>NC_090322.1:145822333-146156395 GCF_040869045.1 Eurosta solidaginis
TGAGATTATCTAAACTGTTCTGACTGAAAGTACGAAATATAGCGCTAATAACACATAGTGTTTACTTTCGACTGATCCCAAGAACCTGGGAGGCCGTTGGTTGGAGACTTCCGTCATCGTAATGCTAACCCTGCCAAATACCTAGGAGTAATTTTGGATAGGAAACTATTCTGGAGGGAAAACGCTATCACCGGATATTACCCTGTGGTTCTACATTGCAATGGTTAGACCAATCCTCTTATACGGGGCATTTGTCTGGTGGACGAGCTTAGATAATAGATCAAACCTATGGGTATTCCATAAGGTACAAAGAAGCGATTTAGTCTGCGTGGGCAGCGCCCTGCGAACCACCCCTCCGGAGGCGCTGGATATTATGTTCAATATGTTGCCAATAGATTTAATGGCCTAGCAATGTGCGGCCTTTTCTACGACTGCAGGAGTTATCCGGCTTGAGAAACAGTGTGGATGGCCATGCAACCATCCTTAACAATCTGGAAGTACGAGATTGTTATCCCGAATAGGGATTATTGGTTGAAGGAGCCGCCGGACCTGAGCGATAGGCTGCAGATATATACTGACGGTTCCAAACTGGATAAAAAGGTGGGCAGCTGAGTCTTTGCACCTCAACTAGGGTGGAATATATCCTTTAGCCTACCCAATTATTGCAGCGTCTTACAGGCGGAGGTGGCTGCTATAAATGAGGCCGTTGATCACCTGAGAAATTCTATTCACGGCTGTAATCAAATTTGTATTTACTCTAACAGTCAGGCTGCACTAAAAGTGCTTGGATCGCTCACATGTAATTCTAGGATAATAGAGAAGTGCCGCAAACGTCTGAACGAAATCGCTGAGCAAACTTCCCTCAGTCTCATATGGGTGCCTGGACACTCCGATATATCGGACTATGAGATGGCTGACGAACATGCAAGAGCGGGCACGTCCGTTCCGCTTTCGTCGTCCTGGTAGAGATTGAGCCTGCCGCTCGCTACCTTTAAGCTCACTTTGAAAGGGATTTTCTTAGGGAAGCGGATGTGATATGCAGCAATCTGAAATCCTGCCAGCACACTAAGCTCATGTGGCCTGAATGGGACGCGAGACGAACAAGAAGTCTCCTTCTTCTTCGAAGGCGGGACATATCTCTGGTGGTTGGACTAATAACCGGGCACATAGCAATCGGTAAGCCTGCACAACGTCTGGGCGCTGCCTATAATGATTACTGCAGGAGCTGCAAAGAAGAAGAGGAGATACAAACAGTCAAACATGTTCTGTGCGATTGTCCTGTTGGTTTAATTAGGGATGGTATCACAATGGGATTTTTTGGGCCTAAGTGGACTGGCGCTCGCACCGGTGGCTACTATAACCTAACCTAATGCTAACCCTGTAAGAAAACCTGTAAAAAGTATGAGCCAGTCCTAAATTATGGACTGATTTTTAAACAACTTTTTATCAGGCTAGTGTTTGAAACCTGTAACATAGTTCAAGAATATATATCGCCTATAGGTTGCGCATGAGTCAAGATATTTAGAAATTTCGTAACGAATTGAAAATATTGGAGTTACATTTTCATTCATATCTTTAAATGGAAGTTAGTCACAAACAAAAGAGGTGGCAGCAAACAAGACAAAACCTCAGGGTGTAAGAGGTCACTCCCAATGTATGCGTTCTAAGTAAGGTTGATCTGAGTACAACCTTACTTCATATTAGAGGTTTACGCCGATCACTTTATCGGCGGCGTAGGCTCTATTATATACCAGCGGCGGCGGCGTGGGCGGCGCACCGGCGTCCGCCGGTGTTCTTACTTTAAACAGCTTGAAAGGTTTTATTTGTATGGTTTATGCCATTTCGGAAGGATCCGGGGTTTTTGCCTCAAAAACTAGCAGATCGTCCAGAAATTTTCTGGAGTAGCTCTTTTCGGAGGGAGTGTTCCTCGTTCACTTACTCCAGGGAGGCTTCGAACCTAACCCCGGTCTTTGGAATTGGTACTGCTGCGTCTGATGGAAAGAAATAGAGATACATAAAATGGTCACACTTTTGTCTGTATATGTCTGTATATGTCGTGCAAAGCGTATTCACCTGGGGTTAACTCCTAATAATCGTCGCGAACACAATTTCCTCCTTGGCTCCTTGGCGGTCATGCACAAAGGTGCTGCCGAGCTATACCAGAGAAAGACCTTGAAACGTTAGGGAGTGCCTATTCGGCCAAGGATGTCGCCCTCGAAATCATAAGCAGTCTAAGTGGATGCCATTGCGACTGTTCACTACGCTAGGATAGTAGCACACACGGTCATTAGTTCCACTGTCTTGGGAAAGCTTTTGCTTCACCACTTTGAGTGTTCTTGAGATGGACAAAGCCTCACCTGGTAAATATATGTGCCTTCGTATTCACATTTGTAAAAGTAGCCGTAACGCATAGGTTATATTTAAACTTGGTTGGTAGGCTATACAATTTGTTTCACTCCAAGGGACTAGTTTTGGATAGGGCCGCCAACTTTAAGAAATATCAAACCAGGAGAAGGTGGGTGTTGAAGGATGAAGTGTGAAAATCAAAATTAACATTTCAGACGCTTTGTATAGTTTCGCAAATAGACAACAGGTGTTTGAATGTAAGCCCAAGTGATTTTTCAAACCCTTCTCATACGTACATAAATCCTCAACTTAAGTATGAGGTAAGAATCATTTCAAAGAAGTGTTTATGCCCCTAGAACCTACTAAAGGATTTTGCATCACTGAGTTCGCTTATTCCTTCAGCCATTTGCAATGTAATTTTTTTTTAAACGGCAGCTTTTTCGGGTAATTTGTTTATTTTTTTAACAACTTGAGGACATGTTCGCCTTGGGGCATTTTACATGAATTCATTGTTAATTATTAATTTTTTGATAAAAAAGGCAAAGTAACCATATACATTTATTATATAACTCTTCTTTTAGTGTTTTGTTTAAATAAGTCCGTGTTAAGCTGACATCGAAAGCGCCTGTTATTTTAAGTAACTTTTGAACAGTTAAAAAGATTTAAATTTCGCAATTAGTTTCTTTTAACTGGCAGTGATGCGCATCCGTTGATACCACTTTCGACCATATCCGACCAATTTTCGACAAGAACAATAAATGGCCTAAACAGTCTTAATCGAGAAAATATAGCAACGCGCCGGACGCCGCCGCCGCCGCCGCGCCGATATTTTTGACATTCGGCGGCGTGCGAATAATGACTAAAATCGGCGGCGGCGGTAGCGTTTATCGGCGGCGTATATCTCTACTTCATATGCCCACAAATTATCTGAAATACTACTGTTAAAATATTTCAGCATACTTAAATTTTTTCTGTGAAACAAGTGAAGGTGCTCAGATTTGCCATATCGTTAAGGTTGTGTTGGGTTATTTTATACCCAGCTGTACTTGTACACAGGGTATTATAACCTTCATTGGAAAACGGTTGGTTGTACAGGTATAAAGGAATCGCGATAGATATAGACTTCCACATATCAAAATCATCAGTATCGAAAAAAATTTGATTGAGCCATGACCGTCCGTCCGTCTGTCCGTTAACACGATAACTTGAGTAAATATTGAGATATAGGGTACATATATGGTACGTGAGCTTATCTGCACCAGAATAGATTGGTATTGAAAATGAGCGAGTCGGACGCCCCCAGCGGGTTAGGGGGTCAGAATATACCCGCGGTAGGTATGCCTGTCGTAAGAGGCGACTAAAATGCCAGATTCAAGGAGCTGTGTAGCGCAACCCTTCAGGTTGCCAGCGCAATATATAGCTTCTCCAAACCCAATTGTCAACCTCACCTATCCGCGGCGAATCCTGTTTCACTAACAGACGAGGCTCTGGCGACCCCAAGCTCCTCAAGACTCTTGGGGTGGGGAGGGAGGGATGGCCTGAAGGTTTAACGTGGCCACATAAATCGTTCCCAAGATGGTCGGGCTAGCACTTTAATGATGCTGTGTTACCGGAGCGTACCGGATCTGTATCCGGCAAAGGACCATCACATCGATAACACTCCCCAAAGCCTTCGGGGAGCAACCTTATCGCTACAACAACAACAACAACAACAGCGAATCGGACCACGCTCACATTTTCGATATCGAAAATTTCTAAAAACCGAAAAAGTGTGATAATTCATTACCAAAGACTGATAAAGCGATAAAACTTGGTAGGCTGGTTCACCTTATGACTAAAAATAAATAAAAAAAAACTTTATGACGCATAACAGAAAATTAGTAAAATTTTGGATAATGGGGGTGGCACCGCCCTCTTTTAAAAAAGGTGATTTACAAGTTTTGCAAGCTGTAATTTGTCAGTCGTTGAAGATATCATGTTGAAATTTGGCAGGAACGTTACTCCTATTACTCTATGTGAGCTAAATAAGAATTTGCAAAATCGAATGATGAACACGACCACGTTTAAAAAAAAAAAATTTTAAAAGTCAAATTTTAACAAAAAATTTAATATCTTTACAGTATCTCCTTCTCTCTTTTCTCTTCTCTCAAGTTTTTCTTCTTCTTCTTCATCTCTTATTGCCAGTCCCAGAGGGTGGTATGTATTTTGTTCCAGTCCCATTCCGAGTCTTAGTCCCAGTCCCACTCCGAGTATCAGCCTCAGTCACAGTCCTAGTCCTAACCCCAGTCCCAGTCCGTTTATGGTATACTTCCCGGAAAAAAGCATCGTAAATACTAATATAGGCAAATTTATATACGAAATTTCAGGCAAATCGAATAGGACGTATGTTAATAGGTATGTGGGCATTATTAATTCTTGTCTTTATTTCGGCTTCGCAAGCATATTTATCAGTTTTACCAGGTTGATGCGACGAAATCGAATATCACAATGAACTTTAGAGCTCTCAGAAAAAGCTTTCATTTGATATCCATAATACACGCACATTATAGGGGTCCATGTTTTGGCCTCTATCTGGAGACCCTATTCACTAAGCGGTGCAAAACTTACTCTGTATTATAGCACACATCAACAGCTTCACTTTGATACCCATAATATAAAAACACATACTAGGTGTATCCGGGTCCATGTTTTGGCCTATATCTCGAGACCGTAGTCACCCAGCGGTGTAAAACTTACTCTGTACTAAAGCACACAGTAACAGCTTCAATTTGACAACTAAATGTAACAAGTAAGGAAGGCTAAGTTCGGGTGTAACCGAACATTACATACTCAGTTAGAGCTATGGAGATAAAATAAGGGAAATCCCCATGTCGGAAGATGAACCTAGGGTAACCCTGGAATGTGGTTGTATGACATGTGTATCAAATGAAAGGTATTGAAGAGTATTTTAAGAGAGAGTAGGCCATAGTTCTACGTATGGACGCCATTTAGGGATATCGCCATAAAGGTGGACCAGGGCTGACTCTACAATTTGTTTGTACGATATGGGAATCAAATGAAAGGTACTACTGATCATTTTAAGGGGGAGTGGGCCTTAGGCCTATAGGTGGACGCCTTTTCGAGATATCTCCATTAAGGTGGGCCAGGGGTGACTCTAGAATGTGTTTGTACGACATGGTTATAAAATGAAAGGTGTTAATGAGTATTTTAAAAGGGAGTGATCCTTGGTTCCATATGTGGACGCCATTTCGAGATATAGCCATAAAGGTGGAACAGGGGTGACTCTAGAATTTGTTTGTACGATATGGGAATCAAATGAAAGGTGTTAATGAGTATTTTAAAAGCGAGTGGGCCTTCGGTGTATAGGTGGACGCCTTTTCGAGATATCACCATAAAGGTGGACCAAGGGTGACTCTAGAATGTTTGTACGTTATGAGTATCAAACGAAAGGTTTTGCTGAGCATTTTAAGAGGGAGTGGGCCTTAGGTCTATAGGTGGACGCCTTTTCGAGATATCGCCATTAAGGTGGGCCAGGGGTGACTCTAGAATGTGTTTGTACGATATGGGTATCAAATTAAAGGTATTATTGAGGGTTTTAAAAGCGAGTGGCCCTTAGATGTATATGTGAAGGCGTTTTCGCTATATCGGCCAAAATGTTGGACCAGGGTGATCCAGAATATCATCTGTCGGGTACTGCTAATTTATTTATATATATAATACCACGAACAGTATTCCTGCCAAGATTCCAAGGGCTGTTGATTTCGCCCTTTAGAACTTTTTCATTTTCTACTACTTAATATGGTAGGTGTCACACCCATTTTACAAAGTTTTTTCTAAAGTTATATTTTGCGTCAATAAACCAATCAAATTACCATGTTTCATCCCTTTTTTCGTATTTGGTATAGAATTATGGCATTTTTTTCATTTTTCGTAATTTTCGATATCGAAAAAGTGGGGGTGGTTATAGTCGGATTTCGGCCATTTTTTATACCAAATGAGTTCAGGTAAGTACTTGGACTAAGTTTAGTAAATATATATGGGTTTTTGCTCAAGTTATCGTGTATCGGCCGAGCGGAAGGACAGACGGTCGACTGTGTATAAAAACTGGGCGTTGCTGCAACCGATTTCGCCCATTTTCACAGAAAATAGTTACCGTCATAGAATCTATGCCTCTATCAAATTTAAGAAGGATTGGTAAATTTTTGTTCGACTTATGGCATTAAAAGTATTCTAGACAAACTAAATAAAAATGGACGGAGCCACACCCATTTTGAAATTTTCTTTTATTTTTTATTTTGTTGCACCATATCATTACTGGAGTTGAATGTTGACATAATTTAATTATATACAGTAAAGATATTAAATTTTTTTTTTAAAGTGGGCGTGTTCGTCATCAGATTTTGCTAATTTTTATTTAGCACATATATAGTAATAGTAGTAACGTTCCTGCCAAAATTCATCATGATAATTCAACGACTGCCAAATTACAGCTTTCAAAATTTTTAAATTACCTTCTTTTAAAAGTGGGCGGTGCCACGCCCATTGTCTAAAATCTTACCAATTTTCGATTCTACGTCATAATATTAACCCACCTACCAAGTTTCATCGCTTTATCCGTCTTTGGCAATGAATTATCGTAATTTTTCGGTTTTTCGAAATATTCGATATCGAAAAAGTAGGCGTAGTTATAGTCCGATATCGTTCGTTTTAAACAGTGATCTGAGATGAGTGCCCAAGAACCTACATACCAAATTTCATCAAGATACCTCAAAATTTACTCAAGTTATCGTGTTAACGGGCAGACGGACGGACGGACGGACATGGCTCAATCAAATTTTTTTTCGATACTGATGATTTTGATATATGGCAGTCTATATCTATCTCGATTCCTTTATACTTGTACAACCAACCGTTATCCAATCAAAGTTAATATACTCTGTGAGCAGTTGTATAAAAACACATTCTAGGTGTATCCGGGTCCACGTTTTGGACTATATATCGAGACCCTAGCCTCCCAGTTGTATGAAAATTATCCCGTAATATAGCACACATAAACAGCTTTCATTTGATATCCATATTGTATAAACACATTCTAAGGGTACCCTTTTCCACGTTTTGGGCTATATCTCGAGACCCTAGCCTCCCAGTTGTATGAAAATTATCCTGTACTATAGCACTCATCAACAGCTTTTATTTGATATCCATACTGTAGAAACACATTCTAGGGGTACCCGGATCCGCTTTTTGGGCTATATATCGAGACTCTAGCCTCCCAGTTGTGTGAAAATTATCCTGTACTATAGCACTCATCAACAGCTTTCATTTGATATCCATACTGTAGAAACACATTCTAGGGGTACCCGGATCCGCTTTTTGGGCTATATATCGAGACCCTAGCCTCCCAGTTGTATGAAAATTATCCCGTACTATAGCACTTATCAACAGCTTTCATTTGATATACATATTGTATAAAAATATTCTAGGGGTACCCGGGTCCACGTTTTGGGCTATATCTCGAGACCCTAGCCCCCCAGTGGTATGAAAATTATCCTGTACTATAGCACTCATCAACAGCTTCCATTTGATATCCATACTGTAGAAACACATTCTAGGGTACCCGGATCCGCTTTTTGGGCTATATTTCGAGACCCTAGCCTCCCAGTAGTATGAACATTATCCTGTACTATAGCACTCATCAACAGCTTTCATTTGATATCCATATTGTATAAACACATTCTAGGGGTCCACGTATTGATCTCAAGACCCTAAACACGTAGCGAAAAAAAAGGTTGACGTTAGCCGATTCTCAGACCTACCCAATATGCTCACAAAATTTCATAAGAATCGGTTCAGCCGTTTCGGAGGAGTTCAGCCTATAAAACCGTGACAGAAGAATTTTATATAGTAGATAAGTAAATTATGTCAACATTCAACTCCAGTAATGATATATTGCAACAAAATACAAAAATAAAGAAAATTTCAAAATGGGCGTGGCTCCGCCCTTTTTCATTTAATTTGCCTAGAATACTTTTAATACCATAAGTCGAACAAATATTTACCAATCCTTATGAAATTTGGTAGGGCATAGACTCTATGACAATAACAGTTTTGTGTGAAAATGGGCGAAATCGGTTTAAGCTACACCCAGTCGACCGATTGTCCTTGCGTTCGGCCGTTAACACGATAACTTGCGCAAAAAACGATACATCTTTACAAAGCTTAGTTCACGTACTTATCTGAACTCAGTTTATCTTGGTATAAAAAATCGCCGAAATACGACTATGACCACGCCCACTTTTTCGATATCGAAAATTACGAAAAATGAAAAAAATGCCATAATTCTATACCAAATATGAAAAAAGGGATGAAACATGGTAATTGGAATGGTTTATTGACGCAAAATATAACTTTAGAAACAACTTTGTAAAATGAGTGTACACCTACCATATTAAGTAAAAGAAAATGACAAAAGTTCTGCATGGCGAAATCAATACATTACATATATAAATAAACTAGCGGTACCCGACAGATGATGTTCTGGGTCACCCTGGTCCACATTTTGGTCGATATCTCGAAAACGCCTTCACATATACAACTAAGGGACACTCCCTTTCAAAACCGTCATTAATACCTTTAATTTGATACCCACGTCGCACAAACGCATTCTAGTCACCCCTGGTCCACCTTTATGGCGATATCTCGAAAAGGCGTCCATCTATAGAACTAAGGCCCATTCCCTTTCAAAATACTCATTAACAACTTTCATTTGATACCAATATCGTATAAACATATTCTAGAGTCACCTCTGGTCCACCTTTATGGCGATATCCCGAAATGGCGTCCACCTATAGAACTATGGCCCACTCCCTTTTAAAATGTTCTTTAATCCCTTCCATTTGATACACATGTCATACAAACACATTCCAAAGTTACCCTAGGTTCATTTTCCTAAATGGTGATTTTCCCTTATTTTGTCTCCAAAGCTCTCAGCTGAGTATGCAATGTTCGGTTACACCTGAACTTAGCCTTCTTTAAGCATATATGACACTACTTTATTTTTTCTTGGATTCCAAGCTAAAAAAACTGACGAAGCTTTATCTGAACTTCAAAACACAAAAACAATTTCTATCAAGAAAAAGCGAGACCACTATTCCCCCAAAATTAGTGAGTTTGACATGTTTTTGTTTATGTTTTACATTTTATTTTTACAGTAATACTTGTAATAATAAAAACAATGCAAATAACACGCGAAAATTATTTCGGTCTCTAGTGGTTCACTTTTTTCACAAGAAAGTTGATTTTAATTGTGTTTTTATGCACCAAATTTTCAAACTAAAAACAAAATTTTCATGTGTCAGAAAAAATAAAGAAAAAACCGCCGAATGTCAAAAAAAACCTATCGAAATACAAATTGGCTCGTTTGTTTTTAATGAACTAGATTGTATTTGCCGTGTATTTTGTTAGCTTTTTGAAATATAGTTTACACACTTACACCAGTACTGAAGCAGTATTAGGAGGGAGTGCGACAAAAAATTTAAGATAAAATACAAGAAAAAATACACGAAAATAAGGTAGTGTCATACAGGTATTACTTGTTTTAAATTTAAAATAATTTTTTAAATATAAAATAGTGTTTAAGTTGACTATATCAGACTTAAAATGATGCTTAATTTAGAAGCATGCTAAAACCAATAAAACTTTATTTTAATTTGACTATGACTACGGGCAATTATATTAGCGATGACCATATAGGTCAAGGTCTAGATATTATGGTGAAGTGGACAGTTGCATCGCCACTCCCCCTAAAACCGTTTTGCTAAGTCGTCATTACTTTGGTTCATCCAGACATCGAACATCCCATATGTATATGAATGCACGATTCAAGGTTTATATAGATGTTAGTCTAAAAATGTTGTCTTCTGGTTACTTACACGACAATTCCGACATCATTTCAGGACCATTTCCGTACACCCGAGATTATAACAAGACAGTTTGTGATATTTTTCAGGATTAAATCGGAACTATTTGGGACAGTTCGAAACCGTGTATGGAATCTTTGCGGGACTACTTTCATCTCAGGATTATTTCCTTTCAGAACTTTTTAAGAACAAATTGTTTTTGAATTAAATTTTGGTTAGGCTTTTTTGACCAATGTATTTTAGATGCAAAATAAAAACTTTATTTCATCTTTCTACCCGACGTTTCGCTAGTCTCTCTAGCTTCTTCAGCTGTTTTTCCTAAATAAACAGATATCCCCCTGAAGAAGCTAGAGAGACTAGCGAAACGTCGGGTAGAAAGATGAAATAAAGTTTTTATTTTGCATCTAAAATACATTGGTCAAAAAAGCCTAACCAAAATTTAATTCTATAAATAAATTGACCGGAAAAAGTCATTATTGTTTTTGTTTTATTAATTTTTTATAGATTAGATATTTTGAGACAATGAAAGGACCGTTTTTCGATTATTTGAAGAACATTTTCGGGACTATTTCAAATATTTCTAGGATTATTTCGGTGCCGTTTAGAGAATGTGTTCGAGATCTTCTTGGGGCTGTTTCGGATCCGTTTCTGGACTGTTTTCGTAATAATATCGTCGCGAATTTTTGGGAAGTAACTCCATATAGTTTCTATATTGTTTTCAAAAGTATTGCACGATTGTTTAGGTAATCATATCGGAAGAACTACCACCAAATATTTCTTAACTATCGCCGGATCTGTTCGTTGTTTTCGGAACTATTAAAAAGGATTTCAGGGGAGTATTGGAGCCTCCTTTTAAAAAACTCCACACTATCCTTCCTTCTGTTTATCACTGTGTGCTTACCTCCGCGACTGCGAGTATGTCGCAATTTGTTGGAACTACTTAAAGATTATTTTCTGAATGATCTCTTTACTTTTTTCCAGATCATATCGTGCTGACTGGGACGCGGTTTTAGACTAGCTTTACGAATATGTGAAAGATGAACAGACGTTTAAATCCACATCAAATTAACGCCTTATTAACACTTAACGAAAGATATTCATTATGTCAGCCCATTTAAGTTCTTGCAGTTTTTTGCGCAGAATTTCGTGCACTTCTCCCAACTCTGGTTTTTTGTCAGTATACAATAGAAACTACTAGCAGTTTTGAAACAGATAAAGCTAATTAAGACTACTTTTTGTATTTGTTCACTAAATAAAATAATTAAAAAAAAAAATTTTAGTTAAACGGTTTTATTGAAAACAATACTTACGTGAAGTAATAATAATACGAAAAGCTAGAAAATAATTAGGTAGGTTCTAGGCACTAGTCGTCACACTCCTTAGTTATTTTATTTTCAAGTTTTTAGTCTTTATTTAATTGCCTATTATTTCTGCTTCTATTTAGTTCATTTAGTGACTCATTATTACAAGGACTCTTTCCTGACAATTTGTTACAACCTAAGTCCTCAATACATAATCCTTCCAAAGGCTTTACTCGGCTCTGCGCCACGTATGCTTGTCCCTCCTGCAACTCCAAAATATTTTGATGTCACTTATACCGGACTGTATTGTTCCAAATATGGACCAAATCGGACCACAAATGCGATTTTTGTGAATATCTCGATCCTTGCGCCACCTAGCGGCGATTTTGTTCATAGGTCGCTTTCTATTCTTGTATGTATTATGTGTTCCAAATATGAGGCAAATCGGACCACAATAACGATTTTTGCGAACATCTCGATCCTTGCGCCACCTAGCGGCGATTTTTTATTATTATTGCATTGTCATAGGGTTCTGAACTATATTCCAAGTTTCAAGCTTGTCGCTTATCGGAAAGTTACTTAAATCTCAATTACAAAATTCGTTCACAACGGCCATGCTGCGGCCGTGCGGCCTGCCTGTCAAGTCAAGCTAAATAAAACCGTTTAAATAAATAATAGTTTAAAACAAGTAAGGAAGGTTAAGTTCGGGTGTAACCGAACATTACATACTCAGTTGAGAGCTATGGTGACAACATAAGGGAAAATAACCATGTAGGAAAATGAACCGAGGGAAACCCTGGAATGTGTTTGTATGACATGTGTACCAAATGAAAGGCATTAAAGAGTATTTTATGAGGGAGTGGGCCATAGTTCTATAGGTGGACGCCATTTAGGGCTATAGCCATAAAGGTGGATCTAGAATGCGTTTGTACGATATGGGTATCAAATGAAAGGTGTTAATGAGTATTTTAAAAGGGAGTAATCCTTAGTTCCATAGGTGGACGCCGTTCCGAGATATCGCCATAAAGGTGGACCAGGGGTGACCCTAGAATTTGTTTGTACAATATGGGTATCAAAAGAAAGGTGTTAATGAGTATTTTAAAAGGGAGTAATCCTTAGTTCCATAGGTGGACGCCGTTCCGAGATATCGCCATAAAGGTGGACCAGGGGTGACCCTAGAATTTGTTTGTACAATATGGGTATCAAAAGAAAGGTGTTAATGAGTATTTTAATAGGGAGTAATCCTTAGTTCCATAGGTGGACGCCGTTTCGAGATATCGCCATAAAGGTGAAGCAGGGGTGACCCTAGAATTTGTTTGTACAATATGGGTATCAAAAGAAAGGTGTTAATGAGTATTTTAATAGGGAGTAATCCTTAGTTCCATAGGTGGACGCCGTTTCGAGATATCGCCATAAAGGTGGAGCAGGGGTGACCCTAGAATTTGTTTGTACAATATGGATATCAAAAGAAAGGTGTTAATGAGTTTTTTAAAAGGGAGTAATCCTTAGTTCCATAGGTGGACGCCGTTTCGAGATATCGTCATAAAGGTGGGCCAGGGGTGACTCTAGAATTCGTTTGTGCAATATGGGTATCAAACGAAAGGAGTTAATGAGTATTTTAAAAGGGAGTGGGCCTTAGTTCTATAGGTGGACGCCTTTTCGAGGTATCGCAATAAAGGTGGACCAGGGGTGACTCTAGGCTTTGTTTGTGCGATATGGGTATCAAATGAAAGGTGTTAATGAGTATTTTTAAAAGGGAGTGGGCCTTCGTTCTATAAGTGTTCGCCTTTTCGAGATATCGCCATAAAGGTGGACCAGGGGTGACTTTAGAATATGTTTGTACGATATGGGTATCAAATGAAAGGTGTTAATGAGTATTTTAAAAGGGCGTGGGGCTTAGTTCTATAGGTGGACGCCTTTTAGAGATATCGCCATAAAGGTGGACCAGGGTGACTCTAGAATGAGTTTGTACGATATGGGTATCAAATTAAAGGCATTAATGAGAGTTTTAAAAGGGAGTGGTGGTAGTTGTATATGTGAAGGCGTTTTCCAGATATCGACCAAAATGTGGACCAGGGTGACCCAGAACATTATCTGTTGGATATCGCTTTTTTATTTATATATGTAATACCTGCCAAGATTTTAAGGGTTTTTTATTTCGCCCTGCAGAACTTTTTCATTTTCTTCTACATAATATGGTAAGTGTAACAACCATTTTATAAAGTTTTTTCTAAAGTTATATTTCGCGTCAATAAAACAATCCAATTACCTTACCATGTTTCATCCCTTTTTTCGTAATTGGTATAGAATTATGGCATTTTTTTCATTTTTCGTAATTTTCGATATCGAAAAAGTGGGCGTGGTCATAGTCGGATTTCGTTCATTTTTCATACCAAGATAAAGTGAGTTCAAGTAAGCACGTGAACTAAGTCCATTAAAGATATGTCGATTTTTGCTCAAGTTATCGTGTTAACGGCCATGCGGAAGGACAGACGGACGACTGTGTTTAAAACTGGGCGTGGCATTAACCGATTCCGCCCATTTTCACAGAAAACAGTTAGCGTCATAAAATCTATGCCCCTACCAAATTTCAAAAGGATTGGTTAATTTTTGTTCGACTTATGGCGTTAATAGTATCCTAGACAAATTAAATGAAAAAGGGCGGAGCCACTCCCATTTTGAAATTTTCTTTTATTTTTGTATTTTGTTGCACCACATCATTACTGGAGTTGAATATTAACATAATTTACTTATATACTGTAAAGATATTAAATTTTTTGTTAAAATTTTACTTTAAAAAATTTTTTTTTAAAAGTGGGCGTGATCCTTCTCCGATTTTGCTAATTTTTATTAAGCGTACATATAGTAATAGCAGTAACGTTCCTGCCAAATTTCATCATGATATCTTCAACGACTGCCAAATTACAGCTTGCAAAAATTTTAAATTACCTTCTTTTAAAAGTGGGCGGTGCCACGCCCGTTGTCCAAAATTTTACTAATTTTCTATTCTGCGTCAAAAGTTCAACTCATCTACCTAGTTTCGTCGCTTTATCTGTATTTTGTAATGAATTATCGCACTTTTTCGGTTTTTCGAAATTTTCGATATCGAAAAAGTGGGCGTGGTTATAGTCCGATATCGTTCATTTTAAATAGCGATATGAGACGAGTGCTCAGGAACCTACGTATCAAATTTCATCAAGATGCCTCAAAATTTACTCAAGTTATCGTGTCAACGGACGGACGGACGGACATGGCTCAATCAAATTTTTTTCGATCCTGATTATTTTGATATATGGAAGTCTATATCTATCTCGATTCCTTTATATATGTACAACCAACCGTTATCCAATCAAACTTAATATACTCTGTGAGCTCTGCTCAACTGAGTATAAAAAACTAAAAAAACACGCTTTTATAGCAAACCGAACTAAAAAATAGAAAATAAATTTCAACCAAAAGGAGTTTATATAACAGTAGTAGAAGGTCAAACAATCGTTTATAGTTAATCACCTCAAAAAAAATTATAATAAAATTTAAGTTATTAATAGAATAATTTCATTCAGAGTAAAAAGCGTGGGGTGCGTTTGACTACATTTCATATCTTTCCTCTCAGATAGTTGCCAATAGTATGATTGTAACATTCAATATCAAGCACCCCACGCTTTTTACTGTGAATTAAATTATTCTGTTAATAACTTAAATTTTATTATAATTTTAATTTGAGGTGATTAACTATAAACAATTGTTTAACCTTCTACTACTGTTATGTAAACTCTTTTTAATTGAATTTTATTTTCTATTCTTTAGTTCGGTTTGCTATAAAAGCGTGTTTTTTAGTTTTTTTAAACTATTATTTATTTTTAATTATTTAGTTCAAATAATTTTAAAAGTTTTAGTCGAGAGTGATGAAATCTCGAAACGCCACGGTCCATCGATGAATCCAACCCCACGGCAACGAAAAGGGCCAAGACGCAGGGAGGCTGGACGCGGTCTTTCGCCGAAATTGCCAAGGGTCGGCAGATCAAACCTATGGCCATTCAAAGTGGTAATAAGGCCAATTGACCTTATGTCCGTTGACCTTATGTCACCACACCATCACAATAATGTATTGTCATCGAGCCGTGATACGTGTGCAAAGTTTCAATCAAACTTATGGCCATTCAAAGTGGTGATAAGGCAAATTGACCTTATGGCCGTTGACCTTATGTCAACACACCATCATATTAATGCATTGTCATCGAGCCTTGATATGTGTGCAAAGATTCAGTCAAACTTATGGCCACTCAAAGTGGTAATAAGGCCAATTGACCTTATGGCCGTTGACCTTATGTCACCACACTATCACATTAATGCACTGTCATCGGTCCTTGATACGTATGCAAAGCTTCAAATTAATCAGACTTCTAGAAACCGGTGAAAATTGAACTCAAAGATTCCGTTACATACAGGCCAAGCTAATAAAAGCGTGTTAAAAACAGTCATTGTACACATATTAATTTGATAACACAATTCAACTGTGCAAATATACATATATACATATCAACAAACAATTACTAGGAAATTTCCCTTTGAAAAAGTATAGCTAAATGTTTTGTCAAAGCCGCGTTCATTTCATTTCGCTAGTACATGCGTCAATTAATTCTGTTTGTTTACCTGATTAAACATATCCATTATAGTTATTAATTAAATAGGCTTATTGGGCTGCTATATCAGAAAATTTGTATGGGAACGCTTAATAAGCTTTTTGTATTTACCACAAAAAAAATCTGATTTTTACAGGCCCTTTCGCCCAAAAATTTACACAAGCTATAATTGATCGAGACGTCCGCAGTGTTGCTATATTAGCATGCGCCGCCTACCACCCCGAGGTTCCTGGGTTCAAATCCCGGGCAGAATAAAACCCAAAATTAAGAAACAATTTTTTATTAGAAAAAAGTTTGTCTAATCGACATCGCCTCTCGAAAGTGTTTAGCATGTATTTCTGCCATGAAAAGCTTCTCCGTGAAAACTCATCTGGCTTGCAGATGCCGTTTTGAGCCGGCGTAAAAGCATGTAGGTTTTGTACCGCCACTTTGTAGGAAACATTAAAAGAAGCACAATTCAAATTGCAAGATAAGCTCGGCCTAAAATCTCTTCGAAGTTTATCGCGCCTTGCATTTATTTATTTAATTTATAATGGACCGAGCGAAAACAAACAAATTGTTTTATTGTGTACCCTTTTCTTTAATTAAGATCTATTGTTGTTATTTAAAATTCCTGAAATTTTGTCTGAGAGGTTATTGCTTATTTTTTATTCACATTGCTCAATTAGGTATAAATAGCGCCCACTAATTTAATCCCGGTACAGTCTGTACTTAAAAAGTGTTGCAAAAGTTCTAAAATGAAGTCAGTCCATCTCTTCGCGATCATTTTTGTCATTCTACGCTGCCTTTCATCCTATACGGAAGCGCAATATCGCATTCTAAATTAACAAATTATGGAAATAAAGGACAGCGCACATTCTGTAGCAATATTTTATTGTTCCGAGTATCGTTGCGCTGGTTCCCTAGTCTCTAAGAATTCACTGATTACACTTGCGAAATGCGTATTCAGGAAACAAGCGGACGCTTTCGACGTTCTAGCTGGTGTAGCCGATATAGATTGTTATAACAAAGAAATTGGTCAACAACGCAAAGTGCAGGAAATATTTATTGATCCTGCGTATGATGGATTATCACTACTTATGGATGTAGCTTTGGTTAAAGTGGAGAGAGATTTTGCTGATGATGTAGAGCCTGTAAATCTTTACGAATCCGAATTAACACCGGGCATGGAAATACAAGTTAATGGATGGGGTTCAAATAATGTAGAAGTAATGCATCCTAACCGTTATCTTCAAACTACTAAAATGCCTATAATAGAAAAGGATAAATGCCGGAACCATTTTTTAGGGGAGTATCCACCATACATAATCATTTGTGCTGGATGGCATCGAAGTTCTCTGAGTTATGGAGATTCGGGGGCAGGGGCACTTGTGGATAAAAAACTTTGTGCGGTGGCACATGCTGATGAAAATAAATTCCTTTTGCAGGGGTTATTTACAGATTTAACAAATGAAAGAGTTAGAACATTTTTAAAACGCCATATATCTTACTCGTAAATGGTGTTGCTATAAATTCACTGTACAGTGGAATATCACCCTTACTCGATAGAACACCGAATTTCGAAACGTTTTGAAATAGGTAGTTTTCGAAACAGCAGTTGAGATATGGTGACATTTCACTCAACCGTCGAACTGGCTATATTTGTTTTATATATCATGTACAAATAAATTGTTATGATTGGAGTAAATAAATATTTTTGATTGTATGCAATGAAAGTGGTACGTATGTAAATGCCTTAAATTGTGACCAAAGTTGGCTTACTACTGTAAAGTTCCCTCCTGTATGAATAGATCATGAGATAAAAAGAAAATTGCGGAACAACTAATTTAAGGCCCTGGCAAACTCCGTGTATGAGTAAAACAGCAGATCCAACCAACTCTATGGAAGTCAACGTAATCGGTTGAAGTCATAGAATAACGCTTTGTCATAAGGATAACATAGTCAACCAATTAGTTTTTGGTTTTCACCCATACCCATAATCTATAAATTTTTGCGCCTCCGAAGTTATTTACATGTTGAGGATTATATTTTTCGTTCCGTAATTTTTTACAATTTCTATTTCATGAAGTTATCACATATTTTAGGTTAAGGCAACAATAACCAATAGCAGTATGCATATATCTATGGTTAAGTCAAAATATGGAAAAATTTTCAGGGCTTTAAAGAGTTTATATTTAACTAAAATATGATTTTGCTTTGGCAAAAGTTGTCGCTGGATGTCGCACTGATCAAACTGTTTTGAAAATCCTCTGAAATCGGAGCCGCTATAAAAAAAAAAAGTAAGCAAGGCTAAGTTCGGGTGTAACCGAACATTAAATACTCAGCTGTCAGCTTTGGAGACAAAATAAGGGAAAATCACCATTTAGCTAAATTAACCTAGGGTAACCCTGGAATGTGTTTGTATGACATGGGTTTCAAATGGAAGATATTAAAGAGTATTTTAAAATGGAGTGGGCCATAGTTCTATAGGTGGACGCCATTTCACGATATCGCCATAAAGGTGAACCAGGGGTGACTCTAGAATGTGTTTGTACGATATGGGTATCAAATGAAAGGTGTTAATGAGTATCTTAAAAGGGAGTGGGCCTTAGTTCTATAGGTGGACGCCTTTTCGAGATATCGCCATAAAGGTGGACCAGGGGTGACTCTAGAATGTGTTTGTACGATATGGGTATCAAATGAAAGGTGCTAATGATTATTTAAAACTTAGTGGGCCTTAGTTCTATAGGTAGACGCTTTTTCGAGATATCGCCATAAAGGTGGACCAGGGGTGACTCTAGAATGTGTTTGTACGATATGGGTATCAAATGAAAGGTGTTAATGAGTATCTTAAAAGGGAGTGGGCCTTAGTTCTATAGGTGGACGCCTTTTCGAGATATCGCCATAAAGGTGGACCAGGGGTGACTCTAGAATGTGTTTGTACGATATGGGTATCAAATGAAAGGTGTTAATAAGTATCTTAAAAGGGAGTGGGCCTTAGTTCTATAGGTGGACGCCTTTTCGAGATATCGCCATAAAGGTGGACCAGGGGTGACTCTAGAATGTGTTTGCACGATATGGGTATCAAATGAAAGGTGCTAATGATTATTTAAAACTTAGTGGGCCTTAGTTCTATAGGTGGACGCTTTTCGAGATATCGCCATAAAGGTGGACCAGGGGTGACTCTAGAATGTGTTTGTAGGATATGGGTATCAAATGAAAAGTGCTAATGATTATTTAAAAGGGAGTGGGCCTTAGTTCTATAGGTGGACGCTTTTTCGAGATATCGCCATAAAGGTGGATCAGGGGTGACTCTAGAATGTGTTTGTACGATATGGGTATCAAATGAAAGGTGTTAATGAGTATCTTAAAAGGGAGTGGGCCTTAGTTCTATAGCTGGACGCCATTTCACCATATCGCCATAAAGGTGGACCAGGGGTGACTCTAGAATGTGTTTGTACGATATGGGTATCAAATGAAAGGTGTTAATGAGTATTTTAAAAGGGAGTGGGCCTTAGTTCTATAGGTGGACGCCTTTTCGAGATATCGCCATAAAGGTGGACCAGGGGTGACTCTAGAATGTGTTTGTACGATATGGGTATCAAATGAAAGGTGTTAATGAGTATCTTAAAAGGGAGTGGGCCTTAGTTCTATAGGTGGACGCCTTTTCGAGATATCGCCATAAAGGTGGACCAGGGGTGACTCTAGAATGTGTTTGTACGATATGGGTATCAAATGAAAGGTGCAAATGATTATTTAAAACTTAGTGGGCCTTAGTTCTATAGGTGGACGCCTTTTTGAGACATCGCCATAAGGGTGGACCAGGATATGTTTGTACGATATGGGTATCAAATGAAAGGTGTTAATGAGTATCTTAAAAGGGAGTGGGCCTTAGTTCTATAGGTGGACGCCTTTTCGAGATATCGCCATAAAGGTGGACCAGGAGTGACTCTAGAATGTGTTTGTACGATATGGGTATCAAATGAAAGGTGTTAATGAGTATCTTAAAAGGGAGTGGGCCTTAGTTCTATAGGTGGACGCCTTTTCGAGATATCGCCATAAAGGTGGACCAGGGGTGACTCTAGAATGTGTTTGTACGATATGGGTATCAAATGAAAGGTGCAAATGATTATTTAAAACTTAGTGGGCCTTAGTTCTATAGGTGGACGCCTTTTTGAGACATCGCCATAAGGGTGGACCAGGATGTGTTTGTACGATATGGGTATCAAATGAAAGGTGTTAATGAGTATCTTAAAAGGGAGTGGGCCTTAGTTCTATAGGTGGACGCCTTTTCGAGATATCGCCATAAAGGTGGACCAGGGGTGACTCTAGAATGTGTTTGTACGATATGGGTATCAAAGTAAAGGTATTAATGAGGGTTTTAAAAGGGAGTGGCCCTTAGTTGCATACGTGAAGGCGTTTTCGAGATATCGACCAAAATGTGGACCAGGGTGACCCAGAACATCATCCGTCGAGTACCGCTAATTTATTTATATATGTAATACCAGGAACAGTATTCCTGTCAAGATTCCAAGGGCCTTTGATTTCGCCCTGCAGAACTTTTGTCATTTCTTTTACATAGTATGCTAGGTATCACACCCATTTTACAAAGTTTTTTCTAAAGTTATATTTTGCGTCAATAAACCAATCCAATTACCATGTTATAGAATTATGGCATCGAAAAAGTGGCCGTGGTCATTGTTGGATTTCGGCCATTTTTTATACCAAGATAAAGTGAGTTCAGATAAGTACGTGAACTAAGTTTAGTAATGATATATCGATTTTTGCTCAAGTTATCGTGTTAACGGCCGAGCGGAAGGACAGACGGACGACTGTGTATAAAAACTGGACGTGGCTTCAACCAATTTCACCCATTTTCACAGTAAACAGTTAGCGTCATAAAATCTATGCCCCTACCAAATTTCAAAGGGATTGCTAAATTTTTGTTCGATTTATGGCTTTAAAATTATTCTAGACGAATTAAATGAAAAAGACACCCATTTTGAAATTTCCTTTAGTTTTGTATTTTGTTGCACCATATCATTATTGGAGTTGAAAGTTGACATAATTTACTTATATACTTTAAATATATTCAATTTTTTGTTGAAATTTGACTTTTAAAAAAAATTTCTTTAAAAGTGGGCGTGTTCGTAATCCGATTTTGCTAATTTTTCCTTAGCACACATATAGTAATAGGAGTAACGTTCCTGCCAAATTTCATCATGATATCTTCAACGACTGCCAAATTACAGCTTGCAAAACTTTGAAATTACCTTCTTTTAAAAGTGGGCGGTGCCACGCCTATTGTCTGGGTTCCCAGGAACCTACATACCAAATTTATCAAGACACCTCAAAATTTACTCAAGTTATCGTGTTTACGGATGGACGGACGGCCGGACATGGCTAAATGAATTTCTTTTTTCGCCCAGATCATTTTGATATATAGAAGTCTATATCTGTCTCGATTAGTTTATGTAGTTACGGATTACCGTTATGCGAACAAAGTTAATATACTATGTGAGCTCTGCTCAGCTTAGTATAAAAATTAGCGCGATTTACCACCGAGATTTCGCTTCCTGCTATAGCTTACAGTTACAATAGTACGACCCCCACTGTAACCCTTTTCGCCAGCGCCTGAAGTTATACAACACATTTTTTTGTGTTTTTTTTTTTTGGTTTTTTGTGTTTCATGTGGAAGGAGGAAATGTTTTATGCACTAACGGGTTTGTTAAGCCTCGGTGCTACTCTCTACCTATTTGATTATCATGGAGTGTTTGGAGATCAACAAACCCTCGTCCTCCATCTCTCCTTGACATTAACATTCTTTCACAGTGTTACGTACCTTCGGATGTACGCCATGTGGCGTTCCCTGCTCGGATATGGCTATCTTGGAGGACGCCGCCTCCATATCGTAGCCATGGCGTAAATTGCCACTAAATCAATAATATTCGCCTATGTGTCGTGGAGGCCGTCTCCGCCACACTTTCACCTCCATTAAAACAAAGCAAGAATTGAATTTAAATTTTATTTTAATGATTACTTTATTTTTAAAGTAACTTGGAAAAAGTCTCTATATAAAAATAGTACTCCGTTTGTCAAAGCTGCCGAAAATTATATGATGGCGGTGAAACATGCAAATGTCGATGTCACTCTTGCCATTCGTTTTTCATGTTTCACCCCACATATATCTGGTTCACTCTTACATACTATGTTACAATGGATCATGCCATAATGTGTTGTGTTGTATTCATTTTATTTGTAACATTCACAATTAAATATCATTGTGAGCAACAATGTTACGATGTTGCCAGATGATTATTAAAAAGTTAATTTGAGGGATTTTATCCTCACATCACCCTTTTTGGGGAAAAGAAGAATTGACAAAGTGATCAATTTTGTCACATTCTTCTTTTGCCATAACATATAAAAATAGTTGCGAACAAACGAATATATATTTACATTATGGTGTACCTCCCCTTTTTAATTCGTTGGTTCGGAACCATTTTTATTAATAATTGAAAAAAAGATTTTATACATCGCATAGTTAAATTTTAGTTACATTTTATAGTTCATTGTAACTTAAATGAAAGGTATATATTTTCATTTATGACGAAATATGTTGAATGTTTCTGTTTTTTGTAAATATTTGTGTTTTACATATTCAGTTTAAAGTTTTATATTTTTTATTACATATTAGATTTTTAATTTATGTGTTACATACAATTTTATAAGAAAGTTTTTTTTTTGAGTATACAAAATTCGTATTTTCTCTTTTTGCTTTTTGGTTTAACAGTTTTTAAGCCTTCATGGCTTCTTAAGCGCTAGTAAGTAAATTTTGGATTTGCTTTTTAATCAAATTTAAAGTTTAGTGAGAGTATTAAAGTAATGTTAATTTACTTTACTTAGGCGGTTTTTATGTACCACTTTTTCTTTGTTTTTGACTTCATCGAAAATAGTTACTTTAGGTTCGTTAATTTTAGTAATGATGAACGGACCTTGATAAATATTTTCGTGTTTATGATGTGGTTCTTTGTGTAAAAGTACTCTATCTCCGATTTTTATAATTAAAGGTCGTGCCGTTTTATCGTACAGATTTTTACTTTGTAATTTATTTTTATTAATTAGATTTTGTGCCATTTTGTGCGTTTTCTGCATCCTAAACTTAACTTCTTTGGCATAGTTTTCGACGTTATAGATCGGGTCTATTTTTTCTTTTGTCAATTCATTAAGCAAAGTTGCTTTTTTTCCAAAAACTAACTCGTAAGGCGAAAATTGATTGTCGAAAACTGTGCTACTCGTAGTGTTGTGTAGGAAGGTAAAATATTTTAAATAAACATCCCAATCAGAAAGTGTCTTTTAGATATACACGTAAGTATTCATTAAACACTCTATGATTACGTTCAATCGTGCCAACAGTTTCATGATGGTATGCAGTTGAAAAATTATGTTGGATATTTAAAAGTTTAGTTAATTCTTCAAATAATTCGTTTTTAAATTCAGTACCTAAATCTGATTTTATGGCATTCATTGTGCCGTATGTTAAAATGAATCCTTTAAAAATAGCTGAAGCGATTGTTTTTGCCGATTTGTCTGGTACAGCGACTGTTGCCAGATATTTAGTCATGTCGCAAATCATGGTAAGTGCGAACTTGTTACCATATTTGGACTCAGGTAGGGGTCCTATTGTGTCAATTACTAGTATATCAAATGGTTTACAAGGAGTTGGTGTTAAAACAAGTTTTTCTTTTGTTTTAGGTTTAACCTTGTTTAAGAGACAATCCTTACAATGTTTGATATATTTCGATATATCACTAGTCATGTTCTTCCAATAAAATTTTGTTCGAAATTTTGCGTAAAGTCTTTTCATTCCGCAATGGCCACCGGAAATGGGATCATTATGGTAAATTTTCATAAGTTTTAATTTTGTATCTTCGTCTGTTACTGTCTCCACTGGATCTGTCAGTATAATTTCTAATGATTTTAAAATTTTATTTCCAATATTTTTGAAATTCGTAATAGTATAATGTTCGAACATAATATCGTTTTTAGGCCATTCAATCTTCTTAATTTTGCGTTTGCCGGCTTCTGATTCAAGCCTCGAAAGTAATTTCTCTAAAGTCATTATTTCGTTAACAAGCTCAAAACTAAGTAACTCGAGTTTCTTATGTTTAATATGCGCAAAAATTCTTATATTTGTTACCTTGTTGTTCTTGACTCAAAATAGCGCCACATCCAGTTGTGGAAGCATCAGCTGTAATAATGAATTGTTTAGTAAAATCTGGATATTGAAGTAATTTTGGTGAAAGTAACGCTGCTTTCAAAGATAAAAATGCTCTTTCGCACTCTACATCCCATACAAATTCAACTCTTTTTCTGCTTAATCGATTTAGAGGCGCTGCCAGAGACGCAAAATTGGGTATAAACCGTCTATAATAGTTTGCAAACGCGACGAATCGTCGTACCGCGTCTTTGTCAATCGGTTTTGTATACTTTTTAATTGCGTTTATTTT
Organism: Eurosta solidaginis; assembly: GCF_040869045.1. Lineage (NCBI taxonomy): Eukaryota > Metazoa > Arthropoda > Insecta > Diptera > Tephritidae > Eurosta > Eurosta solidaginis. The sequence goes on from NC_090322.1 coordinate 145,847,032, forward strand.
AGAGTCGTCTGGCAACAAACCTTTGGCTGAACATTTATGACCTAAAAATGTAACTTCTGGTCGTAAAAAGTTGCATTTATTTGGGTTAAGTTTGAGATTAAAAGATCTACAAGTATCGAAGGCTTTTGAAAGATTTTTAATGTGGTGTGCTTCACTACACCCTATGACGATAATATCGTCGACGTATAAAAATGCTACATTGGGTGGTATACCCGAAAAAGCTATGGTCATCATTCGTGAGAATGAATTTGGTGCTATATTTAAGCCGAATGGAAGCACTTTCCATCTAAATGCGCCACGGTCATTGCTGAAAGACGTAATGTCACGAGAATCAGGATGCAAGGGGATTTGATGAAATCCTGAAAAAAGATCTAATGTGGAAAAATATTTTGCTCTACCGAGATTGTCTAAAATATCGTCAACTCTAGCTAGTGGAATTTATCAGCAATGAGTTTTTTGTTTACTGCGCGAAAATCTACGCACATACGATATGCTTTTTGACCGTTAGTATCCTTTTTTGGGACTACAATCAAAGGACTATTGTAATTCGAATAACTAGGTTCAATCAAATCGTTGTCTAACAATTTATTTACTTGGCGATTTATTTCTTCACGTTGAGAATATGGCAATCTATAATTTTTAACATATACCGGATCGTTGTCTGTCAATCTTAGTTTTTGCTCGTAAAAGTTATTTAAAGTCATTTTGTCCGTGTCAAGAGCGAAAATGTCGGCATAATCTATGCAAAGGTCAATTAATTTACTATGAGCATGTTGAGGTATTTGATTTTTTAAAATCGAAATTAGTTTTTTCGTACGTTTGTCTTCTGTTTCTGTCTTGTTAATTGTATAAACATTGTAGTTTGAAAGTTTTTCTGTCCGAATACTTTTTCTTTTCACATACTTTATATCATCTGTGGTATTTGTGACTTTAATAATTGGGTTACCTACTGGAATTAATAATGCACCTAGCCGTGAAAACACCTTTTTCGATTTCCTGCGAGTCCACGAAAAGTGGTTCGGGTCAATTTCCTAAATCAAAAAGTCTGAATATTTCGCATCTTGGAGGAATGATACAATTGTCGCTGTCTGTTCCGTGTAGGATTGGTATCGCGACTTTTTCATTACCTACCCAAAAGGAAATACTATTTCTTTCATAATTAATAATGCATTTGTTAATTTTCAGAAAATCTTTACCCAGTATGCCATCGGATGGAATATTAAAGTCTTCATTTACTACGTGTAAAGTATGTTTAATAGAATAGTTTGAAAAATTTAAATCTGCTGTAATTTTACCTAAAGTGGAGACTGAATTGGAAGTGACACCGGTAATGTTAATAATGTCGTTCGTGTTTAATGAAATGTTACTGTCTAGACATGATATTTGTATTAAAGAAATGTCGGCTTGAGTGTCTACTAAGAAAGAACAAAATTTTTGTGACTCGTTTAGTTGTAATTCTATAAAATCAGAGTAATTTAAATTTAAACAATAGATGGCTATTGGTGAGGGAAGTTCGCTTATTCGCTTAATTCGTCCTCCCTCAGTGTTCGCTCCTGAGGGGCACTGGCGTTTAAAGCGCGAACGTTTGCGTTTCAACCTCTACCGTTTGAGGATCTCGAATTGCTGTTTCTATTGTTACTATTGTTTGGATTAGGGTTGGTATTTGGACGCGCATTATTATTGTGATTATTCTGATATCTATTTCCGTTATAATTCCTATATCTTTGATTATTGTTACCGTTATAGTTACTATTGTATGAAAATGAATTATTGTTTCTATAACCAGTATAGCCACGGTTTGGGTAAAAACCTCGATAACTACCACGTGAATTTCTAAATGTACTGTTACCACGTGATCGAAAAGCTAAAACCTGACGTTCAGTTACTTCGTTGTTTTGTTCTACAATTAATTTTGCTACTACGTCTTTCGGATCAGTAAATGCCGTTGAGGCTAAAATGGTTTTTACTAAATTGGATTTTGCGTTTAAACGACACACGTTAACAGTTTGTTCGACTGCCATTTCATGAGCTTTCGTTTGAGTGATCCCTTCAATAATAAGAGACCGCTCAAGTGAGTCAGTTAAATCTTCAACTTTTTTGGCAAAATCTGTATAATTGTTTCCGTTAACATGTAACGCTGCAATTCTCCCTGCTACAACTTTCGAGTTGTCTGGTTTGATCCTATTACGTAGAGCTGTTTTAATTTCGTTAACTGGAGCTACTTGTGTTAGTATTGCTTCACGAGCTTTACCCTCTAATTTTGATTTTAAGAACGCTATAAAAGTATCGGTTAAATCTGCAGTGGCGAATTGTTCGAGTAATGCAATCTTATCTATAAAAGAATCAAGTGCTAGTGGATCACCACTGTAGTTTTCTCTAATAGAATTAGCACATGTGTTAATAAAAATTCTTTTATCCTCTGGTGTTGCCATGATTTGATCGTTAAGATCTGGAGCTGAATTAGCAGAAGATGAGGCCACGTTTGTACTAATTGGATCGTTAAGATCTGATTTTAGAGTAGAAGTTAAAATTTCACTATTTGAATCGTTGAGATTTGAAACTAAATTAGAAGTTGAATTTTTAATGGCAGAATTTTCGAAGCCTGGAAAATCTGTTGATAAAGAGAATCTAGTTTCCTGGTTTGTGACTTTTTCGGTCGAAGATGAAGCTAAACTTTCGTAGCTTGAGCCTGATTTATCTGAATCGGATTCTGAATCTGAAGTTTTTTGCACTTGTCTACCACTTCTAAGGTTGTACATATAAAATTACTAAAGCACTTGTTTGAATGATGAATTTAAGATTGAAGTTAAATTGTTGAGGAAAAAGAGCGAAGGAAAAAGTTAAAGAAATATTTAACAATTTATTAGAAGAATTAATTGAAACTGTATTAAATTTTATGAAAAGTTTGTGAAAAATAATTGAATTCAAAATGGATCAAAAGTATGTAAGTTTTAATTGGTAAAAGTCTTGAAATGTACTCACGGACGCACCGCTTATTCAAAAAAATCTCAATTTGGTTTTTCACGGAACCACCGCATGTAATAAAAATTGAATTGGTTTTTCACGGAACCACCGCATGTAATAAAAAAATTTGGTTTTAACGGAGCCCACCGTATGTATCAAAAAAAAAATTTTTAATTGGTTTTTCCGAAAACCATGTATGTATTGTCAAAAAAAATCCAAAATTTATATTGAATGAGAAGTTAGTTTAATTGGAATACGGAGACACCAAATTTAATATGAAATTTTAATTTTTAATATTCATACATATATAATTTTAAAGAAAAGTACCCGTAGGCAAAAGAAATGTTTGATACATATGTGTATACTTATTTTGTCACTTCTGCTGCTGCGCTGGCAGACCTGAATCGCTGCTGGTGTTGTTGCTGCTGGTGTTGTTGCTGCTGCTGGTGTGTCTTCGTGTGTTAAAGTTGGTGGTGGTGGAGAATTTTGTAAGTGTTTGGGTGCCGTTACCTTCGCCGTTATGAGTGGCGTGGTGCGAGTGCCGTTAAGGAAATTTATGAAATTTATAAAATTTTCCGTTAGATTTTACTTATTAAATTGTATTTTAGTTTTGTTGAATTTGATTAGTAGAATTGTCTTTGTGGTTTATTAGACTCAATGTAGAAAATTTGTATTGTCGTTTTTAAATTTGATTTGTAAAATTGAATCGTAGAATTGTTTAAATTTGTACTAGAACATATTTTAGGTTTGTTAAATTTTATTTTAAGAAATTATATCGTAGTTTAGTAGAATTTAGATAGAAAATTATGTATTGTATTTTTATTGTTAAATTGTAATGTAGGAAATTATATCGTACTTTAGTAGAATTTTATTTTAGAAAATTGTGTATTGAAGTTTTATTGAGTTTTAGTTTGGAAATTGCACGGTAATTTATTAAAAATGTATTTAGAAAATTATGTGTTGAAAATTAGTTGGATTCCATTTAGAAAAATATATCGTAGAATAGTGATATTTTATTTTAGAAAATTGTATGTTGATTTTTTGTTGAATTTTAATTAGAAAATTACGCCGTAGGTTAGAATTTTAATTAGCCATTTAAGTATTGAAATTTATTAGAAAATTGTATTTTTAATTTTGCACATTTTTCGCACCACACTCACTTTTGCCTTTTCGACCACTTGGAGAAAATTTTCGCACTCACCACTTACAAAGACGTCCGGTTCGTTCCGATGCCAAAATAAAATGTAAGTAAAAGACCGGGCTCCAGCTTCACGGTCGCCATGTTACGTACCTTCGGTTGACTGTTCGTGGTCTTCGGATGTACGCCATGTGGTGTTCCCTGCTCGGATATGGCTATCTTGGAGGACGCCGCCTCCATATCGTAGCCATGGCGTAAATTGCCACTAAATCAATAATATTCGCCTATGTGTCGTCGAGGCCGTCTCCGCCACACTTTCACCTCCATTAAAACAAAGCAAGAATTGAATTTAAATTTAATTTTTAATGATTACTTTATTTTTAAAGTAACTTGGAAAAAGTCTCTATATAAAAATAGTACTCCGTTTGTCAAAGCTGCCGAAAATTATATGATGGCGGTGAAACATGAAAATGTCGATGTCACTCTTGCCATTCGTTTTTCATGTTTCACCCCACATATATCTGGTTCACTCTTACATACTATGTTACAATGGATCATGCCATAATGTGTTATGTTGTATTCATTTTATTTGTAACATTCACAATTAAATATCATTGTGAGCAACAATGTTACGATGTTGCCAGATGATTATTAAAAAGTTAATTTGGGGGATTTTATCCTCACAACAGCATGATTTGGGATGCTGGGATTTATAGGATGTAAGTATTGTTCTAATTCTTCTTTGTAGTGAATGAATATCAGTTGCTGTCTATTTGATAATACCAAAGCGGTACAAAAGGATAGGTATTGCAAATGTATTTATTGTTTTGATTTGGTTTTTGTCATTTAGATTCGCTTTAATTTTTTTATGCATTCGAGACTTAAAATCCCTGATCAGATTATCTTTGACCTTTACCTTAGAAATACGTTTATTCTGCGCTATCCCTAGATATTTATATGTTTCTCCTTCTTCTACTTGTTTATTATTTTCGGTGTCTTCATTCTGGTTATCATATCTCGATATCTTGCCTTCGGTAATATGTATTTTTTTACACTTTTCCAGTCCAAATATCATGTTGATGTCATTGCTGAACATGACTACGATTTTTATTAAATGGTCCAAGCTCTGTCGCGTGGATGCGTATATCTTCATATCATCCATATATAAAAGGTGACCTAGTACTTCTTGGTTGGAACCGCCTTTAATTTTGATTCCATATGTACTGTTTTTAAGAAGGATACTAAGTTGGTTGAGTGCAATGTAGAACCAAAGAGCAGATAAGCAGTCGCTCTGGAAGATTCCACATTTTATGTTGATAACTGAGGTTTCAACCATTCCTGTATTTGCAGGTGTTTGAATATTTGTCCGCCAGTGTTGCATATTTTAATATAAAAATTCAATTATTTTGGAGTTCACTTTGTAGATGTTCAGAATTTCTATTAGCCAGCTATGTGGTACACTGTCAAACGCTTTCTGGTAGTCTATATAACATGCATTTAAATTATTAGATTGGCTGAAGGTTCTAGTACAATTTGGGCAATGGTTAGCTGTTCCTTACATCCTTTAGCATATTTACTGTATCCTTTTTGTTCTTCACAAATAATATCATTTTGCCTTAGGTGGCCGTTAATAAGGTGGTTAGGGCAAGCTGTCATAATTTTGTATATAGAAGCAGGCAAGTAATAGGTCGCCCATTCGCGGGATGATTTCTGGAATTAAATTAATTCCATGGATTGAAAGAATTTGGTCTGCCAAGCGTTGCTCTGATACATCGAAGTCAGGATATTGTGCTATAAAGATTGTACGTAGTTGTGATCGATATCCTGTCAGATTTATTTCTTGGTTAGTTACAGTGTAGTATGCGCGAGGAAGGTTTTCATTAATTTCATTTGCCCATTTTCTGCGCTGTCGCGGTCTTCCAGCTGCTGTGAGAGCTACATCGTTGTGTGCATGCTGTTCACGTACAGTGTGATTGATGTTCGTATTGCTTCTGTTCTGTGGCTCATTTATAACATTCGGCCTAGGTACCAAGCCGAGTGCGCGGGAATTTTGGGGCGATCCCGACGCGTTGGGGTTATCCGGAGTCCCCGGGCTATTTGTATGGGTTGTGTGTTCCATTTTTATTTTTCCATTTTATACCTCCTCTCAGGTTTGTTTTCAGGACCGCTTCTCATATGAGGAACAGACGCCCACCTATACGTTGTCTGGTTAACAGCTTAGGACATAGGGTTTTTGTTGTTGTTGTTTAGTCCGCGGGTGGTATTTTATTTCCCACCTACCCGATATATCTATCGGGCCTGCCCCTATCCGCCACCTTGGGGACGCGCCCTCTGGGGATACAACACCCTCCGAGAGTTATTATTATTATTATTTTTTTTTGTGTTACGTGGAAGGAAGAAATGCTTTATGCACTAACGGAGTTGTTAAGCCTCGGTGCTACTCTCTGTAGCAGCGAGCCTCTCCGATTGTAGGACTCACTTTTTTCTTTATGGGCTACCCACTAAAACCTAACGTCCCACGGCCTGCGCATTGTTCGCACCTGGGACCGCGTTTAGCATAACTTCGGGTACGGAAGCGCGCTACGTGAGCTCTTTGGCTAATCTCACGTTATTGGGCTAAGCAGCCATCTTGCCGTTCAGCGAGGAGAATATTCCTTGCATATCTGCTGACCATGTCCCATCTGTCACTTCCGCAGGTAATTTTGTGGATGACACTGCCCGGGGATAGGCCGCCTAATATTACTTTCAATCTTCTTCGTTGCTGTGCGAAGTGATCGCATTTCAAGAAGGTGTAGCGTACGTCGTCTATGAGCACACAGTATACGAAATTCCGATTTTCAACCTTGCCCATCCTGTGGAGGTATTCCCGGAAGTAGCCGTGGCCTGTTAAGAACTGTGTCAGGTAGAAGTCGACCTCTCCATGTGGCCGTTCTAACCATGGCTCCGGCTCGAGAATCAGTTCCCTGGTCCACTTGCCTACAGTACTGCAACTCCACTGCTGTTACCAACGTCGGATACAACCTTTTCGCGCCTGCGCGGCAGCAACATATCTGCGTACTTCTCCTCGGAGGTGGTAAATTGATTTCCTCTCCTCAGCGAGGAGATGTATAGGTATGGTTCTCGCAATAACAAGAATGCCTCTGCGGATACCGTGCGGTAAGCGGAGGCAATTCGTAGGGCCCCTCTGCGTTGGACAGAAGTAATAGCTGCTCGGTACTTTCGGAATTTCATTGCTTCCGTCCAAATTTCTACACTGTACAAGAGTATAGAATCTGAAGAGGAAGCAACCAGCTTTCTTATACATGGCCTTGGCCCGCCTATGTTTGCCCTTAATCTGCTTAAGTATCCTATGGTCTGTGCAGTTTTATCGCAGGCTCTTTGAAAGTGCTCCGAGAAAGTTAGCTTGCTATCTAGCCTCACCCCAAGGTATTTCGTGGAGCTGCGTGTTTGTACTTGTTGTTCTCCAACCATCATATTCATATTGGTGGGAATTCGTCTCTTCCTGAGGATTACGATCTCAGTTTTCGCTGTTGCGAGCTGAAGTCCATGGTCACTCATCCATCTATTTACACTGTGCATTACTTGGTTTAATTTAAGCTGCGCAAGCTCGCAGTTCCGTGCTGTAATTACGGCAGCCACGTCGTCTGCGACGAGAAAAGCACTTTCTGGCATGTGTAAGCGGCGGCGGCTGTCATACGAAGCATTCCAGAGGTCGTGACCAAACACCGATCCCTGGGCTGCTCCGCCTGTTATTCTCACATTTCTCTGGCCTTGATTTGTTTCGTACGTGAGCCAGCGTTCTTTTAGGTACTCCCTTAATATAGCTAGTAGATAAGGAGGTACCTTGAAAGAGTGTTTCAACGCATAGAGCATGTCGTCCCACCTGACGGAATTGAAGGCATTTTTCACGTCCAGCGTGACTAGTAAGACCACCTGCCTAGCTTAGTGGCACGCGGTTTCGGCATTCCTTACCGCATTTGTAACCTGGCATCTATCTATTGTGGAGTGACCTTTCCGGAACCCATACTGCCGATGGGACAGACCTCCCCCATCTTCAATGGCTGCTATCAGCCGTTGTTTAAGGAGGCTTTCCATCATTTTATCGGCCGTGTCGAGCATGCATAATGGTCTAAAAGATGACGGGGAGTTCGGGTCTCACTTGCCTTTCGGGATTAGCACGAGGTGCGCTGTCTTCCACCTTGTTGGAAAGATTCTGGCTTCCAGGCATTTGTTATACATATGCAGCAGCAACTCAGGACTGCTCTTAGCAGCCAGTATTATTGCTTTAGCTGGTATCCCATCAGGTCCTGGCACTTTACCGGGCTGCATTATGTGTAGGGCCGCTTTTAGCTCACCTTAACTGAACGGCTGCACGTCGTGGTCTTCGTGGGCGAGTGAGGAACAGATCACCTACTATATTTCGCACCTTTTCCTCATCCATCGTTTGGTTCGGTGGGCGGAATTCCCCCCCCCCCCCCCCCCCGCTTTATGGCGGCACAGAGGACCTTTTTTGCTCTTTTGTATGCCTCCGCAGGCTCTAGCGCATCAGGCCTGCTGCGTGCGCGGGTTGCCAGCTTTCGCATTCTGTGGCATACCCTGCGTAGTTCGGCGATTTCGCTACCCCACCAGTGCACTTGTTTTTAACCTCTCCTAGGCCCTTTTCGTGGCCGACAACTTTGCAGCGTCAACCTTAGAGGCGTCCCATTTTGTTTTCATACGGGGCGGTCTGCCTTTCCGACTTTGGCCTGAGTCATTAAGATGGAAGGTGATGTAGTTATGGTCACTAACAGTCAGATCCTCCATAAACCACCATCAAGCCGCCTTTGACAGCAGGTGTTCTGATACTAATGTTATATCAGGGATAGAGTGTCCAACGCCTGGTCGCCGATATGTCGGGGTCGTGTCGGTGTACATAATGACCAATCCAAGTCGGGCAGCCATTTCCAGCACTAGCCTTCCTCTGGAGTTAGTCTGGGGCATTCCCCACTCAACAGCCCTAGCATTGAAATCTCCAGCGACAACCACGTTAACGGTTTCATCATGCAAATTGTCTTCAAGTAGTTCTAGATTATCTTTAAACCCTTGAATTGGATCATTTGGGGACGGCTAGCAGCTCACTAGTGTGGTATGCGCCACTGTTACGCGTACGTAGCCGTTTCCGACAACACGGCTTCGTACGTGAGTGACGGCGTCCACGATACCGATCTCAGTAGCAACTGTTAAGTCTACGTGCCAGTCACACTTGACTCTATAAGGTTCGCTGATGATGGCATAGCTGGCTCTGTTTTCAAGAACCATTTGGTCCAGCAGGCTATCGGCTAACCTGCTTCGGTTCAGGTTGCCTTGGATGAACCTGGTCACTTGCGCGCCTGTTTGGCCTTTGCGGCAGCGAGTGCCTCCCTGAAGGTGTTGTATGCTCCAGACCCGGGAAGGTGGTCGACCTTCTCTGACTGACATAAAAAGCACTTTGGAGTTTCCGTGCAGGCCGAGGCCTGGTGACCACTCGGTCTGCACTTCCAGCAAGCACTGCTTCTATCAGGGCCTTTGCAGTCTGCTTTTAGGTGTCCGTAGCCTAGACACCTGAAGCATCGCTGCACGTTATTATTATTATTACTAGTATCGCCTGTGGTCGAAATTCGACCAACTTGTATTTTTTTCAACTCAGTCTATGCATCATGTGTTGGAAATATAGCAAACTGGTCTAACTTAATTAAATTTTTCATTAAAATTTTAAATTTGATCTAAGACATTGTACTTTTTGATTGTATTTTCTTAAATTTTCTATAAACTTTTCACATGTAATTATGACGTTTTGGTGTGGAGGTCCTTAAACAAAAATATAAAAATTATGTAAAATCAAATGAAATTGACATAGAATTATGGCAAAATTACTTGAAATTGAATTGAAAAATTGGTTTTTCCACACCACACGGAAGGTCCCCGTTGGCGCGCTACCGAAGTAAGTTTTGGGAGCTCGGTATCCCCCAGTATCACTATATCACCCATATACATGTATCGCCCATTTACTTCAATAGTGTCATAATTCCAAAAACATGAACTTTTAGTTAAAAACTAAGAAATTTGCTAAAGGAATTTAACCTATTTCGCGTCACTCGTTTAATTTTGTATAAATACATATCTAATATGTAAGTGTGACACAAAACAAAAATGTCGACTAGAATAGAGGATACCTTCATAAAAAATAAATAAAAATATAAAAAAATTATGTAATGAGAAAGAAGGCAGAGTTTACTAAAAAAATGTTTAATTAAAGAAAAAAAATAAAGTACTTAAACTGCAAAAAAATTAAGTGAATTGAACAAACAGTTCCATATAAAAACGCAATAAGGACACTTATACTTTTTTCTGGGTTTTAATGTGATCATTGTGGAAATATGAAAATTCCAATATTCGGATATTTAATGTTGGGATTCCCATTGAGATCTATGTACGTAATTAATTTGTATTAAATTTGTAAACACCTCATTACATGAATATATATGACCATATCTACCATAAAATATCGTCTGTGAAAATTATAATACTAAGATATAATAAAGCAGAATCAATTAGAAAGAAAAGAAAAACAAACAAAAACATTTAAATTATTCACGCAAACATATTTACTAAAATAAAATTGATTTCATAATTTTAAGCGACATAAACAAATTAGGATTATGGGATCTAAGCATCCGATTAATGGATATATAATCCAACAAAATTAGCCCAATAATGAATATAGTGGGTAATATACATATACTGCCTACAAATACGGCCGCCATGCTGCCGGTTGCCGTTTTCACCTAAAATCAAGGGACTTTTTTTTCGTTTAATATACAAAGTGAAATTTTCCGATTCAGTCAAGTTGCATTTAAATAATAATAAACTAAGTTCAAATAAAAGAATATAGAATAAAGTAAAATAACAAATAAAATAAATTAGCATAAAAGACAATATACAAAATTTAATGTTATATTTTTGTAACTTTTTTTTGTTGTTCAGTATAAGACGTACTTTAGCTAAAATTAGGATTAAATCTGCAAATGCAAAAACGTTTTCGGGCAAATTTGCCATTAATTGTTATAAATAAATTTAGTTATTTTCAACAAAATTTAACTCATTATTTGTGATTTCATGTTTTTTTTTGAAAACAACTAAAATAAAAAACAAAGAATCTGTTAAATAAAGACCTATGTATTTACGTGTAAGTGAAATTTACCACAAAAAATGGGCCGGTCAAAAAATTATTCTATTTTAGATTTTTTTGTACTTACTTACTTACTTAATTGGCGTTTAACCGTCTAAACGGTTATGGCCGTCCAACAAGGCGCGCCAGTCGCTCCTTCGCTCCGCCAACCGGCGCCAATTGGTCACACCAAGGGAGTTTAAATCGTTTTCCACCTGGTCCTTCCAACGGAGTGGGGGCCGCCCTCTACCTCTGCTTCCATAGGCGGGTTCCGATAGAAACACTTTCTTGGCCGGAGCATCATCTTTCATTCGCATAACATGGCCTAGCCAGCGCAGCCGTTGCGTTTTAATTCGCTGGACTATGTTGATGTCTGCGTATAGCTCGTACAGCTCATCATTAAATCTTCTTCGGTACTCGCCATCGCCAACGCGTAGAGGTCCATAAATCTTTCGAAGAACTTTTCTCTCGAACACTCCCAAAGCCGCTTCATCTGCTGTTGTCATGGTCCATGCTTCTGCCCCATATAGCAGGACGATTTTTTTGTACGCTACAAATTATTTTGGAAAAATTTTTTAGGATTTTGGTAGAGGCCATTATAGGTACATAAGTGGCAACAATGGGAAACCATGTTTAATTCTTTCACCGTCTGGAACGTACGCATATGTGTGTAGGTGAAACATTTCGTAGCCGCTATTCGAATTTCGAATTTGGTGGGGTTACATGATATGTTATTGTGTGTTTTAGAACACTTACATACTTGGTCCTACAGATGGCGCGCTTTTGTACATGACAGTAAAATTATATATTTGGAGTGATTGCTCGAATTTACAAAAAACTTTTTCTATTAATTATAAACAAATAGATTAATATTTTTTAACAAAAATAGGCCTATGCACTGCTGCTGATCCATACGAATCGATTCATATAACTTTTATATGATTTTACGTATGGTAAGTGCGAAAGAGCCTGTCAATTGATTGTATGGAAATTTTGTTAGCGTATTAATATATAGATAGTGGGTAATATACTGCCTATGCAATACGGCCGTCATGATGCCGGTTGCCGTTTTCACCTAAAATCAAACACGTTTTTGGGATTTTCCGATTCAGTCAAGTTGCATTTAAATAATAATAAACTAAGTTAAAATAAAAGAATATATAATAAAATAAAATAATAAATAATATTTTATTAGCACAAAAGACAATATAAAAAATTTAATGTTATATTTTTTAACTTATATTTAAGAATTCATGAGCTTAACACCGGCTTATAATAATTGAATTTCAATTATTATGTTTTCTAAGAGAAACTGAAAAGAAAGAAACATTTACTGGCACATTGCGATGGAACCATTTCGAAAACCGCCAACGTTATCATCATCAGGCAATTTTGTAAAGGCAACTGCAGTTTCACCATGTGATTCACGGTTCGAATCCCGGCGAAACCTTTGATACCATTACAGAATTGCCTGATGATGATTACGTTAGCGGTTTTCGAAATGGTTCCATCGCAATATGCCAGTAAATGTTTCTTTCTTTTCAGTTTCTCTTAGAAAACATAATAATTGAAATTCAATTATTATAAGCCGGTGTTAAGCTCATGAATCCTTAAATATAATTATAAACTGAACACACCATTAAACAAACATACATAAATATTTTTTTAATTTTTTTTTTTTTTTTTTTTTTGTTCAGTATAAGACGTACTTTATCTAAAATGAGGATTAAATCTGCAAATGCAAAAACGTTTCGGGCAAATTTGCCATTAATTGTTATAAATAAATTTAGTTAGTTTCAACAAAAGTAACTCATTATTTGTGATTTCATGTTTTTTTTGAAAACAACTAAAATAAAAAACAAAGAATCTGTTAAATAAAGACCTATGTATTTACGAGTAAATGAAATTTGCCACAAAAAATGGGCCGGTCAAAAATTAATTCTAATTAAGATTTTTTGGTACGCTACAAAATATTTTAGAACAATTTTTTAGGATTTTGGTAGGTAAGTAGCAACAATGGGAAACCATGTTTTAATCTTTCACTCTCTAGAGCGTACGCTTATATAGGTTTAGGCCTTAGAGCACTTATATAATTGGTCCACAAACGGCACGCTTTTGTGCAATAAAGTAAATATCGATATTTGGATAGATTGTTGGATTTACAAAAAACTTTTTCTATTAATTATAAACAAATAGAGTAATATTTGTTAACAAAAATAGGCCTATGCACTGCTGCTGATCCATACGAATCGATTCATATAACTTTTATATGATTTTACGTATGCTAAGTATGCGAAACAACCTGTCAATTGATTGTATGGAAATTTTTTAGCGTATTAATATATAGATTATTATTATTACTATGTTTTTTTTTTTTTTTTGTTATTACTAGGTGGAAGCACTGCGACCTTTGTGCAGATCTATTGTGCATGATCTTTCAGTCTAATTTTCTATCTGGATGCTTTTGATGTATCTAAGAACCTCTTCAGGCTTTTTGCTCCATATCACATAGTGATTAAGAGTCACACCACCTAGATAGGAGAGTATCTGCCCAGCCATACGCATTCGCAAAAAATGTGAACCGGCGTTTCATCCTCCAGTTCAAAGAAACGAAAAATTTTGGTATTGAATAGATTTAACTTACTTAGGTGATATCGTAGACGACAGTATCCCGTATAGTACCCAGTGAGAGTTCTTAGATCTTCCCTGCTTAGATTAATGAGTTTGGTTGATACTTTCGTTGCCGGAAGTATAAACAGTTTTGCCTATTTCTGCACCGGGTAGTCAATCCAGTTTCGTCTGAATTGTTTCGTTTCCCAGTTACTTATAGTTTCCCTGGTGTATGCATTTGTAAGTCCAAAAAAGCACTTTGGACCAGAGAATGCTGCTATAGCAGCCTGCTTTGCTAGGTAATCTGCATGCTCATTGCCTTCATGTCTCTGATGTCCGGGAACCCATACTAACAAAACCTTGTTTTTGGCTCCCAGGTCATTAAGGATGTAACTGTGCAGGATTTAAAGCACGCAGGGCCGCCTGGCTGTCCGACATAATGTAGATGCTCGTCGATGTTGAGCCTCTCCACAGACATTCTCTACCACAGACTTCTGTTGCATCGATTTCTGCCAGAAATATGGTGGGGTAACATCCCATTGGTATCGATTCCTTGAAGTTCTTCTCATAGATGCCAGCACCAATTCTTCCGTCATCGAATTTTGATCCACCGTGGACCAGACCTCTGAATGTTGGTCACTATAGGGATTTCCTGTGGGTAAAAGTCTAGTTGAGGGGTCGAATGCTAATATGTTACAACAAATATCGAGAGAGGTGTCAAACGACGCGCCTTGACATCACTATTAATAATCCGAAGGCGGAAAATAAAAATTTCAACTGGTTCAAAAGATACCATAACACCTATCTGCATTGGAGCCCTTCGGCCGCGCTTATAAAAAATTATCCTGGGTGGGTCCAACACCGGTTTGGAGACTAAATCTATATCCGCGCAAAACACTTATGTTTACAATTTTTTGTGGATACACCAAAATTACAACAGCCGCATGAAAATCGCCAACTTCAATTGCAAATATCTCCGGACATAGGTAAAATTTTTCTTTTGCGCCTTCGGATTATTGTTCACGAGGTCAATACGCGTCTTTTGACACCTCCCTCGATATTTTTAGTAGCGTATTAGCAGTCGATCCCTCAACTAGAATTTTACCGTTCCTGTTTTCCAGTGGGTCCTGTCCACAATGGACACTTCAAAGTTCCGCGAGATTCACGCCCTATCATGTTTCCTGACTTCAACTCCGAAATATTTTGAAGTCTTAGTGCGCCTAGTGTTTCCTCTTTCTCTATCACAATAGGAAAGGGAGATATTCACACTAAAGCACTAAGTGCATCAGCAGGGGCCGTTCTCATCGCACCCGTTATGCCAATGCAAATTAGTCCATGCATGTTTGCTTAGTTTTGCTGTTGCCGTTCTTTGCGTGGCCTTTTGCCTCCAAACTAGGGAAGCATGAGTGACTATTGGCCATACAAAAGTTTTAAATGTCCAGTATACCATTTTTAAAGATATCTCCCATGTTTTGCCGTAGATTCGAGTACAGGCGAAGAAAGCTCTTGTTACTTTGTTTAGGATAGCAACCAAATGCGCATTCTACGTGAGAGTTCTATCTGGTGTGACCCCTAGGTATTTTGCTTCTATTGAGCATTGTATTTTTGTACCACCCAGGGATGGTTCTGGAATGGATGCTTTCCTTCTCCGGGTGAAAGGCACTACCACAGTTTTGTTAGAATTAATAGACAATCCTTCGGGATCGCAGCTCCTCTCTATGATGCGAAGGCCTTGATGAATGCGAGCTGATATTGTTACCTCGTGCATCCCTGTGATGCAAATAAAAAGATCACCTGCATACCCTTGTGTGTAAAATCCATTGGTTTTCATTAACGGAAGGAGGTCATCTATGACCAGGGTCCACAGGAGAGAGTAGATCACACCTCCTTGTGGGCGTCCTCTTGTGGCCGCAATTGATTCAGTTGTCCCTCCCAGTTCCAAATGGATTTCTCTACTCTTTAATATGGGCAGCACCCATCGAATTATTATTGGGCTTAAGTCCTTTTCAATCATAGCTTCTTCGATAGCTTGATGTGTTGTGTTATCAAAAGCCCCTGATATGTAAATAAAAGCGCAGGGCTATATTTTTTGATTCTAGAGCCTTTTCGATTTTTACCGTTAGACTACGAATAGCCGTCTCCGTGGATTTCCCTGACTTGTAGGCGTACTGATTCTTACACAGAGGGAGTTTATTTAGATTGACCTCCCTGATATGCTGATCTAAGGTTTTCTCCATACCCTTTAGGAGAACTGAGCTCAGGCTTATTGGTCGATACGGCGAGCGCAGTTGCTCGGGCTTCCTTGGCTTTGGTAAATATGCTACCTTAACCTCTGCCCATCTAGTTGGGATATAGCCGAGCAGTAGTGATGCCTTTTATAAAGTGGATAAGACTGGGGCTATATGATTTATCCCTTGCTTTAACAGACAAGGATAGATCCCGTCCGGTCCTGGTGATTTGAATGGGCCGATTGCGCTCGTTTGACAGTGGTAAGCTTTGTTGCTAGGCTTTTTTCATCACCGCTGATGGTTTGCAAATCTGCCATTATAGGTGGCGATTGATAGCATAACATCTTGGCTTTATGGCTTTGATAGGGAGGGAAGACACTAGTTACGATCTTTTCAGCCACGTGTACCCACTTTCCTTGCCCTATTGCTACACAACATTTCGGCTTCTTCAGCCGTTTCTCCCCTTCCCTTTTTGTTCCCTCGCCTGTCATTGGGGCTCCCAAGAGGTGGTTGCCTTGCTGTCAGGTTTTGGGTGATAGGCTGGCGGACTGTCGCTTCCTCGGTTGGCCTTTATGGGCCAACTGTATACCCAGAAGGTCTGGGCACTTTTTGTGAATTTTTTTTTGTGGGTGTACGATTGACTCGGCATATCCTGCTGTTCAGTAGGAAATGCCTACTAGATACCTTCAAGATCTTCAAACAGCAGGGTTTGTCATCGCCAACGGTGTCATCCAGGGGCAGAGTTTGCTTGTTTTTGGGCCTTAATTTGACTCTGTCAAACCCCCAGAAAATCTAGTAGTTGCGTTGCTTGGCAGAGAGCGGATCGACGGCCATTGTAACTTCCGCCACCGTGGAATTTCGTATCCGGTTGAGGATTCTCCAGTTCCTGGTGCTTAAACCGACATTTTGGGCCTCAGCTAACCGCAAGATGTCGTTGTTTGCGGGGCATTACTATTCCTTAAAGTACCCCACGAGAATGATGCGACGTGGTATATCTGCCTTAGATACCACCCTGCCATGGAGTGAGCTTTGGGGCGATAGCCCTTAGCCACCCCATGGTGGTTGCATTCCTGCAGGTGATAGAAAGCCCGCCTGGGCGAGTTGTGCAACCGCTAAAATTGGGATTTATAGCACCATCTTTTTGGCTCGTCCCCCTCCCAGGATGGCTTTCTATATGGCCTTAAGTTCCCCTGAAGACCAGACCGTGGCTAAATAGTCGGGTCGTATTACGTAAAACCTTGCCCCACTCAGGACATCCCTGAAAGTTGCCGACTGCTTAGCTGTTGCATCACGATGAGGAGGCAGGGTTGCCTCGGCATTCGATGCACAGCTTTCCATAGCTCTCATGGGCTCTCACTCTGGTGGAGTTGAGCTATATGAGCGGCCTGCTTTGGCTGACCCCTCACCATGGACCAATCCCCAGGGTTCTTTGGCAAGCCCACAGGCTTCGTCGTAGCTAATCCCCCCGGCCAGAAGTCGCTTAAGATGCTTGCGAGCGGCACCACTTAGCCGATCGAGCTCTGCAGTTTGGTTAGGCTGATCACTTTTCGCAGGAGAGACAAGGAGCATCTGTTCATCCTCCGGCGAGATTGTAGATTGTGACTCCACTGGATTTACATCCTGCAGAGTCACCGCATCTGTCATCTCCACGTCATGTAGGGGACTATTCGGCCCCGGCATGTCTGTGGCGACAGCTGATTCGGCTCGCACCGAAAGGTCGCAATTGATTTGATCTTCTAGGAGCTATTCAGCTCCATTTTGGTTTTTTGTGTATTATTTTGTTCCATATGAATACCCACGAATATGGGGGAAGGTAGGTCACCTGGGACATAGCGCCCAATATCCCAACAAGGCTAATTACCACCAGAGGATGTCAGGTATATGGACCTCTATAAGACACACTAACGTAGTGTCATTAATCCCATGGTTCTGATGACACTCGGAATTACGGGTTTTATCGAGTTGTCCTCTCTAGATACGCCATATTTCTTAGCAAAGCATGGGCACCTTATTCAGGGTGTGACTCTTCGCCACTTATGGTCGGCCTTGAGCTAAAATAGCCCCTGTTTTCAGGAAACTTGGCTCAGGGGAAAGGGGGTAAAGATGGGAGCTGGGAGAAGAAGGAAAATCTGATTATAGGGAGGAAAAAAGGTTCGCCGATCGCGTTCGCTGAAAAAGCGTTACCAGGTGTCACCGCGAGGAGGCTCCGCCCCAATATGGGGGGAGAATGCAAGCATCTACGAGTCGACGTTTTGGGATGACGACGGTGTGTGCAAGGGGAGACATCCTCATCAAAGACGTCCTATACAACACATAGTATATTAACAGGCAGCCAACAGCAACAATTACATACCGATGCAGTCGAGTGGGATTTGGCGACACCAACAAGGCATATATAACATAGCGATCTACAGTAAATGGTAATTCGCTGATGTGCGTCTTTAAGTTTATCTTGCTCATGTACAAGCTAAGTGACGGGGGGGGGGGGGGGGGGGGCTCGCTTCCTCATTGCTACCTAACCACTTCCCCTCAGCCATGGCTTCAGCCGGCCCGGTTCTAAAGCTGGGTAGCGTTGATGTGTTCGGCCTCAGATTCTCCTCCCAGCCTACGAACCCGCAAGTGCAGAGCTGGTGCATCGCTCCCCGGAACCTAAGTTTAGTGTGCGAACACGGTATGGGCGATGTATAGCAAGAGAGTCAATCCCACTTCCGGAGTGGACGGAGGTGCCGTCATGGTACTGGTCACCCTTCGCTAGCGGGGGAACGGACCGCGCCCCTAAGGCTATCACGTCCGTGCCCAAGCTAAGAGAAGGGGGGCTCGCCGCCCTACGGCCAACTGACACCTTCCTCTCGGTCCTAGTTCCGGCAGTAGAGCGATCCGTCGGCTGAAGGGATTACCGCTGTGCCGTCCAGGTGCACTTCCTCTCAGCCCACGGAATGACCTACGGAGTTCCGTCTGGTAAAAATCTGTATCCATCCCTGCCGTGGCGCGAGCATGGAGGCGGTGGTGTCCAGCTAGCTAGCCAGCACTAACTATACTTGATTCCTCGCGGGTCACCGATCCGTCCGTTCCCGCATATACCGCCGACGACTATCCCTGAAGGCACAACGTGGCGCTGCAAAGGTGAAACACGTCACCTGTATTCATCCTCTCCCGCCTACGCCCGGGTACGCGCTCCGTAGCCCACTGTCGCCGCTTTTGCATCATCGCCCATATGGTACCGCCACTGATACCATACTTCCGCTGCTACGACGACCGCTGGCAGTTCATTACCATACCGCCGTTCAGCCGCCGTGCTGACTTCGCCACTGCTATGACGACCATTGAACGTTCACTAACATACCGCCGTTCAGCCCCCGTGCTGACTCCGCCAAAGCTACTACAACCGTTGGCCGTCCACTACTCTACCATCGTATAACCGCGCAGCCGATCCCTCCTTTGCTTCGATGACGGTTAGGCGTCGCGCACCTTCCTTCTCCACCATCTTGGCACGGAAAGCTGCTGTCCTCCTAACACCTACAGCTGTGTGTGTGTGGCTGTTCGTGACACATAAAAACTGTGTTTCTATTCAGTAGGGGTTTGTGGGACCTTTACTCGGCTCTGCATTGACTGAGCGTTACGTTAGCCTTCGACAAAACCCACCTCATACCGCAAATCGGAAGGGCGGTACCTACATGTTTAGTGCCAACAGAAATACGCTCGGAGTGTTTGCAAAACTACTGCCAAGGGGCGACTCCGCTTAGAAGAACTTGTTTTCTAATTGAAACAACGTGTTCCTTAGTTGTCGATTTGTCCTTGCGCGGGAATTTAACGCAACACATTCAGTGTGTTTGGCGGAGCACGCTACCATCACCTCAGCGAACACAGTATCTAACGCTACAGAAATATTGTGATTCTACATTAGAACTCTAATGTTGTTCTTTAGTGCACCACTTATCGAAAACTAGGTCAGAGTGCTTGGTTATAATTCGATTAGAGAACGATTTAAGAAACACTGAAATGCAGTGCTGTCAGAGTCATCGATTATTCGTAGGACATGATAGGGCGAAAGTTGTCATTTGTAATAATTAAAGGTAGTAAGGGGAAATGAGTAAAAAAATTAAAGAGCAAAATTGAGCAAAATGTTGATATTTATCTGGCATTATGAGAAAAACGCGCCCTAATCCATATTTCATATCAACGCAGAGCTAATACTGAAGGAATAAGTGATAGCGAAAATTTAGTTAAGGTGTGGTTTGATTTATTATAAGAAGCATTTGAAATATATTCATATCAAGTATATAAGCTTACAACCCATTAAAAATGTTGATAAAAGAAAGCAATGAAAATCAAATTGATTTTAAATAGTTGCATTTAATTGCGCTTCAATTAAAAATTCCCATCAGAAACCAATTCGAAATTGATGCTACAATTCGATAAGAATTTTTACCCTTTCTTTTTTTCCCTTTGGTCGAGAATGCTTTAATTCTCGACAGTTTCGTGAATTGTCTTCTAACCTTTTACCTTAGAGAAATACGATTCGTTTTCTAATCGTTCTCTAATGTAAATGTTTGTTGGGATATATCATATCTCTTACAAATATTACGCTTCCTCTAACATCTTATATTCAAGATTCCTCCATACCGTGAGCAAAGGTGGTAGTTAACACATCAAAAATTTAATTTGCGAAAAATGCTGCAAGTCAAAGATTATTTTTCGAAAAATTTTAACATACATTTAAGGTTTTATACACGTTTTGTTCCACAGATGTGATAGCTCAGTCGGTCCACTAGACTTTTCTTTTTTTTTTATATGCAGTTTTAGACCGCTCTGGATTAAAATTGAAACCTAGTTTTGCACAACCATTTAAGCGAAGACCGGTATAATCTCAATTTGAAACCAATCTGGTTTGGCCATATATACATGTAGAACAAAAAAGTTTGATATTTACATATGCTCAAACTGTTAACCGTGTACTAGCGTACCCGCAGGCATCGTCCTGCCCTCGTATTTTAAAAGTGGGTTTCCCTTTATCACTCTCTGTGTCATCGAACAGACTACAACTTTACTACTTTTTCATCCATTTTTCTTTCTTATCCCTTCTCATTGTGATCTCACTCCCACTTTAATTTCCACTCCTGCTCTCATTCACTCTTAAAAAATGAAAAAATAACAAGTAAGGAAGGCTAAGTTCGGGTGTAACCGAACATAACATACTCAGTTGAGAGCTATGGAGACAAAATAAGGAAAATCAATCTGGGGTAACCCTGGAATGTGGTTGTATAACATGTGTATCAAATGAAAGGTATTAAAGAGTATTTTAAGAGAGAGTAGGCCATAGTTCTATGGATGAACGCCATTTAGGGATATCGCCATAAAGGTAGACCAGGGCTGACTCTAGAATTTGTTTGTACGATATGGGTATCAAATGAAAGGTGTTACTGAGCATTTTAAGAGGGAGTGGGCCTTAGGTCTATCGGTGGACGCCTTTTCGAGATGTCCCCATTAAGGTGGACCAGGGGTGATTCTATAATGTGTTTGTACGATATGGGTATCAAATGAAAGCTGTTAATGAGTATTTTGAAAAGGAGTGATCCTTAGTTCCATAGGTGGACACCGTTTCGAGATATCGCCATAAAGGTGGACCAGGGGTGTCTCTAGAATGTGTTTGTACGATATGGGAATCAAATGAAAGGTGTTACTGAGCATTTTAAGAGGGAGTGGGCATTAGTTCTATAGGTGGACGCCTTTTCGAGATATCGCCATTAGGGTGGGCCAGGGGTGACTCTAGAATGTTTGTACGGTATGGGTATCAAACGAAAGGTGTTACTGAGCATTTTAAGAGGGAGTGGGCATGAGGTCTATAGGTGGACGCCTTTTCGAGATATCGTCATTAAGGTGGGCCAGGGGTGACTCTAGAATGTGTTTGTACGATATGTGCATCAAACGAAAGGTGTTACTGAGCATTTTAAGAGGGAGTGGGCATTAGGTCTATAGGTGGACGCCCTTTCGAGATATCGCCATTAGGGTGGGCCAGGGTTGACTCTAGAATGTTTGTACGATATGGGTATCAAACGAAAGGTGTTACTGAGCATTTTAAGAGGGAGTGGGCATTAGGTCTATAGGTGGACGCCTTTTCGAGATATCGCCATTAGGGTGGGCCAGGGGTGACTCTAGAATGTGTTTGTACGATATGGGTATCAAATGAAAGGTGGTAAGGAGTATTTTAAAAGGGAGTAATCCTTAGTTCTATAGGTGGACGCCTTTTCGAGATATCGCCATAAAGGTGGACCAAGGGTGACTCTAGAATGTTTGTACGATATGGGTATCAAACGAAAGGTGTTACTGAGCATTTTAAGAGGGAGTGGGCATTAGGTCTATAGGTGGACGCCTTTTCGAGATATCGCCATTAGGGTGGGCCAGGGTGACTCTAGAATGTGTTTGTACGATATGGGTATCAAATGAAAGGTGGTAATGAGTATTTTAAAAGGGAGTAATCCTTAGTTCTATAGGTGGACGCCTTTTCGAGATATCGCCATAAAGCTGGACCAAGAGTGACTCTAGAATGTTTGTACGGTATGGGTATCAAACGAAAGGTGTTACTGAGCATTTTAAGAGGGAGTGGGCATTAGGTCTATAGGTGGACGCCTTTTCGAGATATCGCCATTAGGGTGGGCCAGGGTGACTCTAGAATGTGTTTGTACGATATGGGTATCAAATGAAAGGTGGTAATGAGTATTTTAAAAGGGAGTAATCCTTAGTTCTATAGGTGGACGCCTTTTCGAGATATCGCCATTAGGGTGGGACAGGGGTGACTCTAGAATGTTTGTACGATATGGGTATCAAACGAAAGGTGTTACTGAGCATTTTAAGAGGGAGTGGACATTAGGTCTATAGGTGGGCGCCTTTTCGAGATATCGCCATTAGGGTGGGCCAGGGGTGACTCTAGAATGTTTGTACGATATGGGTATCAAACGAAAGGTGTTACTGAGCATTTTAAGAGTGAGTGGACATTAGGTCTATAGGTGGACGCCTTTTCGAGATATCGCCATTAGGGTGGGCCAGGGTGACTCTAGAATGTGTTTGTACGATATGGGTATCAAATGAAAGGTGGTAATGAGTATTTTAAAAGGGAGTAATCCTTAGTTCTATAGGTGGACGCCTTTTCGAGATATCGCCATAAAGGTGGACCAAGGGTGACTCTAGAATGTTTGTACGATATGGGTATCAAACGAAAGGTGTTACTGAGCATTTTAAGAGGGAGTGGGCATTAGGTCTATAGGTGGACGCCTTTTCGAGATATCGCCATTAGGGTGGGCCAGGGTGACTCTAGAATGTGTTTGTACGATATGGGTATCAAATGAAAGGTGGTAAGGAGTATTTTAAAAGGGAGTAATCCTTAGTTCTATAGGTGGACGCCTTTTCGAGATATCGCCATAAAGGTGGACCAAGGGTGACTCTAGAATGTTTGTACGATATGGGTATCAAACGAAAGGTGTTACTGAGCATTTTAAGAGGGAGTGGACACTAGGTCTATAGGTGGACGCCTTTTCGAGATATCGCCATTAGGGTGGGCCAGGGGTGACTCTAGAATGTTTGTACGATATGGGTATCAAACGAAAGGTGTTACTGAGCATTTTAAGAGGGAGGGGGCGTTAGGTCTATAGGTGGACGCCTTTTCGAGATATCGCCATTAGGGTGGGACAGGGGTGACTCTGGTATGTTTTTGTACGATATGGATATCAAATTAAAGGTATTAATGAGGGTTTTAAAAGCGAGTGGCCCTTAGATGTATATGTGAAGGCGTTCTCGCGATATTGACCAAACTGTGGACCAGGTGATCCAGAAAATCATCTGTCGGGTACTGCTAATTTATTTATATATGCAATACCACTAACAGTATTCCTGCCAAGATTCCAAGGGCTGTTGATTTCGCCTTGTAGAACTTTTTCATTTCCTTCTACTTAATATGGTAGGTGTCACACCCATTTTACAAAGTTTTTTCCAAAGTTATATTTTGCGTCAATAAACCAATCCAGTTACAATGTTTCATCCCTTTTTTCGTATTTGGTATAGAATTATGGCATTTTTTTATTTTTTGTTATTTTCGATATCGATAAAGTGGGCGTGGTTATGGTCAGATTTCGCCCATTTTTTATACCAAGAAAAAGTGAGCTCAGGTAAGTACGTAGGCTAAGTTTAGTAAAGATATATCGGATTTTGCTCAAGTTATTGTGTTAATGGCCGAGCGGAAGGACAGACGGTGGACTGTGTATAAAAACTGGGCGTGGCTTCCACCGATTTCGCCCATTTCCACAGAGAACAGTTACCGTCATAGAGTCTATGCTCCTACCAAATTTGAGAAGGATGGGTAAATTTTTGTTCGACTTATGGCAATAAAAGTATTCTAGACAAACTAAATGAAAATGGGCGGAGCCACGCCTATTTTGAAATTTTCTGTTATTTTTGTATTTTGTTGCATCATATCATTACTGGAGTTGAATTTTGACTTAATTTACTTATATACAGTAAAGATATTAAATTTTTTGTTAAAATTTGAATTTTAAAAATTTTTTTTTTAAAAAGTGGGCGTGTTCTTCATCCAATTTTGCAAATTTTTATTTAGCACATATAGAGTAATAGTAGTAACGTTCCTGCCAAATTTCATCATGATATCTTCAACGACTGCCAAATTACAGCTTGCAAAACTTTTAAATTACCTTCTTGTAAAAGTGGGCGGTGCCACGCCCATTGTCCAAAATCTTACTAATTTTCTATTCTGCGTCATAACGTCAACCCATCTACCAAGTTTCGTCGCTTTATCTTTCTTTTGTAATGAGTTATCGCACTTTTTCGGTTTTTCGAAATTTTCGATATCGAAAAAGTGGGCGTGGTTATAGTCCGATATCGTTCATTTTAAATAGCGATCTGAGATGAGTGCTCAGGAACCTACATACCAAATTTCATCAAGATACCTCAAAATTTACTCAAGTTATCGTGTTAACGGACGGACGGACGGACGGACGGACGGACGGACGGACGGACGGACGGACATGGCTCAATCAAATTTTTTTTCGATCCTGATTATTTTGATATATGGAAGTCTATATCTATCTCGATTCCTTTATATATGTACAACCAACCGTTATCCAATCAAACTTAATATACTCTGTGAGCTCTGCTCAACTGAGTATAAAAAATAAATGTAAGGCGCTATAACCTCCGAAGAGATTTTAGGCCAAACTTCTGTTCCAATTTGCGTCGTGCTCCTTTTTAATTTTTCCTACAAATTGGCCGGACGGGACCTACTTATTTTATGCCGACTCCGAACGGCATCTGCGAGACAGATGAGTTTTCACTGAGAGCTTTTCATTGCAGAAATACACTCGGAGTGCTTGCCAAACACTGCCGAGGGGCGACCCCGCTTAGAAAGATTTTCTTCTAATTTAAAAACCTTATTTCTAAAATTTTGATTTGCTTTGCCCGGGGTGTGGACCCAGAGCATTCGATGTGGTAGGCGGAGCACGTTACCATCATACCACTGTGGCCGCCACTTTTCCACTCCCTCTATCTCTCTCCCTTAATTACCTCATATATGGAATTTGTACACCAAATATTTGATGCTTTTTCAAATAATTACGGATATATCGCGAATCTGCGGTTTGGTTCCGCTAGCACTCTCACTCCCACTCGCACTCCCACTTACATGCGTTCTACCCCTCCCGCCTAAATTAGGAAACGAAATATAAAGAAAGCAAGCAAACAATAATTATTGTGTAAAAAAAAATAACGATCACAACTACGTACTTACAAATCCATATATGTAATGTT
This sequence comes from Eurosta solidaginis, assembly GCF_040869045.1. Classification (NCBI taxonomy): domain Eukaryota; kingdom Metazoa; phylum Arthropoda; class Insecta; order Diptera; family Tephritidae; genus Eurosta; species Eurosta solidaginis. Next base: position 145,872,968 of record NC_090322.1, read on the forward strand.
GTTGTTGTTGTTGTTGTAGCGATTAGGTTACTCCCCGAAGGCTTTGGGGAGTGTTATCGATGTGATGGTCCTTTGTCGGATACAGATCCGATACGCTCCGGTAACAGCACCATTAAGGTGCTGGCCCGACCATCTCGGGAACGATTTATATGGCCACATTAAACCTTCAGGCCATCCCTCCCTCCCCATCCCCAAGTTCCCTGAGGAGCTTGGGGTCGCCAGAGCCTCGTCTGTTAGTGAAACGGGATTCGCCGCTCGAAGGTGAGGTTGACAATTGGGTTGGAGAAGCTATATATTGCGCTACACAACCCCTTGAATCCCATATATGTAATATTCCTATATTGCTAATAGAAAATGCTCGCAATGTGTTTTGAATTCGAAATCAAAACAAGAAAGCCTATAAATATTTGGGATTGTAGCAGCCATGGTGGTATAGTGTTAACTACTTTGTATTCTTTACTTAAATTTTAAAATAATTTTTAATTGAGTTTTCGTGTTAACTTAAAATTTTTGAATAACTTCAAAAAAAGAAAATTCTAATTAGTTGGAAAATATTTAAGCTCAAAAATAAGGATTTAAAATATAAGACATCACGATGAAAATGACGAGATTTATAAAGAAAACCACAAAGCCATTGCATAAACAGCAATAACGATGTATTTAATGATTATCACGTCAAAAAAAAAAAAAACACAATTGATTCACTTTAAATCTTTACCATCATCAATCTACTAATCAATTTTAATATTTTTTTATTAAATGTAATTTTATGTAAGTATAATTTTTATTTTAATATTAAATTTAAAATTTTCAATTATAATTTAAATTAAAATTTTAAACCCTTTAAATTTTCAAATTTATTTTAAGATTATTTTTATATTTTAAAAATTTTATATAAATTATTTAAATTTACTTATTTTTTTTATAAAATTAAATATTTTATTTAAATTGTTAACCCCCTTTCCAAAAAAAATCTTAAATATTTTCTAATTTGCAAACTATTCATTTAATTTTTTTTTTTTTTTCATATGGTTCTACGTTCACCAATACGAACTCGTAATTTTACAAATTGTGAAAATCAAAATAACAACCATACAAATAATATCATGGCTCACAATAAAACTCAAAATTCTAACATTAATAAAACACAAAACAACATCTCTAATATAACACAAGATACTTCAACAAAAGATAACTTTACAAATTTTCCTTCTACTAAATTTATTAAATTACCACAATTTTGGCAAGATTGTCCTGATGCCTGGTTTTTACTTGTTGAAGGAAAATTTGAAATTAATAGTATCACCGGTGATAATTTAAAATTTCAAAATGTTCTAGTTACCCTTCAACGAGATACTATTTCTAAAATTTTTGGCATTATTAACCTTCCTCCTCTTTTCAATAAATATAATACAATTAAAAAGATTTTATGCGAAAGATTTTCACTTAGTGAAGAAAAAAGATTAGAAGAATTATTTTCAAAAACTAAACTTGGTGATCGTTCACCATCTAAATTATTCAGATCTATGAAATCACTTATAGGTACTGACTCCATTGTAAGTCAAGAATTACTTTTCAAATTATGGATTCATAAATTGCCACAAGAAATACAAATCTATTTAACTTCTAGTAACAATCAAAATAAAGATGAAGTAATTATTTTAGCTGACAAACTTTTTGAATTAATCAACAAACCTCATTCTTCCAAATCTCTTATAGTTTCGAGTATAATTAATAATATTTTAGAACAATGCGTTAAAAATTTAACTGAATTAACTACGGCTATTTATCAAAATTTAAATAAAATTTTTAATGATATTGATCAATTACAAATCAGTTCAAAATCTAAAGATAGAAATATCTAAATCTCGAAATTTTTCAAGATCCAGAAATTTTTCAAACAATCGTAATTTTAATTCACAAAAAAATATTTGTTGGTATCACAAAAAATTTAAGAATAACGCTCTTAAATGTATACCCCCATGCAATTTTAATCAAAATCGTAATTCAAATTCCGAGCAAAATTTAAACTGAAAAAATCCATTATGACGGTTACGGATAATGGAACTATTATTAAACCTACTCATCGCTCATTCATATTTGATAAATTCAATAAACTTAATTTTCTTAACGATACCGGCGCAGTTGTATCAGTTATTGTTTTTCTAAATTTAAAATTTATAAAAGAAATTTGGATCTTACTTTGACTGCAGCAAACGGTTCTTCAATTGAAACTTTCGGTACAAAACTACTTAAAATTTATTTAGGTTTAAGAAGAGATTTTGAATTTCCATTCATTGTTGCGAATATTGATACACCAATTTTAGGAAAAAAATTTTTAGAAAAATTCGGTATTATTGTCAATATAAAAAATAAAGAAATAATGGATTCTACTACAAAAATTAAAGTTGCTGGATCTTCTGGATTTTCTAATATTTTCTCACTCAAAATTTCTATTTTCGAAAATAAGTTTTCAAAAGTACTTAATGAATTACCGTCTATTACTTGTGAACCAGATTATTACTACACCAGTAGGCCGATTCTGTAACTCTTAACAATAAGAAAACTTGTTAGCTTAGTCAAAAGCTTTTGCCGTTTGCACTAACAATTCATTGATTCTGTAACTCGGTCTAAATATTGACATAGAGCTGATTGTTCAAAGTAATGATATGTGGCATCTCCGGCGAAAAAATGCGAAAACAAAATAAGGAAATGTCAAAAGTAAGTTTGTGCGCGCAAAATTAGTTTTACAAAAGTGGAAATAATTCGGGGAAGTGTGATCGCGGTTATTATTATTATATAAATTAAAGGTAAGTACATAGTGCAGTGCATATTTTGCTAACTGAAAGTGTTTAAACTTTTCATATTTTACTAGAATGTGTGATAAAGCAAAAAGGAGTCGTGCTTCGGTTGAGCAGTTGAGTGCATTGTTCAATTTTTTTATTTCCACCCCGAATCTTGCAAGCGGAAAGTTCCAGCAGTTGCATGGAAAGTTGGAGAACAAAAAAAAGTGGACCGAAATGGCGGCGAAGCTGAATGCCATTGGAGGGGCGGTAAAGACGGTTGAGTAGTGGCAAAATGTAAGTTTATCTTGATTTATTTTCAAACAAGAAAGGCGCCTTTTTTGTCCCCTCCTTTTCGTGTTCGTTTGGAAAATAGAGGTAAAACTTCGAAATACTTTTGCGTTTGTTTTATAAAATATCCGATTTTAAAAAGGTAAAAATTTCACTTTTTCTGCCCTGTGAAACCATTATTAGTAAAATGTAGTTGTAACATTTTTTCGTCATGTGAGAGCTCTTTCTTTCCATTAGCTTACAACTCCTAAGACACGTCTAAAAATGTTGGGAGAGAGGTATCAAAGATGTGTTTTGACCTCGTTACCAAAACCCGAAAGTGGAAATTAAAAATTTAGTTCTGTATATACATTTGAAATTGTTAAATAAACTAAAGCCAAAGCTCGGGCATAACAAAACAGAGTATGTGGGATCCGCTTGTAACAAATAAAATATAAAAATATCTTTTTCTATATATAAAAAGTCGCACATCTACTCATGTGCGCGATCTGAAAAATGAACAGAATATGACTGGAAACAGACCCCTTCAACAAACTCCTCTTACCAACTTGGAGAAAAGTCATAGATTTAGTAGGGATCACCTACATGGAAGGAGAGTCAGATGTTAACGAGAATATTCCCATGCAAGAAGTAATTCGTTTTGTATCATCTTTTATGTGCTCATCAAATTTCATTTTAATCATGCGTTTATAGGATCTGCAATTGTTAATGGAACACGATGAAGATTTTCAACTCGTCGTAGATGACGAGGAGACCCCTGAATTACCGTCATTAAATCTGCCCGAAGGCGAATCGGAATGACGGTGTGAAACTCCAAAAACCCCAAACCGTACACCACGTAGGGGAAATAAGAGGAAGCGGTCTGAAGAATCACCCATGACAACAACATTTTTAAAGATTGCCGAAACACAAGCCGAAACACAAAGGGTATACACGCATATGGTAAAATATTGCATTTCATTGCAAAACTTGTTTCTTTTATTAGATGCATGTAGAGTCCTCGCAGAACCAGATTGAGGCAGTAAATAGAATGGCTGCTGCCACAGAAAAAATGGCAGACGCAATGATAGCATTTAGCGAGGAGGTGAAAATCTGTGCGAATGCTTTCACGCAATTTACATGTTCTTTGGGTCCTCCGCACTTTTTTTTGCATACTAAAAATTTCGGAAATTTGGCTTCAAGTGATGGTTTTTTTAAAACTACCGTATCTTTCTAAACTGTAACAATAACTTAAATATTAATCAATATGTTGTATAAGTCCATTTTTATTTTATTTTATGAAAGGCATTGTACGCAAATCGAAACAAAAGCAAGCGAACGGGTAATATTTAAATTTTATTAAGTTAGATTATCAGTCGTTTGTAATGCATATTTCTAAGTTTAAAAATTAATGATACAGAATGTACGGTATCGTCAGGTTCATGATGTCGTTGTCTCACTCATCTTCAGAATCTCTAGAAAATACTTAAAATAACCCTTCTGATTCTCACAAAAAATAATAAAGAACTACTATCTCCATAGATTTTGAAACTTCAAAGATTTAGTCTAATTTCCGGCAATACAACGACCTTCACCTTTTTGCTTAATGAACAAAATTAACTTTTTATGCATTTTGGTATGCAATAAAATATCTTGCAAGTGGGTTGCCAGAAAATCTCCTAGCAAGGATTTTTTCAATTAATTTTTTAAAAGTGCATTATTGCTTAAAATTTTGTACCCATTTACTTAATGAACAAATTATACATCAATCGAAATTATAAAACCTATGGAACACAAATGGTTTAATAAATAAATTTTAATTCACTCTATAGAGGATATTATTACTGTATAATTTGTTCCTTAAGAAAATGGTTGTATTATTCGAAAAAATGTCCTTTAGAGAAAATAATTTAAAGTATCATTGCAAGGATATTTCCAGGCAACCAACCCTCAAAATATTTGCATGCATTCCAAAATGCATATAAAGTGCATTTCGTTCATTGAGCAGATGGGTCAAGGTCGTTGCATATCTGGATCTCCTACTATTTGAGTACAGTTTTCATTGTACTGAGTTTCTTCGTTCTACTACACTTCACCCCTTTAATTGCTTTTGTTTTGACCTTTTTGTGCAATGGCTTTCATTTGTCTTATCTTAAAGTAAAATGTAATGCAAATGTAATACTTCTCCAACAGAAACAACAAGAAAAGTTTTTAAAGTAAAATGTAATACAAATGTAATGCTTCTCCAACATATACTACAAGAAAATTTTATTTGTAAAAATGACTAAAATTATGTATTATATTTTTAAATAACTATCCTTTTTTTTCAAATTATATGTCAACCATTATTTTAGTCATTTTTACAAATAAAATTTGGCATTGTATAAGTGGCGTTTCAAGTAAAATATATAAATTATGTGCGTCTTAAGTACGGACTTACATAATACGTTTTTTTATGTGCTCAGCAATTTCTGAGATACACACATAGCACATATTGCCACTCAAACTTCACATCATGATAGATTACTGATAAATGAAGACTTTTAATGTCACTTATGCAATGGCAAACTAAAGGCGTATGCCTGTCTCCAGCTTATTATCTCAAATTTTTTTTTTATCCTATTATTTTGTAAAAGTTCTTACATACATATATATTTTTTTACTGAATTCTATCACAAATTTTACTTTTACAAATTAATTACAATGTTTTTTTTTTTTTGTAATTTTAATATATATAAGTTTCTGTGAACGGTGTGATGTATTGCATTTGATTTGTATATTCAAATTAAGGTTAATTATCGTTATCTTAAAACATGACTGAAATATAATTCGTATTTCTAGATAAACTATGTATTATCTGTATTTACGTTTGTTTTCATACATTTGTTTACATACATGTATACATTTTTATAAATGTGTTATTCTTGAAAATAATGTGATGATTTTAAAAGATTGATTAACAATATTGCATTTGCTCGAGGAGTTCGAATTTCATATGTTTCACAAAACTCGGAACGTATTTGTAACCCTACTATATTCCTATAGTAAAAACATGCTATAATAATACATCTCTTCGAATGTAGTAAATTGCAATGTCGCATATTATATATTGAATTGAACTATTTTATAATTAAAATTACATTTTTAAAGATTTTGTTTTCCATAAAGGCTTTGAAGCGCAATATGTTCGACTCTTGTATATCTAGTTTTACGTTTTTGAAATTAAAATTTTTTCTTGTACACTTTTTAGTTTTCGAAAGCCTTTACCTGACGAAAAGTGCAATTCTATTTGAGCAATACATTTTTTAGTTTTACGAGTTTTCGGAATTAAACATTTTTTTTAATATAAAACTTTAAAAATAAAGAAATGTTTCTGAATCATTTTTTTTTTTTTTGCTTTTATTTTGAAAAGCGGGATCAGTGGTTTGAAAAGTTTTCAGATATATTTGCTTTTCCAGTATGCAGAATTATTCAAACAGACTCATTCCATTTCAAGACACCCGGTCCGAGCAAGACATGAGCTTTGATTTCGATGGAATTTTAGTATGTTGTTCTTTGGTCAAAATAATAACACGTGTTTTTTTTTTTTGCCTCAAAAAATTTTTTTTTCGGATTTATCGGCAATTGAATTCCATAAAATGCAGTTGGTATTTTATTCACCTATTTTTTCAACTGTCAATAACTTTGTCAAAAATTAACCGATTCTCATGATTTTTTCTTTGAAATGTTTGTTATTATATTTACTTTTATATAACTTTATAAACAATAGCATATAGTTTAAAAAATTTTTGTTTAGTATTTAGTAAATATGTATGACTTTTTTCAAAAATTAATTTCTCAAAAAACGTTAACGTAACATATTTCACCGAAATCAAAAATCATATCCTGCGCGGACCGGGTGTCTTGAAATGGAATGAGCCAACACTAATTGTGGCAATAAATAATTTTTTCGCAATTTCGATTCAATTAAAGTTTTTTCTACATTTTTATTTTATTTTCGAAACGGACATAAGGTTGCAGGTTATATCGTTTTGAATATTTCTGAAATGACGTTTTTAAAGATTAACATATTTCCATAAAGGCTTTTTCAAGAAAAACGAAATTCGAAAACCAACTTTTATTTTGTTCACACGGTTTTTGGTTAGAAATTTAACTTTGACAAATCCGTTGGTTTTTGTGTTTTCAAATTTACATAGTTTAGTGTAAGAAACGTTTTTTTTTTTTATATATTGAAATTACTTTTTTCTAATTCGATCTCTAATAAGGAATTTAAGGCTTCGGAATGAAGAACATTTTTTTCGAAATTTCGAAGTGATTTTTGTTTCGAATTTCCGGTTTAATATGTCTAATCTTCAAATAAAATTTTTTTTAAAAAACAAGAAACATATCGACTTACCCTATATAAAACTAGTAAGGAAGGTTAAGTTCGGGTGTAACCGAATATTACATACTCAGTTGAGAGCTATGGTGACAACATAAGGGAAAATAACCATGTAGGAAAATGAACCGAGGGAAACCCTGGAATGTGTTTGTATGACATATGTATCAAATGAAAGGCATTAAAGAGTATTTTATGAGGGAGTGGGCCATTTAGGGATATAGCCATAAAGGTGGTCAGGGTTGACTCTAGAATGCGTTTGTACGATATGGGTATCAAATTAAAGGTGTTAATGAGTATTTTAAAAGGGAGTAATCCTTAGTCCCATAGGTGGACGCCGTTTCGAGATATCGCCATAAAGGTGGACCAGGGGTGACCCTAGAATTCGTTTGTACAATATGGGCATCAAACGAAAGGTGTTAATGAGTATTTTAAAAGGGAGTAATCCTTAGTTCCATTGGTGGACGCCGTTTCGAGATATCGCCATAAAGGTGGGCCAGTGGTGACTCTAGAATTCGTTTGTGCAATATGGGTATCAAACGAAAGAAGTTAATGAGTATTTTAAAAGGGAGTGGGCCTTAGTTCTATAGGTGGACACTTTTTCGAGTTATCGCAATAAAGGTGGACCAGGGGTGACTCTAGACTTTGTTAATACGATATGGGTATCAAACGAAAGGAGTTAATGAGTAGTTTAAAAGGGAGTGGGCCTTAGTTCTATAGGTGTTCGCCTTTTCGAGATATCACCATAAAGGTGGACCAGGGGTGACTTTAGAATTATGTTTGTACGATATGGGTATCAAATGAAAGATGTTAATGAGTATTTTAAAAGGGAGTAATCCTTAGTTCCATAGGTGGACGCTGTTTCGAGATATCGCCATAAAGGTGGACCAGGGGTGACTCTAGAATTCGTTTGTGCAATATGGGTATCAAACGAAAGAAGTTAATGAGTATTTTAAAAGGGAGTGGGCCTTAGTTCTATAGGTGGACACTTTTTGGAGTTATCGCAATAAAGGTGGACCAGGGGTGACTCTAGACTTTGTTAATACGATATGGGTATCAAACGAAAGGAGTTAATGAGTAGTTTAAAAGGGAGTGGGCCTTAGTTCTATAGGTGTTCGCCTTTTCGAGATATCACCATAAAGGTGGACCAGGGGTGACTTTAGAATTATGTTTGTACGATATGGGTATCAAATGAAAGATGTTAATGAGTATTTTAAAAGGGAGTAATCCTTAGTTCCATAGGTGGACGCCGTTTCGAAATATCGCCATAAAGGTGGACCAGGGTTGAATCTAGAATGTGTTTGTACGATATGGGTATCAAATTAAAGGTATTAATGAGGGTTTTAAAAGGGAGTGGTGGTTGTTGCATAGGTGGTCGCATTTTCGAAATATCGCCATAAAGGTGGACCAGGGGTGACTCTAGAATTTGTTTGTACAATATGGGTAACAAAAGAAAGGTGTTAATGAGTATTTTAAAAGGGAGTAATCCTTAGTTCCATTGGTGGACGCCGTTTCGAGATATCGCCATAAAGGTGGGCCAGGGGTGACTCTAGAATTCGTTTGTGCAATATGGGTATCAAACGAAAGAAGTTAATGAGTATTTTAAAAGGGAGTGGGCCTTAGTTCTATAGGTGGACACTTTTTGGAGTTATCGCAATAAAGGTGGACCAAGGGTGACTCTGGACTTTGTTAATACGATATGGGTATCAAACGAAAGGAGTTAATGAGTAGTTTAAAAGGGAGTGGGCCTTAGTTCTATAGGTGTTCGCCTTTTCGAGATATCACCATAAAGGTGGACCAGGGGTGACTTTAGAATTATGTTTGTACGATATGGGTATCAAATGAAAGATGTTAATGAGTATTTTAAAAGGGAGTAATCCTTAGTTCCATAGGTGGACGCCGTTTCGAGATATCGCCATAAAGGTGGGCCAGGGGTGACCCTAGAATTCGTTTGTGCAATATGGGTATCAAACGAAAGGAGTTAATGAGTATTTTAAAAGGGAGTGGGCCTTAGTTCTATAGGTGGACGTCTTTTCGAGATATCGCCATAAAGGTGGATCAGGGGTGACTCTAGAATGAGTTTGTACGATATGGGTATCAAATTAAAGGTATTAATGAGAGTTTTAAAAGGGAGTGGTGTTAGTTGTATATGTGAAGGCGTTTTCCAGATATCGACCAAAATGTGGACAAGGGTGACCCAGAACATCATCTGTTGGATACCGCTAATTTATTTATATATGTAATACCTGCCAAGATTTTAAGAGTTTTTTATTTCGCCCTGCAGAACTTTTTCATTTTCTTCTACTTAATATGGTAGGTTTCACAACCATTTTATAAAGTTTTTTCTAGAGTTATATTTCGCTTCAATAAAACAATCCAATTACCTTACCATTTTTCATCCCTTTTTTCGTATTTGGTATAAAATTATGGCATTTTTTTTATTTTTCGTAATTTTCGATATCGAAAAAGTGGGCGTGGTCATGGTCGGATTTCGTTCATTTTTCATACAAAGATAAAGTGGGTTCAAGTAAGCACCTGAACTGAGTTCATTAAAGATATGTCGATTTTTGCTCAAGTTATCGTGTTAACGGCCATGCGGAAGGACAGACGGACGACTGTGTATAAAAACTGGGCGTGGCATCAACCGATTCCGCCCATTTACGCAGAAAAGAGTTAACGTGATAAAATCTATGCCCCTACCAAATTTCAAAAGGATTGGTTAATTGTTGTTCGACTTATGGCGTTAAAAGTATCCTAGACAAATTAAATGAAAAAGGGCGGGGCCACGCCCATTTTGAAATTTTCTTTTATTTTTGTATTTTGTTGCACTATATCATTACTGGAGTAGAATGTTGACATAATTTACTTATATACTGTAAAGATATTAAATTTTTTGTTAAAATTTTACTTTAAAAAAATTTTTTTTTTAAAAGTGGGCGTGGTCCTTCTCCGATTTTGCTAATTTTTATTAAGCGTACATATAGTAATAGGAGTAACGTTCCTGCCAAATTTCATCATGATATCTTCAACGACTGTCAAATTACAGTGTTCTATTACAAGTGGGCGGTGCCACGCCCATTGTCCAAAATTTTACTAATTTTCTATTCTGCGTCATAAGTTCAACTCATCTACCAAGTTTCGTCGCTTTATCTGTCTTTTGTAATGAATTATCGCATTTTTTCGGTTTTTCGAAATTTTCGATATCGAAAAAGTGGGCGTGGTTATGGTCCGATATCGTTCATTTTAAATAGCGATCTGAGATGAGTGCTCAGGAATCTACATACCAAATTTCATCGAGATACCTCAAAATTTACTCAAGTTATCTTGTTAACGGGCGGACGGACGGACGGACATGGCTCAATCAAATTTTTTTTCGATCCTGATTATTTTGATATATGGAAGTCTATATCTATCTCGATTCCTTGATATATGTACAACTAACCGTTATCCAATCAAACTTATTATACTCTGTGAGCTCTGCTCAGCTGAGTATAAAAAGGAGTAACTGGGCGGATATGTTTAAAAGTTGTATCACGGAATTTCAGTAAAAACAAGTAAGGAAGGCTAAGTTCGGGTGTAACCGAACATAACATACTCAGTTGAGAGCTATGGAGACAAAATATGGAAAATCAATCTGGGGTAACCCTGGAATGTGGTTGTATAACATGTGTATCAAATGAAAGGTATTAAAGAGTATTTTAAGAGAGAATAGGCCATAGTTCTATGGATGAACGCCATTTAGGGATATCGCCATAAAGGTAGACCAGGGCTGACTCTAGAATTTGTTTGTACGATATGGGTATCAAATGAAAGGTGTTACTGAGCATTTTAAGAGGGAGTGGGCCTTAGGTCTATCGGTGGACGTCTTTTCGAGATGTCCCCATTGAGGTGGACCAGGGGTGATTCTATAATGTGTTTGTACGATATGGGAATCAAATGAAAGGTGTTACTGAGCATTTTAAGAGGGAGTGGGCATTAGGTCTATAGGTGGACGCCTTTTCGAGATATCGCCATTAGGGTGGGCCAGGGGTGACTCTAGAATGTTTGTACGGTATTGGTATCAAACGAAAGGTGTTACTGAGCATTTTAAGAGGGAGTGGGCATGAGGTCTATAGGTGGACGCCTTTTCGAGATATCGTCATTAGGGTGGGCCAGGGGTGACTCTAGAATGTGTTTGTACGATATGTGCATCAAACGAAAGGTGTTACTGAGCATTTTAAGAGGGAGTGGGCATTAGGTCTATAGGTGGACGCCCTTTCGAGATATCGCCATTAGGGTGGGCCAGGGGTGACTCTAGAATGTTTGTACGATATGGGTATCAAACGAAAGGTGTTACTGAGCATTTTAAGAGGGAGTGGGCATTAGGTCTATAGGTGGACGCCTTTTCGAGATATCGCCATTAGGGTGGGCCAGGGGTGACTCTAGAATGTGTTTGTACGATATGGGTATCAAATGAAAGGTGGTAAGGAGTATTTTAAAAGGGAGTAATCCTTAGTTCTATAGGTGGACGCCTTTTCGAGATATCGCCATAAAGGTGGACCAAGGGTGACTCTAGAATGTTTGTACGATATGGGTATCAAACGAAAGGTGTTACTGAGCATTTTAAGAGGGAGTGGGCATTACGTCTATAGGTGGACGCCTTTTCGAGATATCGCCATTAGGGTGGGCCAGGGTGACTCTAGAATGTGTTTGTACGATATGGGTATCAAATGAAAGGTGGTAATGAGTATTTTAAAAGGGAGTAATCCTTAGTTCTATAGGTGGACGCCTTTTCGAGATATCGCCATAAAGCTGGACCAAGGGTGACTCTAGAATGTTTGTACGGTATGGGTATCAAACGAAAGGTGTTACTGAGCATTTTAAGAGGGAGTGGGCATTAGGTCTATAGGTGGACGCCTTTTCGAGATATCGCCATTAGGGTGGGCCAGGGTGACTCTAGAATGTGTTTGTACGATATGGGTATCAAATGAAAGGTGGTAATGAGTATTTTAAAAGGGAGTAATCCTTAGTTCTATAGGTGGACGCCTTTTCGAGATATCGCCATTAGGGTGGGCCAGGTGTGACTCTAGAATGTTTGTACGATATGGGTATCAAACGAAAGGTGTTACTGAGCATTTTAAGAGGGAGTGGGCATTAGGTCTATAGGTGGACGCCTTTTCGAGATATCGCCATTAGGGTGGGACAGGGGTGACTCTAGAATGTTTGTACGATATGGGTATCAAACGAAAGGTGTTACTGAGCATTTTAAGAGGGAGTGTACATTAGGTCTATAGGTGGACGCCTTTTCGAGATATCGCCATTAGGGTGGGCCAGGGGTGACTCTAGAATGTTTGTACGATATGGGTATCAAACGAAAGGTGTTACTGAGCATTTTAAGAGGGAGTGGACATTAGGTCTATAGGTGGACGCCTTTTCGAGATATCGCCATTAGGGTGGGCCAGGGTGACTCTAGAATGTGTTTGTACGATATGGGTATCAAATGAAAGGTGGTAATGAGTATTTTAAAAGGGAGTAATCCTTAGTTCTATAGGTGGACGCCTTTTCGAAATATCGCCATTAGGGTGGGCCAGGTGTGACTCTAGAATGTTTGTACGATATGGGTATCAAACGAAAGCTGTTACTGAGCATTTTAAGAGGGAGTGGGCATTAGGTCTATAGGTGGACGCCTTTTCGAGATATTGCCATTAGGGTGGGCCAGGGGTGACTCTAGAATGTTTGTACGATATGGGTATCAAACGAAAGGTGTTACTGAGCATTTTAAGAGGGAGTGGACACTAGGTCTATAGGTGGACGCCTTTTCGAGATATCGCCATTAGGGTGGGCCAGGGGTTACTCTAGAATGTTTGTACGATATGGGTATCAAACGAAAGGTGTTACTAGCATTTTAAGAGAGAGGGGGCATTAGTTCTATAGGTGGACGCCTTTTCGAGATATCGCCATTAGGGTGGGACAGGGGTGACTCTGGTATGTTTTTGTACGATATGGATATCAAATTAAAGGTATTAATGAGGGTTTTAAAAGCGAGTGGCCCTTAGATGTATATGTGAAGGCGTTCTCGTGATATCCACCAAAATGTGGACCAGGTGATCCAGAAAATCATCTGTCGGGTACTGCTAATTTATTTATATATGCAATACCACTAACAGTATTCCTGCCAAGATTTCAAGGGCTGTTGATTTCGCCTTGTAGAACTTTTTCATTTTCTTCTACTTAATATGGTAGGTGTCACACCCATTTTACAAAGATTTTTCCAAAGTTATATTTTGCGTCAACAAACCAATCCAGTTACCATGTTTCATCCCTTTCTTCGTATTTGGTATAGAATTATGGCATTTTTTTCATTTTTCGTAATTTTCGATATCGATAAAGTGGGCGTGGTTATGGTCAGATTTCGCCCATTTTTTATACCAAGAAAAAGTGAGCTCAGGTAAGTACGTGGGCTAAGTTTAGTAAAGATATATCGGATTTTGCTCAAGTTATTGTGTTAATGGCCGAGCGGAAGGACAGACGGTGGACTGTGTATAAAAACTGGGCGTGGCTTCCACCGATTTCGCCCATTTTCACAGAGAACAGTTACCGTCATAGAATCTATGCTCCTACCAAATTTGAGAATTGGTAAATTTTTGTTCGACTTATGGCAATAAAAGTATTCTAGACAAACTAAATGAAAATGGGCGGAGCCACGCCCATTTTGAAATTTTCTTTTCTTTTGTATTTTGTTGCATCATATCATTACTGGAGTTGAATTTTGACTTAATTTACTTATATACAGTAAAGATATTAAATTTTTTGTTAAAATTTGAATTTAAAAAAATTTTTTTTTAAAAAGTGGGCGTGTTCTTAATCCAATTTTGCTAATTTTTATTTAGCACATATAGAGTAATAGTGGTAACGTTCCTGCCAAATTTCATCATGATATCTTCAACGACTGCCAAATTACAGCTTGCAAAACTTTTAAATTACCTTCTTGTAAAAGTGGGCGGGGCCACGCCCATTGTCCAAAATCTTACTAATTTTCTATTCTGCGTCATAACGTCAACCCATCTACTAAGTTTCGTCGCTTTATCTGTCTTTTGTAATGAGTTATCGCACTTTTTCGGTTTTTGAAATTTTCGATATCGAAAAAGTGGGCGTGGTTATAGTCCGATATCGTTCATTTTAAATAGCGATCTGAGATGAGTGCTCAGGAACCTACATACCAAATTTCATCAAGATACCTCAAAATTTACTCAAGTTATCGTGTTAACGGACGGACGGACGGACGGACGGACATGGCTCAATCAAATTTTTTTTCGATCCTGATTATTTTGATATATGGAAGTCTATATCTATCTCTATTCCTTTATATATGTACAACCAACCGTTATCCAATCAAACTTAATATACTCTGTGAGCTCTGCTCAACTGAGTATAAAAAGTTTCTCAGCAAATCATATCAGGTCAATATTATCCGTTTTTAAGGTCTTTTTAATAGTAAAGGGAAAACATTGGGAATACTTGGAGAATATCTAGCGAGTGTAAAAATAATATTACTTGTAAAAAAAAGTTTGCAATTATCCGCTGTTGGTCACGTTTTGCAATTGAACTTGGCACACCAGCATCGGAACCAACTTGTATTTGTATTTCCGGATCATAAACAATTCTATCGTCGAAGTCGGGTGTCTGATCGCATAGCTGTACCGAAATTTAGGCATTCCTTCAGTCTCGTTTGGTAGAGGTGTCATCAGCCATGGCTCCAACGGATATACAGAATCGCCGTTAATTTGTTGCTTTTGATATTGTACAGTCAAATGGAATTAAAACAACTTACCTATAAAAAACGTGTTTAAATTTCCAGTTTCGTATGAGCGTTGCAATACCCGATGCACTGCAGAAGAGGTCCAAATAAACGAGTCATGTCTTGCTCCAGGAAATTTCGCATTCACATTTAAAATTCTAAGGTGAGGATCGCATATCTGCAAATTTTAACAAGCAGGCACTATTGATAAAGTTTTTTCGGGTAAGTGTGTTGTTCTTACCATTTGCACGTTGATCGAATGGTACCCATGATGATTGACGTAATTCGATTCATTGTCCTTAGGACCCAAAATTGACACGTGCGTGCAATCGATTGCACCGATAGTGCCCGGTACAAATGGTGAAGGCGCTGATGCAAAAATTTCCTTTTCCGCCTGGCGCTCTATTTGGGTCAAAGGGAATTTTATGTGATTGAAAAACAGCGAATTGTTTATTGCATCAGTCACACGATGTACGCAACGGCTTATTAAGGTTTGGCTCATGGAAATTCCCCACTACTCTCCCACCGGGCGCTGGTAGCATCCAGTTGCATAAAACCTTAACGCTGCTAGAACCTATCACCATTTTAAATATCACATATAATGCATGTATAAAAATAAGTTTATAGTCTATAGGATCTATGTACCTGCTCATCGGGTGATAGCGCTGTTATTCTTGATCCTTTTAACTGTATATTGAGCTGCGACACAATATCCTTAGCTATACCGGGACTCAATCTATACAATTTACGGAACTTCGTTGAAGTTAAATCGAATGGATTATCAACTTCCCGGAGCCGGTGCCTGTCAACAGTAGGCATATTTGGTTGCTCATTACGGGACAGATGCAATCCAATATACTCGAATGCCATTTTTCACAATATTCACAAAATTTGTAATTATTTATTTTAGATTATCAAAACTGAGTAAATAATACAAATGTCATTAACAACACAAAATGAAATGTCTTTAGGCTAGCCACAAAAATAAACAAAGAAAATCAGCTGATTGTTATTGTTGCCAATAAGCAAGTTCAAGTATTGTCTAAAATGTTACAGAATCACATAACAACAAAGAAAATTGCTAAACAGAGAAAACAACAAGAAATATTGTTTAAATTTGTTACAGAATCGGCGTACAGATCGGTATCCTTTACCACATATCCACGATTTAACAAGTGATTTAAAAAACAAACAATTTTTTTTCAAAATTGATCTTGTGCGTGCTTACCACCAAATTCCAATGGCAGAAGAAGACATTCATAAAACTGCAATAACTACCCCTTTTGGAATGTTTGAATTCGTAAGAATGCCCTTCGGTTTACGAAACAGTGCTCAAACTTTCCAACGCTTTATTAATGAAGTATTTTCTGATTTCGATTTTGTATTTACATACATTGATGACATTCTTATTGCCAGTGATAATGAAGATCAACATATAAATCATTTAAAATCAGTTTTCCAAAGACTCGAAGAATATAATTTAAATATCTCGGTGTAAATAAATTAAATTTCTTAAGTTACGAAATTTCAGGCGAAGGTATTAAACCATCTTTAGATCGAATTGAAATCATAACAAATTTTGAAAAACCAATTTCTATAAATAAATTACAAACATTTTTAGGTATGATAAATTACTATCACAGATATATTAAAATGTTAGCAACAGAACTTAGTCCTCTGTATCAAATGTTAATACATGCAATTAAAAACAAACTCAAACAATTAAATTGGACAAATGAAACCACAACAGATTTCGAAAATGTTAAAAAACTTTTTGCTAAAAATACTTTACTTACACATTTCGACAAAAATGGTACTTTATCATTAGCAGTAGATGCATCAAATGTTGCTATTGGAGCAGTTCTTCAACAAACTAGCAATAATATACTAGAACCTTTAGCTTATTTTTCAAGAAAATTAACTACAACATTTGATCGTGAACTTTTCGCAATTTATAATTCAATTCAACATTTTAAACATTTTCTTGAAGGTAGAACTTTTACAATTTATACTGATGATAAACCTTTAATTCATGTTCTAAATTCTAAAGTAGCCAGATCTCCTCGTCAACTACGTCATCTTGAATATATTGCTCAATTTACAAATGATATTCAATATATACGTGGAAAAGACAACATAGTTGCCGACACACTTTCCCGTATTCCAGAAATAAATGCAATTTCAACTCAAGATATAAATTTAGAAACTTTATATAAAGAATAACCAACTGATACATTTTTACGAAAACCCATTTCTGATCAAAATTCTAAAAATAATTTAAAAGAAATTCGTATTCCAATTATTAATTTAAACATATGGTGTGATGTTTCTCTACAAGCTTTTCGACCTTATGTTCCACATTCTATGAGAAGAATTATATTTGACAAAATTCACTCATTATCTCATTCAAGTATAAGAACAACTAGAAAATTAATTCAAAATAAATATTATTGGCCTAACATGCGTAAAGAAATTAACGATTGGACTTCATCTTGTATCAATTGTCAAAAATCCAAAATTTTAAGACATACTAAATCTCCTATTCAAAAAATTCAAATACCACCAGGTCGTTTTGAACATATTCATATGGATATTGTTGGACCTCTTCCAGTTTCAAATGAAAATTGTTATATCTTAACAATTATTGACAGATTTCCACGTTGGCCTGAAGCTTATCCACTTAAAGATATTTCAACAAATACTATAGGAAAAACTTTTATTCAAAATTATATACCACTATTTGGTATACCATTAAATATTTCAGTAGATCAAGGTTCACAATTCACATCAAATTTTTTTACGGAATTAACTAAACTTTTAGGTTCTCATAAAATTCATGCATGTCCTTACCATCCCCAAGCAAATGGCATGATAGAGAGATTTCATCGAACTTTAAAAGCAGCAATAATAGCATCAAACGACTCGGTTCATTGGTCTGACATTTTACCATTCCTTCTACTTGGTTTACGAACTTCTATTAAAGAAGATTTAAAATGTTCATCTGCTGAATTTGTTTATGGCAAAACACTTAGAATACCTGATGAATTAATTATTTCAAATAGTAATAAAGAACATGATTTTTCTAATGACGCTCTTCATAAAATAAGAGAATATTTTTCGCTTGTCCGTTTTAAAGTTTTTTATCATAACAAAGAAAACTTTTTCGTTCCTATAAAATTAGAAAATTGTGAGTATGTTTTTGTTAAAGTTCTTCGTAAATCTAATTTAGAATCACCTTATGAAGGACCTTTTAAAGTTATCTCTAAGAAACATAAAACATTTACAATTCAATACTATTAAAAATATTTCAATTGATTTACTTAAACCAGCAAACATACTTATTAACACTAATTTAAATACAAATACAAATACATTAAACAACAAAAAACAAAAAAAGGTTACATTTAATATTAATTAATAATTTGTTTGTTTTAAATTTTCTTGGAGGGGGAGTAAATATAGTGTTAACTACTTTGTATTCTATACTTAAATTTTTAAAATAATTTTTAATTGAGTTTTCGTGTTAACTTAAAATTTTTGAATAACTTCAAAAAAAGAAAATTCTAATTAGTTGGAAAATATTTAAACTCAAAAATAAATAAAATAATAAAAATAATGATAAAAAATAAATATTTAAATATTTGGTTAACCACCAAAAGTGGAATCACCAGGTAAAGTAAATAAACAAAGACAGAAGATGTACGCTATCTGAAACGGTAGGGATGTACTTTCAACGGTGCGAACAGGATAACATTTTTACCCGCTTTGAAAAATAGGAGTAGAAAAATTAATACCTTGCTACGAAGGCCATTTGAGAAACTATTTTTTTCAGCATATCAGTGTCACCTAACGCCAATACAAAATATATAGAGGACCAGAGCGAATGTGGCATCGAATAAAATGAAGAAACTTAAACTGTGATGAGCAGTAAAGTTCAATAATGCGTCTAAAGTAAACTTACCTCAACTTCAACTGAATTTGAAGCTTTCATCGAAAAACCGGACATAAAAGGGAGAGGTGTTATCCATTATTTAGTTGAACTATAGTAACTTTGCGCACTTAAATGGGTTACGGGTTCGGTGAAAAGTTTTACAGTCCCACTTGGAAGTGACCATAATACTTCTAAATATGTTTCCATCCCTAAAAATGCATTGATATTGCCATCTGCTCTGTAAATTTGTCATTGAGAGTCGAAACTAAAACATATGCCCTTCTAATATATTATACAAACTAGATAAGAAGCTCCCCAAAAGCTCCTGACAGTTGAATTCATGATGTATTACTTATTTTACCAAGTTATTAATTACTAAAATATGCCCGGGGACTAGCCCCGCAGCAGTCGGCCTGGAACCAGAAGATGCTGATCCAATCGAGCCGGATTCATATACTCTAAATTACAATCCATATCTGTAACATTCTCTTAGCTTAGTGGTCTAATTCTTTAGGCAAAACAACAACAGTGAGTTAAAATTTTTATTTTTTGTTACTATATTTAGAAATCCTTTGTTTTAGCGAAGTTTTTACATAAATAATGTGTAATACGACAGTGTTGGTGTTATTGATGCAGGAATGACAAAAACATTTCTCGCAAGTCCTCAGTAGCGCTGCAAAGGCGAAAATCCTTGTTGGATATGACGTGAATACAAATATTTTGTTTTAACAAAGACCTGTTTCAATTTATATATAATGGAAACATCAGTAATATGAACGTAATAGTTAAGCACGGCCTTACTTATGAAAGCCAACACAAAAGATTCTAAAATGATGAATATCTGTAATTAGATCCAGTAAAGGTCCATCGATATTCACCTAATAGTTTATGTTAAAAAAGTACTAAAACTACCATGTTTTATTCCTGAAAAATGCAAAAAACAACACTTTTTCGGGGACAACACTGGCGAAAATTTTTCAGATAGCCGAATGACAGAACAAAGAAAAATTTAGAGTGAGACAATTGACGACTTACTTCACCTAGTTATTCCACCATACGTAGCAGCATAAGTGCGACAAGAAAAAATAAAAATTTAGGTACATTCGATTATTGAAGATAAAAACAAAAACGTTTAAACAGCAATATATCGGCACTCTGATGTTTGGGAATGTGCCAAGCCTTATGCAGCAATATAGAAGTATTACATATATGAATAAATCAAGAATGAGATGAATAATCAACAAACTTGATTTAAGAG
Organism: Eurosta solidaginis; assembly: GCF_040869045.1. Lineage (NCBI taxonomy): Eukaryota > Metazoa > Arthropoda > Insecta > Diptera > Tephritidae > Eurosta > Eurosta solidaginis. The sequence goes on from NC_090322.1 coordinate 145,893,365, forward strand.
TGTTAATCAGCACAATTCCATTGTGTAGTATTCGACTTTACGATGCATACTGCCAAACACAAAGTAATGAAACACTTGGAGAAACTCGAATTGGTTTTGCGTATTGTGTTTGTCCAGATATTACACAGAACTCTTAGTGCGCATTGAAATACACAAGACAGGCAACGTAGTGTGCATGCACGAACGCGCGCACAACTCGTGCACACTACGAAGGAGTTTTGTTTTGCAGTCAGGGCAAGAATTTTAGTTTAAATGGCGAAGACTTGCTTGTTGAGCCATTTTCTTGAAATTTGGTACATAGTTAATATTTAGAAAACTTTTTTCACCTATTAAAAAAAATTAGTGCCATTACTTATGTAGGCGCTTATACTTCTTCGGGATAAAAAATAGTTTTTAATTGCATGCAAAAATTTATTACAATAAAATAATAAAGCGACTGGAAAAAAAATAGTCAACAAAGTTTATAAATTTCAGTATAAATTTGAAAAATTTAATAAATATTTATTATTTACACTAAGTGTAACAAAATTGAGCGAATAAATTTTCTGGTAATGACTGATCGGAACTTCAGTTATCAGTGGCTTATGATATACCAGATTCCTATATGCCAGATTTCAAGTAAATCGAACCACTAAAGAATTTGTTCGAATAGATCGCTCCCTGGCCCACGTCTTGGAAGGAAGCTTTTCAAAAACACTGTCCGCGTCGCTGTGAAGCTTTCCTACAAATTTTAATACATATTTACACACATCCGTATGCACCCCATTCAAAGCAAATTTGCTCGCACAATCCACAGCAAACATACACACGAATGGCATACTCAACCTGTGAATTTTGTGTCACATTTTTTTTTTTTTTAATTTTACTGTCACAATTTTTTCATAACGCTCTTTAAGAAATATAACTTAAAAAAATCAAGAATTTTTGTGCGAGGCAGCTTCTACAAATGTTTCATTGCAGAAAAAATGCGTTATATTTATATGTATTTCATCTTCGTTGCTAAGTCTATTTTTAAATGGAATAGAAGGTGCTTGTGTCAATGGTGCCATTTTCGGTGTGTGTTAAATTTAGCTTAGAAAAGGTGTAAAATATTCTGCCCTTTCTACGGATACTAGACAAAAATTCTTGCATGAAAAGTTAGAGAGGAACTGCTTAAAACTTATATCACAGTCGCGTCACTTTGGATTAACCTCTTTAATTATCTATGATTTGCAGTAATTAGTTGAGAGGAAAGATAAAAATCCTTACTAGTAAACCTCTATTGATAGGTCAGAGAGAGTAACTTTTATGGTGGGAAACGCTGTCTTTACTATAACCTGGGTTGCAGGAGTAGTAAAGATAACCTGGGCCTCTTCAGTTAAGTCTTTATTTGAGTAGTTTTCCAAGAATGGAATAAATCAAAAGGGGAGTTCAGAATTTTGTGCAAATGGTCTACCATTATTGTTTTTGTAAACTGTTTTATTATTATTTTACACAAAACGCAAACAAATTGTACGGCTATGCAGTAGCGCATTTATCATATAGGCAAAAATTAAATGAAAATGAAATGAAATATAGGCTAGAGTCTAGGGCGGCAAAAGTCGAGTCAATTAATTTTTGAAAAAACAAAAAAAAATTGCATTCGGATTTTGCTGCACTTAAAATAGTATTTTTATCTGTATATTATAATAAATAATTAATTCTTTCTTATAAATTTCGAAATTTGAATGAAGCTGTAAATTGTTTTTCCGCTGTCGTAAAAATTTGCATAAAGCTTCTAATTCACTTCAACTGGAACTTTTGGAGACTGCATTAATGCAAAGTTTATTATGGAGCTTCTTATTAACGTCATTCAATGCGGTGAGCATGAAATAACAAAATGTGAATACAACTTTTTCCGAATTTATCAGTTTGTTCACCGGACTCATCATAGTTGTTTCTGATACTCGGCAAGAATGCGATCTGCATGAAGAAAAAGCTCTCCCTATTTCAACGACTCAGGAATACAAAACACTGAGGGCGCGTAGAAGAAATCCAAATGGACGACATGGTGAAAATGGGAACCTGTATTCAATTAAGTGGCCGCAAAAACTATCGTGTCAACACGTTCAACGTTATCTTGGATCGTACTTTGGCAGAATTAACACGAAGACGTGAGGCATATCATAAAATCTATTCTACATTTTCTCTTATCACAGATATGAAACATCTAAGTAACGAAGAATTACGTAGGAAATCCACTACATTGAGCAACTACTACATCCAAGATCTTGAGGAAAATTTGGAAAATTAAATGGTCTTTGTCAAGGCATACTGAATCGAAAAGAACATTTGAAATTATTCTCTGCTGGAACTGTTGTAAATGCTGAGACAGGATAATTTGCAGATCTCTAACCCTAATGTTGACATTGCGTTGCGAATGTTTATTTCAATTCGTATTGCAAATTGTAGCGCAGAGGTCATTTTCTGTTCTAAAACACACGAAAAACTATATCAGATCTTCTATTGGGCGAAGACAAACGGAATACTCTTGCGTTGTTGACGATAGAATCAGAATTGTTTTTATCTTTCGATTGTGATCATGTCATTTGCGAATTCGAAGCTGAAATATCAAGAGGCAAAGAAATGTAAATGAGGAATGTTTGAAAAAAAGTTAAGGTTAAATACCTCATTAATGCAAATGTCTAATATCTTGATTTCATTATGTATTTCATTAACAAACTACACTGTAATAAAGCACTGAAAATTGCAATTATTTTGTTAAATATTATTATTGTGGAAATAAGGGCGGCAAGTTATGTATTGCCTAGGGGCGGCGAATACTCAAATCCGCCACTGAGGCTATGCATTTGCTACGTCATGGCAAATACGCAACATCAAAAAAAGTAGGTTATTTTTTCAACATTGAATAGCAAAACAATTACTGTCAATACAAAAAAAATCGCGAAAAGAAAAATGTTAAGCTAATAAAAAGAAAATAAAATTTTTAAGCATTTTCTTTATATAAATGGACAAAATCAACGAAAAATTCATCTACATATAAATCTTATAAAATAAAGTCACTAAATGTCGTTGTACGCACATCACTTCACACATAATGCTCCGATTTTAAAACGGTTCTTTGCATTTGAAAGCTTAGCTACGTGAGATGGATACTTTCAGTATAATTTGAAGGTGTGTATTATGGGGGTGTGGCAAATTGCCAAAATGTAGTAAACAATCGTAAAATTTTTGTTTACACAACTATAACTTATAAACGGATCGATGAATTTAAAAAATTCTACTTTGCAGTAAAACTTTGAAATATTTACCTTCGTTCTGTATCAAAAAAAAATACTTGATTCCCTTCTAATATCAGCCAAATTGTTTAAACAAAAGTACCATTTTTACCAAAAATTGGTCGCTCCCTGACAACTGTGAGCGCAAATTGGGTTTGAATGAAACATGATGCGTCGCATACGTACACATACATAGCATTCGCTGCGCTAATTAACATTGTAAGTACATTTATATTGTCACGGATATTAGCATCACTAAGTTATCCCATCACTAAGGCGATGCTAAGGCCATGCCAAGCAGTATTTACGTTAATAATCAAATCAAGTATACACATATATAAGGCAGCCCAGAGAGATGTCACACACAGATGCATTTACTTATACGCCTATGTGCGCGCGAGAGACTGTAAACTACATAAACGAATAAATAATTGCGTCTACACATATGTACCATGTACGAATACGAGCAGCGGAGAGTCAATGCGCAAACACATGCATATATCTGAGAAGTTTGAGAGCTATTGGACTAGTAGATTCTGGAAGCGCCTAAAAGATGTATAAAATTGTGCAATTTTAGTTATAGCTGAGAATTTTGAGAGCTCATGGACAATGCTAGTACATTCTGGAAAAATGCGAACGAGGAAACCAAAGGGTATAAAAGGCAACAGATGAAGAGGAAATGTAATTCAGTTTCAGTTGAGCAATCAATCAGTTATTGATTAAGCACGCGATCTGGCGGCCAATAGTAGAGTTTAATTTGAGTTATCAATCAGTTTGGTTATTAAGCCAGCGAGTAGCAAAGTATAAGTGTCGTTGTGAAGTACTTTAATAAAGGCCATTTTTACATTAGTCAATATTGGAGTTATTTATTCAACAGTTTAATGATTCGAACTTAGCAGAGGATTGCAAATAAGAGGATTTGTAAGTAAAATTCGTTACAATTGGTGTCGGAAGAGGAATTGTTGAATAAAGTCCAGAGGACAACAAGGACATGGCAAAGTTCAGTGAATTGAAGATCCAGCAACTGAAGAAGGAGTTGGAGAGCCGTGGATTGAATACAAGCGGCGTTAAACTTGAACTTCAGGCACGGCTACGAGAGGCAATGTAAGCAGAAGGAATTGATGTGGAAGAGCATGTCTTTCATCTTGATGGTGAGGAGACAACAAAAATTGAAGAGAAAAACGAAACATCGCAGACGGTTACCAGTACAGACTTGAACATGATTTTAGCTGCAATATCTGCTCAAACATCGACAGTGTCATCTCAAATGGCAGAACAGCAAACATATATGGAATCGCAGGAGAACCGTATAACATCCAAGATGGAAGAGCAGAAGACATATATGGCATCACAACTAGAATCGCAGGAGAACCGAATAACATCGAAGATTGAAGCACAGGAAACTCAAATTTCTTCACAACTTGAAGAACAGAAGACGTATATGGTATCCCAACTGAAATCGCAGGAAACCCGTATAACATCACAATTGGAAGAACAGAAGACATATTTGGCATCTCAACTGGAAGTGCAAGAGGCACGTATATCTGAAATGTCGGCACAAATTTCGGAACAGGTATCATCGCAGCTCTTTGTGAAACTGGAAGAGCAGGATGCAAAAATTTTACAACTCGAGGACAAAATTGATGCCGAAATAGAAGCGTTAAAAGGTCGTATGGAGCAGTTACAACTAAACCGCCCAGCTGTTTCAGCGAGTAATCCAAAGGTAAAGACACCATCCTTTGACGGTTCTGTTCCTTTTCAGGTCTTTAAGCTACAGTTTGAGAAAACCGCAGCAGTGAACCAATGGAATGCTGAAGATAAAGTTGCAGCTCTGTTCGTGGCACTGAAAGGGCCTGCCGCGGAAATCTTACAGACCATCCCAGAGTACGAGCGGAACCACTACGAAACATTGATGAGCGCTTTAGAGATACGTTACGGAAGCGAGCATAGGAAACGGAAATTCCAAATTGAGTTGCAAACCGCTACCAAAAGCAAATGAGACATTGCAGGATTTTGCTTCAGATATTGAAAGATTGGCTCATCTTGCAAATGCAGACGCACCCGTGGAATACACTGAAAGGGTAAAAATCCAGAGCTTCATAAATGGCATACGAGATTTGGAAACGAAGCGGGCTACATATGCGAATCCAAAACTAACGTTTGCTGAAACGGTATCGCATGCACTGACTCAGGAAACAGCCTCACTTTTAAGTAAGCCAGCGTACAAAGCTCATCGCGTGGAAGTGGAAAAGCCAGACTGGGTAGACGCAATTTTGGAAGCATTGAAGGGTACGCAGCAGAAGAATAATGATGCAGTCAAATGCTTTATGTGTGGAAAGCCAGGGCATATTGCGCGTTATTGCAACACCAACCCTAACAGTTCCAACAATGTGGGTGGTCGTAAACGCAGAGCAGAAGGAGACAAATCAATCATTAAACTAAAGCGAGTCAGCAGCAAGGGGCGACAGCTGACTCCCTCAATTGAATGCCCCATAATCTCTATCTCACAAATTGGAAGAAGGTCGAGCAATCTTACTGTCGGAGGACATGTGGATGGAAAAGAACGTTTACTGACTGTAGATACGGGTGCATCTCATTCCATCATTCGAGCGGATTTAGTCAACAAGAAGATAAGACCATTGCATGGAGCAATATTGCGTACAGCCACTGGAGAAGACACCCAGGTAATTGGAGAAGTAGAATGTGAAGTAGCAATTGGGAACGTCACGGTACTACACAATTTTATAGTGGCAGGTATTGTTGATGAAATCATAATTGGAGTGGACTTCTTAATCAACCAAGGCATCAAAATCGATATGCAAAGCAAGACGATGCGATATAAAAACATGGATATGCCACTTAATTTCGGCTACGAGAGAGGCTACAGTAGTAAACGAGTGCTGGTGGAAGAGAGTCAGCAAATACCACCAAAATCAGAAACAGTCATCTGGGCTAAGATTGATAGAGATTGTGGGACAAACAAATTGTGGGTTGTCGAAGCAGCAAATAAATCAGCACTGAACATACTTGTAGGAAAAACCCTGGCTATGACAAAACAAGATGGTCGTATTCCGGTAAAAGTACTAAATGAGTTCAAGTCACCATTCAATTTGACCAAAGGAGCTATTTTGGGAAGATGCCAAGAGGCCGAAGTAGTTAGTAACTGTGAACAGCTCCAGGAACACGTTTCATCTAGTAATACTGATCTTTCAAATGACATCACGGCATGGACGCAGGGGCTAGAGGACGCCTATCAGAGTAAGGCAAAACAACTGCTCATAAAATACGCGAACATATTTGACCAGGATGGTTCCAAACCAGGCCGCACCAATGTTGTGAAACATCAAATTGACACTGGAGATGCGAGGCCGATCCGTCAAGCTCCACGTAGTGTTCCACCAGCGAAGCGGGAAATTGTGAGTCAAATCATACAGGAAATGAGTGACAGCGGCGTCATCGAACCATCAGCTAGTCCATGGAGCTCACCGGTAGTACTTGTAAAGAAGAAGGATGGAAAAATAAGATTTTGCGTGGACTACCGGAAGTTGAATGACGTTACGAAAAAGGATAGCTACCCGTTGCCAAGAATTGACGACACTCTGGACTCGCTATCTGGTACGAAATGGTTTTCCACACTGGACTTGAAAAGCGGCTACTGGCAAGTTGAGGTGAAGGAGGAAGATAAAGAAAAAACAGCCTTCAGTGTCGGTGATGGTCTTTGGCAATTTACAGTGATGCCTTTTGGACCTTGTAATGCACCAGCTACTTTTGACAGACTCATGGACCAGGTACTGAAAGGACTACATTGGAAAACATGCTTGGTGCACCTGGACGACATCATCGTATTGGGCAAGAGTTTTGATGAACATCTTAAGAACTTGGAGGAAGTTTTCCAGAGAATAGCTGGCGCTGGTCTGAAGTTAAGTCCCAAAAAGTGTACGCTGTTTAAAAAGGAAGTAAATTATTTGGGCCACAAGGTAACTACAGAAGGTGTCTGTACAGCGAATGAAAAGATAGAGGCAGTAAAGGATTGGCCAAGACCACAGAACCTACATGAATTGAGAAGTTTTCTTGGGCTGTGCACATATTACCGCCGATTGCTACCAAATTTTTCCAGCGTAGCCCATAGCCTCCATGAGCTTACAAGAAAAAACAAAGCTTTTGAATGGAAGAAGGAGCAAGAAGTGGCTTTCCAAACATTGAAGGAGCGTTTATGCACTGCCCCAATGTTAGCATATCCGATTCCAGGAGCAACATTTATTCTAGATACAGATGCGAGTGGATATGCTATAGGAGGCGTTTTATCACACCTGGTCGATGGACAGGAGAAGGTAGTTGAATATTACAGCCGTTCGATTGGAAAACCAGAGAGGAACTACTGTGTTACGCGGAGAGAGCTGTTGGCATTGGTAGAGTGCATTAAACATTTTCACAAATACCTCTACGGCCAGCGATTCCATGTCAGGACAATGTCACCATGTAGTTTGGAATGCAAGCACTGTTCAAAAGCCGAGGCTAAAGACGACATTATAGATGTCCGGCTAATGAATATAACATGTACAGATGAATGGGACAAGGAACAGCTAAGAAAGTGCCAGCTAGAGATGCAGATCTGTCACGTGTTATGCAAGGGCTCGAACGAAATGAAAGACCAAACAGAGAAGAGATGTCAGCAGAGAGTCCCATTGCGAAGTCATATTGGTCACAGTGGAATAGTTTAGAATTGATATCCGGTTGCCTTCATCGAGTTTGGGATAGTGAGGATGGTAAATACAAGAATAAACTGATAGTTGTTCCCAGAAAGAGGTTTCCTGACGTGTTCAGCGAGCTGCATAATGGTCCAAGCGGAGGTCATCTTGGAATCACGAAGACGCTCGAGATGATTAAACAGAGATTCTATTGGGTTGGTTGCCGTGAGTCGGTCACTGAGTGGATTGCGAACTGCGAGGTTTGCAGCAGAGCGAAAGGGCCCAGAACACGAAGTCATGGCCAGATGAAGCAATATAACTCAGGTGCGCCATTTGAAAGGATCGCCATGGATGTCGCAGGTCCATTTCCTACTAGCAACCGCGGAAACAAATACGTACTGGTGGTTATGGTTTATTTCAGTAAATGGCCAGAGGTATACCCAATCCCAAACCAAGAAGCAGAAACAGTAGCAGAAGTGGTTAAAAACGAATGGGTTGCAAGGTATGGTTTACCAATGGAGTTACATTCTGACCAAGGCAGGAATTTCGAATCAGCTGTGTTCCAGGAATTGTGTAAGTCATTGGGCATTCGAAAAACACGTACAACTGCATTGCATCCTCAATCCGATGGTATGGTAGAACGATTCATTAGAACATTGGAGGAGCACTTAAGGAAAGTAGTAGACAAGTACCATAAAGAATGGGATACCCGCATACCATTATTCTTGATGGCTTACCGATCAGCAGTGCATGAGACAACGGGCCAAACCCCTGCAAAAGTAATTTTTGGCAATGACCTTAGACTGCCAGCTGATTTGAAGTTTGGGATTGATGCCAATGCGGAGAGAAATGTCAGGAAATCCACTAGTGATTTGGAAGAAGAGCTAAGAAAAATACATGATCTGATAAGGCAAAGAACAAAGATTAGGAGTGACAAGATGAAAGCCAGATATGATAAAGCACTTAATTCGGAAGGTTTTCAGGAAGGAGATTTGGTGCTGTTATACAACCCACAACGTAAAAAAGGTTTGTCCCCGAAATTGCGGTGTAATTGGGAAGGCCCATACAAAGTTGTAAAACGGATCAACGATGTAGTGTACCGCATACAAACCATCGGTAAACCACGAACCAAAATGAAAGTGGTCCATTTGGAAAGGCTGGCAACGTTTAGATCGAGAGATTTGTCTGATCGGGACGCTCAGACTTAGGTGGAGAGCAGTGTCACGGATATTAGCATCACTAAGTTATCCCATCACTAAGGCGATGCTAAGGCCATGCCAAGCAGTATTTACGTTAATAATCAAATCAAGTATACACATATATAAGGCAGCCCAGAGAGATGTCACACACAGATGCATTTACTTATACGCCTATGTGCGCTCGAGAGACTGTAAACTACAAACATTCACATCAATAATTCAATATTTATGTATCTACATAAACGAATAAATAAGTGCGTCTACACATATGTACCATGTACGAATACGAGCAGCGGAGAGTCAATGCGCAAACACATGCATATATCTGAGAAGTTTGAGAGGACTAGTAGATTCTGGAAGCGCCTAAAAGATGTATAAAATTGTGCAATTTTAGTTATAGCTGAGAAGTTTGAGAGCTCATGGACAGTACATTCTGGAAAAATGCGAACGAGGAAACCAAAGGGTATAAAAGGCAACAGATGAAGAGGCGCTGTAATTCAGTTTGAGTTGAGCAATCAATCAGTTATTGATTAAGCACGCGATCTGGCGGCCAATAGTAGAGTTCAATTTGAGTTATCAATCAGTTTGGTTATTAAGCCAGCGAGTAGCAAAGTATAAGTGTCGTTGTGAAGTACTTTAATAAAGGCCATTTTTACATTATTCAATATTGGAGTTATTTATTCAACAGTTTAGTGATTCGAACTTAGCAGAGGATTGCAAATAAGAGGATTTGCAAGTAAAATTCGTTACAATATGTATGGATGTATGTACATATGTATTTTCATATCATATCAGCTTGATATATGTATTAATGCAACATAAATGGTTAAGAATGCATACATTTCTTAAAAAATACCCTTTCGTTAAAAATATTGAACATTTCCTTAAAATTCTTGAACAAAAGTTTTATTTTTTGGTATGTTTGCATGTACATATATGTATGCTAATATTTGTGCACTAAGGATTCTTCAATTTATTTTGTATGCTAATTTGTATGCTGATCGTAAAGACAAATTAAATGAGTATCCATTTTTAATGTTTTTTATGGCAGCCCTGAAGGAGTTACTTTAGAGAGAACAGTTATTTTTCATGAATTTTCTTATTCAAATTTCTACGCAAGTTGTTTAAGCTGTGCTTATAATTTATTCTATTTTATTTAAAATCAAAACAAAAGTGAGCTTTTTTATCAATATTATTGCAAAGGTGAATACCATACAGTGCGATTTTCTATATTATTTAGTATAATTTTTCGAAAGGACAAATAAAAGAAAAGGAAGTGATGTATAGGAGAGGAATGGAACGGAAAGGAAAGGAAAGAAAAGGAAATAAAAGGACAGGAAAGGCAAGGAAAGGAAAGAAAAGGAGAGAAAAGGACATGAAAGGCAAGGAAAGGAAATAAAAGGGAGTGGAAATTACAAGGGAGGAAAGGAAGGGAGAATACAGGACCTGACAGCGAACGAAAAGGCAGGAAATGAAAGAAAAGGAAAGAATAGGAGAAATGAGGACAAGAAAGGATAGGAAAGGAAATGAAAAGAAAGGAAGAAAGAGAAAGAAAAGGAAAGGAAAGAGAAAGCAAAGTAAAGTAAAGGAAAGGAGAGGAAATGAAACAAAGCTCTTCATAATAAGGAAATTAAAGTTGAGGATATTACAGGGGAGGAAAGGAAGGGAGAAGGTAGGACCGGGCAGCGAACAAAAGGACAGGAAATGAAAGAAAAGGAAAGGAAACTTAAGAAAAAAGGGATAGGGAAAAGAGGACAAGAAATAAAAGGAAAGGATAGGGAAGGAAAGGGAAGGGAAAAGAAAGGAAAGTAAAAAAGGTAAAGAGAAAAGGAAAATAAAAGAAAGTAAAGGAAAGGAAATGAAAACAATTAATTAAGATAATTTTTCCTAAACTTTTATCCATGCAGTTTAATATTTTAATAATAATTTATTGTTACGATTTAAACTAGTTTTTGAGCCGAGCTTTTCATAATAAGCAAATAAAAGGAGAAGAATTACAGGGGAGGAAAGGAAGCTAGAAAACAGAACCGGACTGCGAACGAAAGAACAAGATATGAAAGAAAATTAAAGGAAACGAAAGAAAAGGAAAAGGGGACAAGAAATAAGGTGAAATTAAAGGATAGGAAAGGAAATCAAAAGGAGGGAAAGAAGGGAGAGAAGGAAAGGAAAGCAATGGAAAGGAGTGGAAGGGAAAGGAAAGGAAAAAAAAGGAAAGAAAAGGGAAGGAAAGGAAAGGAATGGAAAGGAAAAAATTCAAAATGCAACAAAAAATTACCATTTTTAAACATTGCAACCTGTGTGAAACAAGGTGTGGGTTGCTAGTCTTTATATAAAGACATATTCTTGCTGAACTTTGATTTTAAAATTTTTGACTTAGAAATTGTAAAAATATTTATTAGAAATATAAATATAAAGGTGAAGCGCAGTTAATTGACTATATGTATATTATGTATTTCTTAAGGCCTTTGACGGCAGGCCGCCAACCCAAAACCTATTTTAAAGAGCGCTGATGTCATTTTAAATCTTAAGTTATTTCATAAAGATAAAATAGTGTTTAAGTTGACTATATCAGACTTAAAATTATGCTTAATTTAGAAGCATGCTAAAACCAATAAAACTTTATTTTAATTTGACTATGACTACGGGAAATTATATTAGTATATGACCATATAGCTCAAGGTCTAGAAATTATGGTGAAGTGAACAATTACATCCCCCTCCCCCTAAACCGTTTTCTTAAGTCGTTATTACTTTGGTTCATCCAGTCATCGAAAATCTCATTCGCACTTACAATATGTATATGTGTGCACGGTTCAAGGTTTATAAAGATGTTAGTCTAAAGGATTATGTCTTCTGGTTACAGGACAATTTCGGCATCATTCCGGGACCATTTCCGTACTCCCGATATTATATCAAGGCAATTTGGGATATTTTTCTCGATGAAATCGGAACTATTTGGGCCAGTTCGAAATAGTGTATGGAATTTTTTTTCGGGACGACTTTTATCCCAGGATTATTTCGGGATTGTGCTCCAAATCGTTTCAGAACTTTTTATGAACAAATTGTTTTTGTTTTATAAATTTTTTATAAATTAGATATTTTGAGACTATTAAAGGACCGTTTCTGGATTATTGGAGGAACATTTTCGGGAATATTTCAAATTTTTCTAAGACTATCGATACTATCGGTACCGTTTAGAGACTGTGTTCGAGATCTTCTTGGGGCTGTTTCGGATCCGTTTCTGGATTGTTTTCGTAATTATATCGTCGCGCCTTTTTGGGAACTAACTCCATATAGTTTCAATATTGTTCTCGAAAGTATTGCACGATTGTTTAGGGAATCATATCGGAAGAACTGCCACCGAATATTTTTTAAATATTGCCGAATCTTTTCGTTGTTTTCGGAACTATTAAAAAGTATTGCAGGGGAGTATTGGATCCTCCTTTTTAAAGAACTCCACTATATCCCTCCTTCTGTTTATCACAGTGTGCTTATCTTCGCGACTGCGAGTTTTCGCGATTTGTTGGAACTATTCAAAGATTATTTTCTGGACGATCTAATTACTTTTTCAAGGTCATATCTTGGCATATCGTGCTGACTGGGGCGCGAATTTAGGCTAGTTTTACGAATATGTCAAAGATGAACAGACGTCAACAACGTATCAACACTTAACAACGAAAGATATTGATTATGTCAGCCCATTTAAGTTCGAGCAATGTTTTTGCTCAGATTTCATGCACTTCTCCCAACTCTGGTGTTTTGGCAGTATACAATAGAAATATTAGCAATCTTGAAACAGATAAAACTAATTAAGTGTTAAAATTATTCACCTAATTTTCGTAAGTGAGTTTAAGTTTTTATTTTTAATCTTTCGCCTTAAATTTTCAACATTTAATTCAAACTTTTAGTGACAAATCTTTTTTTCTTCACCAAATTTTAAATTTTCAAATTTTTGTATGTGTCTTTGCTTTATAGTTTTTGTTTCATTTGATAGTACGCTTTTTATTTTTATATCTGCATTTTAGTATTTAAAAAAAATTTTTTAAGTTAAATTTGTTTTGAATATTTGTTTATTTCTTTTGTTGCAAATTTAAGTTTTTGTCTATAAATGTTTTTACTCAAAATTAACTTTCTTCAATTCTAACTTTTTATTTGAAATTTTCAACAAATAACTTTGGTGGTAACACCTTGGAGATTTTTTCTCAACTTCACGTGAACTCGATATCGAACGTAGAATATCAACGGGAGAAACGTGTTGAATTTAATTTGAGAACTGTACATTTCTCAAAATCTCTCAAAGTTTGGATAATAATTTGAAAATGCTAATGACGTTGGAGATCACTCGAGAATTATAAATTTTACAAAATTTTGCAAAGTTTGGATTGGAGAATGAAGTTGGATATCAACCCGAAAACTATCTGGTTTAAGAATAACTAGATAATGATGTTGGATGTCACCTCCGGAACTAGATATATATTTCGCTGAAGAAATATCCTTCAAATATGTGTTGGGTAAGCAAAATTTAGCCGTTGTATCTACAAATTATCTGGATAATAAAAAGCCGATGTTGCCGTAGAAAAAAGCCTACACCAAAGGCGGACTTGATTTGACTGAAAAACTGCTCAGTAGTTTAACTTGAGTTTAAATTTGACTAAAGTTTAAGCAAACTTAGTTTAAGCTTAGCTCAACCAACTACTGAAAATCCATGCCTTAGGAATGCAGATACTCGAATTCGAAGTTCGGTACGCGTAAAGCTTTCTGATTAGGAAGTAAAATTCAGGAACATGTCCTTATAACCATCGCTGTGCAAAATTTTGTATTTTTTCACAAAGTTGAAAAATGTTTCCGTTGTCCTTTTATAGTTTCTCATATAACCAAAAGAAACCAATTTACAATGTTTTTCCAAACATTTAAGGTACGTGGTGATAATCATTTCAAGAGGCCTTTTTAAATTTCATTGAATTCGAAACAAATTTCTCAATGAAGAGCTAAGAAAATTTCGTTTTGTATCTTAAATTGAATCAACGAGCGATTAAGACTTGCTTTTAAAAAAGGATTTACTTTCTCACATATTTGATAATGTTTAACCATTTAAACGGTTATGGCCGTTCAACAAAGCGCGCCAGTCGCTTCTTCGCTGTGCTAACTGGCGCAAATTGGTCAAACCAAGGGAACTGAAATCGTTTTTCACCTGGTGCTTCCAGTGGTGGGACCACCCTCTTCCTCTGATTCCATAGGCGGGTTCCGATAAAAATACTTTCTTAGCCGGGGAGTCATATTTAATTAGATTTAGGTTAAATAAAAATATATTTTGTCTTTAATTAGTGAGACATGTTCATATTGCTTTATACAATGCTTTTTGTTATTGCTATTAGAGAAAAATTACAAAGTTTATAAACTCCGATGGTTACTAGGATATGTTTCTGAATTTCACTTCTTCATCAGCTAGCTTCTCGGGAGCTGAGTATTGAACTTGAAAATGAAATTTAAAAAAAAGCCACCGTTAAACTTCACAATAGGTTGAAATTTTGAGGAGTTTGTCGTCTGAAATCCAGAAACAGGAGAAACCAACCTGTAATCTGGAGTCTTCGGTGAAATCAGTTTCTGGAAGCTTCTCAATTTGAACAAAAATCGTCAAAAACCTGCTGGCAATATATATTTTTATGCTGGATCTTATAAATTTCCCCGGTAAAGAAAATTCTTTGCGTGCTGATAGATTGCAAACTTGAGGGCGACGAGAAGGTTAACGATTATGGTACCTAATTGGGGCTTTTCCGTTTTATGACCAAACTAATTCTGGTAACATTATAGACACATTCAATCCATGTGAGGTCTTTATTGACCGGTCAGTTCAACCAAACGTAACCTATAAAGAGCAACAAAGCAAAAGTAAAAATAAGGCCTTTGGGTAGTATCTCAGATAAAGATAGGAAGCTCCCCTTCTACGTACAAAATTAAAAGATAACTAGTGAGTTATAACGGTTATGTGGCAATTTGACAAGTTTATAAGTCTTAAATCAAGCACAACAAAATTGGAATAGCCCTGCTCATATTTCCTTTATATTATTGAAATATAAAAATCATGAATAAATTAAAGTGAATGGCGCACACTTCAAAATATTCTCTTTTTTTATCATTAGAGAATGAAATTTTACTTACATTGTACATACATTGAGGCCCATATTTTATGCAATCGAGTGAAGTATAAGCACAAAGTAAATATAATAACTCCTAAATTGTACCAAAAAATGTGATGCAGAAATGCCAAAAAATATGAAAGAACATCAAGTGGACATTCTGAAGAGCACTCAATGGATGATCAAAAGCAACACGCTTCAACTGTCTAAGCTAAGCGTTTTTTATTGCAGGTGTATTTTGAAATGTACTTATTTATGAATATATGTATGTATTTGTGTGTATACGAAAATATATTAAATTGCATAAATGGTATCCTAATATTTTTCAATGAGTAACGATATATTTCAAAAAGAAAATTGATTTGCCGTCGTTCGTTCCTTGATGGCGCAACGTCGAAACCGGGCTAATACCCCTATAGTGCTGGTTTCCGGAACATAAAATATCCGGAACATAACCATCATCATCGAAAAACTCATCAATATCTCCGGGTTGTCTCTTTATTGCTACAAGAAGAAGAAGAACACATAACGTTATGATTATATAGCATAGCTATGAGATGCATCCATGCAGAGTCATTAAATTCTCTTTTCAACTCTCTGCAGGAAAACATCGTATTATACTATGTTCAAACAGAAAAATAAATTGAGGCTATTTCGATTTAAATTGAGTGGTGTTCATACAACTCTATTTAGCTTACACAATAGTAGTTTGATAGCTGGTTGGCTCATCTCTACAGTAACAACATATATCTGTTGAGACTTTCAAAATGTGCGTGTTGGTATTAGGTGAATGGAATGGAATGAAAACATAAAACTTTGAAATTTTTGTGTGTTGTAAGAAAATGTGTTCAATGTTTTGGTTTCATTTTGTTTTTGCCATCTTCTTTTGACAGTCTCTACTCCAGTGAAATGAAAGACATAAAATCAGCTGATGAAATGAGCCAACCATATAGTTCAGCCATGCGTAAGTGACGTTTAAATATACTCAATAAACACACTTTACAATGTTGCATTTGCAGGTTGAAACAATTTATTACGCAATTTTTTTTAAATTGGCAATTTATTATTACAATTTATTATATGACAAATTGCGTAATAAATTGCCCAAACAGTATAAATTGCCAATTTGGTGTGTGTTTTAAGAGCTCAAGCACCAATCATATAGAAAGAAGAACTCAATAGAAAACGCAAGTAAGATGCCACCCAGTAAAACCAAAATCTGCTTGAGGAATCACCAGAGAGACCTTTATTTAAAGCACGCAACGGCCCACGGTCAAACAAAGCTGAAGATAATAAATGTATGATTCAATAGCTATGTAGGTGCTAGATCCCGCTCTGTAATGTTATGTGCGAGAGTCTTTCTCGCTCCCACATGCAACAAAGTGCTTATCTTATTGCTTACGCAGATGATTTGGTTGCTGTCATAACCGCAGAGTTGTGAGCTGGTGCCGCTTGAGTTTAACCAATCTATGCGCAGCTTAAATTAATGGATGATTTATGATGTCCTTCAGCTAGTGGGAGCAAAAGCAGAGATCATATGTTCTCATAACACTTTATAGAAGCCTGCGAAAGGTTTGAACATACGCGGATTCTATACTTCTGCATGCAGGAAAAATGTGTGCTGATATAATGATAAACCGGTAAAACCGAACCATCCAGTTCCCAAAGAGACTCTTCTGGTCGTTTCGGAAACCAAACCGATATAACTTCTGACTGATAAGCCGCAGTAGTAATGCCGGAATGTGGACCAGGAAATAAATTTCAGAGCTGGATCCAATGTAGTAAGTCTGGAGATTCATTCATTTGTACATACATATATTTTTGATTCGTGCTATGACAGTCTACAACTTGAAGCTTATTCTATTTCAGTTTAAAGCCGACTAATTGCTCACCACAAACCTTTGCTTGCACACAATTTATTTCCACGATTTATTCCGTTTATGCTTAAGTTGCAGTTCCCAACAATTATTCGATTTATTTTTAGGCTGCATTTGTATTGGTGTAAATATGTTGTTGCGACTAAACAACTTTTGGCTAAATTTACGAGGCTTTCGAAAGTATAAAGAACAGGCTTTACTGAGTTTTACATAATTCGCTTTTATTATTTGTAACGTGTGAATATTGTTTAGTTTAAAATGAATAGTTAAATGCAATATATGGCGCACTTTTGCGCTTTACTAATAGTTATAGAGAAATTGTTTAAATTAGTTAAATTGGTAAATCGTTTCAACACAGCTCAGCTTAGTGGCGGTTTTGTTTGGTTTCGTTTGTTTTTATATCTTTTCGTGCCTCGTACGCGTCTGAATTCTCGTAGCAAACTAAACTCCTCGAAGGAACGTTTCGGTTAATTCAAACGCGCTTACATTTTTGGCACGGTTGCATTTTTGAGTATCAATACAGATAAGTTGCAATTTTTTGTATAAATAATAAGATAATTCACATTCAGTTTCGAAGTGATTGACAAGCAGTTTCATTTAAATAAGATTTAAAATACTGTAACGTTCTTAAGGAATATTTCCGAGCATTCTATGGTTTAAACTGTAACATCCTCCCCCCCGTGATTCACGTCACTGGTAAGAGAATCACTACCAACGTCAAGTATTGCAATTTTGGATGCTGGCCTTCGTATGACTCCGGTTGATGTCTTAACTAAAACGGATCTGACTTGACCATCTGGAGCTGGCTTTGCCTCTGTGACGATGCCCCTTTTCCAGTGCCCTCGGCTTTCGTTGTCGTCGCAGATTATAACAACGTCACCTACCGCTATCGGCTTTACTCTCTTATAGCATTTAGTACGACGTGTCAAAGTGGGAAGATACTCAAGTATCCACCTCTTCCAGAAGGTTTGCTTCAGTTGCTGCGCTATATGCCATTGTTTGCGCAGACATTTTTCGTATGAGAGTGCAGGAGTTTGTATTTCATTTGCGCACCCTAGCAAAAAATGATTTGGTGTTAGAGGTTCGGCGTCTTTGTTTTCTAGTGGAACATGTGTTAATGGACGCGAATTTATCAAATTTTCTGCTTCAATCAGTAGACTCTGTAACGTTTCCAACTGTGGCGCTCGTTCTTTAAGTGTGAATATTAAAACGCGTTTTACGCCTCTCACCATTCTCTCCCATGCGCCTCCTGCAGATGGATTGGCAGGTGTGTTGAAAACCCACTCAACTCCTCTACGATCGCATTCCGATTGCATGCCAACCTGCACACTTACCCAGTCTTCCTTGCTCGCGCCGACAAAATTTGTTCCCATATCGCTCCTAAGTCGCACCGGGACACCTCTTCGGTTTACAAAATTACGACAGACAATTATGGCGGAATCAGTCGACAGGTCCTTGGCTAGTTCTAAATGGATGGCTCTGATAGTTAAACAAGTAAAAGGCGCGACCCAACGTTTTTCTCGACGCCGGCCTATGGATACCAATATGGGCCCGAAATAGTCGACCCCTGAATACGTGAACGGGCGAACGAAGGGCGTAGTTCGATCGCTGGGTACTTGGCCCATGATTGGTGGTTCAGGTACAGCTGATAAGTTTTTGCACATTTGACAATTAGCTTTAATTGACCTTAGTACTCGGCGTGCGCTTGGAATCCAAAACTTCCGACGTATTGCGCATAGTGCTGCATCAAAATTATGGTGATGGAAAACTTCATGATAGTGTTTGGCTATAAGGCGGGATATAGGGTAGTCTTTTGGCAGAATTATTGGTCGCCTAGTTGACAGTGGTAGACATTCTGCGTAATCAATCCTCTCGGCCAATCGTAATGTGCTTTTCTCATCTAATATTGGGCTGAGTTTAAAGAGAGAATTACATTTCGGAATTTGAGCACCCTTACGTAACAATTCTATCTCGGCAGCAAACACATTGTGCTGTACTAGTGCGCAAATCAGTAACTCAGTTCGCTTAATTTCATTTGCATTAACAAAATTTGACGCATATTCATAGCCTTTACCCTTGCGAAATTTTATTATAGCATATCGTACCCATGTCATTACTCTTAAAAACTTATAATAATTTGAATACTTGTTGAATGGGATTACCACGTCTGGTAAAGCTATCGTGTATATTTGCTTAGAGCGTCTCTCCTCTTGGCATTCGTTTTGATTAATATCGCTTGGCATTACTGGCCATTCAGTATCAGGTAATCTCAAAAAGTTAGGTCCATTTAACCACTTACCATTTCCAGAAAATGTTTTGATGCGCGTTGCATCATCGGCTGGGTTTTCTATACCTGGGACCCACCTCCACTGACTGGGTTCAGATGTTTGCAATACCTCAGCTATACGGTGTGCTACGAACTGCTTGTAGCATCTGGCATCGGACCTTATCCACTGCAGAACTATTTTTGAGTCTGACCAAAATATCACTTTATTTGGCTGAACGTCATGGCTATTGATGACCGCTTCTTTCAACCTTATAACCAGGACAGCTGCTTGCAACTCAAGCCGTGGAATGGACAGGGGCTTGAGCGGGCTGCATCGGGATCGACCAGCTACAAACATAACTTCCGTGTTGTTTGTGTATTGAATGCGCCAGAAAGCGACGGCAGCAAATGCGATCTCGCTCGCATCGACAAAAACATGCAGTTGTATGTTAGCATTCGGGTTCAAAAAACTTACGCTATAGCATCTGGGCATCTTGAAATCTTCGATGGTGTTCAGTGTTTTGTACCACTGCATCCATTTCTTATAAATGTCCTCAGGGATTGGCTCATGCCAGTCAACGCTTCTGTGCCACAAGCTTTGCATTAGCACCTTTGCTCGTAAAACCATTCCACAAACAAAACCAAGTGGGTCGAATATCGACATAGTAACGCTTAACATTTCACCTTTCGTCGGTCGTCTACTATAGTCCAAAACAGCTTTTGGCACTTTTGAAAATGTTAGCTTGAATAAAAAATAATCTTCGTTTGGGTTCCAGTGCATACCCAGTACCTTTTCGGTAGCACCTTCACCTCGGCATATATAGTTATTTTGTTGCGTACACGATTGCGCATTGTTCGATACGGCTCGTATAAGCTCTTCTGAATTTGATACAAACCCTCTTATCTCGAAGCCAGCGCTGCTGTGGATGTCAATTACATCTTTGGTTACTTTAATACTTTCTTTGACGGTGTCAAAATTGTCCATGTAATCATCTACATAGTGCCTGTCGACGATGGCATCTACGGCTCTTGCGTTCATATTTCGATATTTTTCAGCATGTATATTTTTTATAAATTGCGCCGAGCAAGGGGAACTTATTGATCCAAATATCATTGCGCACATCACATATACTTCAGGTGCTTTTGATTGGTCGCCCTCTCTCTAAAGAAAGCTTTGCGCTCTTTGATCTTCTTTACGAATCAAGATCCGATGAAACATCTCGCGGATGTCACCACAAACTGCTACTTTACCCTGCCTAAACTTGCATAATATTGCTAAAAGCGATTTGGGTTGGTATATTTCCGGCCCTTTCATTAAGGCACAGTTCAACGACATATTATTGATTTTTGATGCAGCGTCGAAAACAAGTCTGCGTTTGTTACCCTTATTTATGTTACATGTAGCAAAATGTGGTAAATACCACGTACGATCGGCACTTACACTTAATTCATCGGGGGAAAGCCGCTTCGTGTATCCCTTGTCTACATACTCGGCAATTTTTTCCTTGTACCACTTTCCATACTCTTGATCTCGTGCCATTTTTGCTTCAATTTGCTCTAAACGTTTTACGGCCGTACTGTAACTCTGCGGAAAATTTATATTATCTTTATTCCACAGTAAACCAGTTTCATACCTGCCGTTTACATAATTTGTTGTCTGTTGCAATAAATTTTCGGCTCTTATATCTACTTCTGATTTTACAATTGGCGATTTTACAACTTCAAACTTTTCTGCAGCAAAATATTCTGACATCTGTTTGTTTATTTCATGCAGTTGTGTGTAATCAATATTTACGTGACCAACTGTGACGTCATTAGAGCGATATTCGTTCGATCCAAATAGTGTCCAACCTACCATTGTTTTGTGGACTGCAAAACCATCATCTAAATTGACATGTTTACTTGTTCTTATTAAATCTGCATGCGAAAGTCCAATTAGAATTCGTGGTGTTACATTGTTATAATCTGTGATTGGTATATTTCTCAGCTGTTCGTGACGTTGCATGAATTCGCTCAAGTTCAACGATTGCTGTGGTAGATACAACTTCTTTGTTGTACGAACTCCCCTCATTTGATAACTCGGTGCTGCTTCATTTATGCCGCCGATCTCAAACGATACTTGCCGCGACTGTTCGCTCATACTTTTATTTCCAATCCACTTCAGCCGAAGTAAATCGGTTTTGCCTTTGAGGCCAATGGCGTCTGCTGCCTTTTCTTCTAACAGCGATATTTTTGCGCCTTCGTCTATAAAAGCAATAACATTGATTTCTCCTTTTGGACCTTTTATTTTTACAGGCAAATATTTTAGGAGTGTTTGTTTACGTTGTGGTGAATTCGACATTTGGTCAAATGGTTGCTTTGGATTCAAATACATTGTAGCGACAGCTGTTTCAACTGATGAAATATTTGTTTTGTTATTATTACTAGGATTGTGAAGCAAACGATTATGATATTTATTACATGACGATATACCACATACACGTCGTTTTCGGCAGTTTTGCACACTATGACCGGGCTGTAGACAACAAAAACACAAGTGTTTCTTTTTGATCAAATCCCACCGTTTGGAATAATTTTCCTCTTTAAATTTTGGGCATTGATTTAAGCTATGGTTTTGATCACATAATGAGCATGATTTTTCCTCTTTTGTGACAGTCATTATGGGTTTGAGTGGGCCTTTCGGCTTGTGGTGTGAAAGATCGTTGGACATATTTCGTGTCGGCATAACATCTATCGCCATTGACACGTACATGGCGGTGTTTTGCAACCAGTTTGAGAACTGATGCACATTTGGATGTGGATTCTGCATTTCGAGGATGTGGCGTGTCCACTCTTCTCTCTTGTTGAGCGGCAATTTGCTCACTAACTCATCTATTAATATTGGGTTATTCAGATGTGGCGTAGCACCCGAAGTTTCTAAAAATGCTACTAAATTCGACACCATCGAACTAAAATTTAGTATATCGCCGATTCGTCCAGCAGTGACAGGTGGAAAGGTTCGAGCCTTGGCAATTTGGCTCCTAATCAGAAGCTCTGGGCGCCCGTAGTGAATTTCTAATGTTTTCATGGCTGCATATACGCTAGATGGGTGTATCAGTAGTGACTCTACTCGCTGTCTAGCCTCTCCTTTTAGGGCTTTCTGAAGACGCAGCAAATTCTCCAACTGGGAGTACGAGTGCATTTCAGTGGTTTCCTTAAAGGCCACGGAGAACATAGGCCACTCTTCAGGGGAACCATGGAACTCTGGTAAATCTAAAATCTTACGTGTAGCTGAATATCGTATCGGACTCCAGGATGGGTGTTCCTGAGAGGTGGTTTGTGGGTTATACACTGAAGTTGTCGTGGGCGGAAAATTTCTTCCTGGTGGAAAATTACCTCGATAGAAGTTGTTTGTGTAGCAGTGTGGCTGCATTATTGGTGGCCGGCATGCTGGCGACCACATGAAAGCGCCACTGGTTGCATCGAGTTTGACGTTGGCTGTATTAACGTCGGCAGAGTTTAACATTGAGGCGTTGGCGGGGTTAACGCTGACTGAAGCTGGGTCGAAGAGGTTTGCAGTGGTATATAGGCCACTGTTATAATGACTGCAAGTACCCGTAGTGCTGGCAAAATTAGCGCTTGTGGTTATACAGTTTGTAGGTATGGTGCTGGTACAATTAGCACCTGGAGATATAAAATTGGGATGAATGGTGCTGGCAGAATTAGCACCGGCAATATAGGGCCTAGCTGAAGTAGTGCTGACTTTAGTGAGGTTTTCATGACTTATTGTGCTTGCGATCGAAGGATGGGGTGTCTCAGATATAAATACACGATTACCTGAGTTAACAAAGATGACTTCATCGGGCTTGAAGCCGGCAGGCTTGGCTTCGTTGCTAGGTACGTCGGCGGCGGTGACGTTGTTAGCTGTTTGACGATGTAGGGCATCCTTGTATTCTACCTTTTCCTTCTCCGATGATACAAGTGACATTTGCAAGGTTTTTATTTGCTGGCGTAAGTCTTCAATTAGTTGACCATGTGCCACCATTGTGGTGTTGGCTTCGTCCTCACTGCTGGAACTCTTATTCGTACTATTTTTGTCGGCCATTTTCTTGTCTCGAATATTCGATGAACGCTTTCTCATACGAAGATTATAGCGTGAATTTACTGGTGCAGATTTTACGCGAGTACTTTTTGCGTATTTCATTAACAATATTTACGATTTGCGATTATATAAGCGCGGTTAGCGTAGCAATTTGTACGTAAATTGCGAAAAGATATAAAAAGATGTTGCGACTAAACAACTTTTGGCTAAATTTACGAGGCTTTCGAAAGTATAAAGAACAGGTTTTACTGACTTTTACATAATTCGCTTTTATTATTTGTAACGTGTGAATATTGTTTAGTTTAAAATGAATAGTTAAATGCAATATATGGCGCACTTTTGCGCTTTACTAATAGTTATAGAGAAATTGTTTAAATTAGTTAAATTGGTAAATCGTTTCAACACAGCTCAGCTTAGTGGCGGTTTTGTTTGGTTTCGTTTGTTTTTATATCTTTTCGTGCCTCGTACGCGTCTGAATTCTCGTAGCAAACTAAACTCCTCGAAGGAACGTTTCGGTTAATTCAAACGCGCTTACATTTTTGGCACGGTTGCATTTTTGAGTATCAATACAGATAAGTTGCAATTTTTTGTATAAATAATAAGATAATTCACATTCAGTTTCGAAGTGATTGACAAGCAGTTTCATTTAAATAAGATTTAAAATACTGTAAAGTTCTTAAGGAATATTTCCGAGCATTCTATGGTTTAAACTGTAACATATGTAATGTAGGTCGTAAGAATTAATTAGAATAATTTTGTATAAATATGAATGAAATTTCTCTAATAAAAGTAATTTTTGGTTTGATACCAACAATCCAATAAGTGAGATCCTTTTATTGGAAATTCACCCACACTACACCATGTTTAATACGGCAACATGAGGAGGTTGTCATCTACTTAACTCAGCTTTTAACCGGTACGTGTAGTTTCGTAAATACCTTCTTCGAATGCAATCACTTCGCTCAACCCCGAACGAGCTTGAATTTGAGACTTGGCGGCCTATCCCCAGGATGTGCCTTTGATAAAATGACCCACAGAGAGAGATAGCTAGGCTACTGCAGTAGATACGTTCGGTAAAAATGTTTCACTAGACAAGAAGAAAGTTTCCTAGCCCTTTTATGTCACAGAAGAGTAGAGAAACAGCATTCCTAGTCAGCTTTTGAATACCAACTTATGATAAGCGTAAACATGTAGGGGATGTAGAGCTATTGGGTAGCCGATCAAAGGAAGAGGAAACCCTCACTGGTTGAGTATCTAAGTAGCACGAAGGCTTAAAATCAAGGCTGGAGCATTAAGAAATTCCTCTTTTATATCTACTTACTTACTTAATTGGCGCTTAACCGTCTAAACGGTTATGGCCGCCCAACTAGGCGCGCCAGTTGCTTCTTCTCTCTGCCAACCAACGCCAATTGGTCACACCAAGAGAGTTTAAATTGTTTTCCACCTGGTCCTTCCAACGGAGTCGGGCCGCCCTCTACCTCTGCTTCCATAGGCGGGTTCCGATAGAAACACTTTCTTGGCCGGAGCGGCATCTTTCATTCGCATAACTTGACCTAGCCAGCGCAGCCGTTGCGTTTTAATTCGCTGGACTATGTTGATGTGTATAGTTCGTACAGCTCATCGTTAAATCTTCTTTGGTACTCGCCATCGCCAACGCGTAGATGTCCATAAATCTTTCGAAGAACTTTTCTCTCGAACACTCCCAGTGCCGTTTCATCTGATGTTGTCTTGGTCCATGCTTCTGCATCTTATAGCAGGACGGAAACGATAAGCGACTTGTAGAGTATTTTTTTCGTTAGCCTACCTAGTCCAAAGTAGCATTTATTGGCAATTTACTATTTCGAAATTATGGCTGTCAACAGTAGCGTGGTTGCCAAGGCGCATATGCGCTGACTTTTTGCTCGATGACAGCAGGTACTTCGTTTAGTCCTCATTCACCATCAAACCCATTTTTACCGCTAATTTCTCCAAATTGTAGTAAGCAGAACTAACGGCGCGGGTGTTTAGGCCGATGATAGCAATGCCATCAGCATATGCCAGTAATTGCACGCTTGCCAGGCCTGAAGCCGCACTGATAAGGTCCAATCAGCCGATTCACGGTGGGCTTCAATCTTTCGCACAATACACTTGACAGGATCTTATATGCGATATTAAGAAGGCTGATTCCGCGATAGTTGGTGCAGTTTGCATTATCCCCCTTCTTGGTTTTATATGGTATAATAATATTATGTTTTGTTATGTTAACTTATGTTATGTCAAGTATAATAACACTGGACCACGAATTTCAACTTTTTCTCTTTACCAGAAATGCCGTTATGAAATTCGTATGTAAAATCACCCCCTGATTTCGAAAATTGAATTCATTTTTGATTCTATTGTACCGTTTTTGAGATATTTGCAATTTACCGTTATTCGAAAAACCAAAAAGATGGCTCCCTTTAATTACGTATATCTCACAAACGGGTCAAGCAATTGCAAAAAAGGTTTATAGAATGGGAAATGCAATAAAATTTGCTATAAATATATCATACATTATTTTTTGCTCAACCATATAGTTTTCGAGATATTAGCTCATCATTTCAGATTTTTGTTTTTTTTTTATGAAAAAATATGAAAAAAATTACATTTTGCGAGGGCAGCATTCCAAAACCACTACTTTTTCCCAGATATTTTTGTCTTTAGTAAAGCTCTGTTTAATTAGAAAAAAGATAAGCTATCATAGAAGAAAATCGATGCAAAACTACATAAATTATAAGCGATCAAATAAAAATGCCCAGGTTGCGCAACTTCAATGTATGTATACATATGTACATATATTAAAGGTATAAAGTGCAAATGGGATATTATCCGGATAAACGAATAACACCATAACAATGATAATACTTTTTCTTTAAATAAATCAAATAGTACTTTTAATACTCGAATTGTTTTATAGTAGGTAGAGTGGTTGCATCGAAAAAGGAGTGATTGGGTTCGAAACCTGCTGTAGGCATGTAGTTATTTCCGTGTTTATGTTTTATTTCCGTCACTTATGGGTAAGTATGCAGGTAGATTTTCAAAATTATAAGACGCAGAAAATTTTTAAAGCCTACATCTAAAGCAGGTAGAATTTTCTTTTCTTCTTCGTATAAAAAGGAACCTTTCTGTCTAGGTAAGATTTGATTTTTTCAATTTTATTCTTGTTCCGAGTATAAATATGAGTTAATGCACCTTGAAGCTTCATAACATCTGCAAGGCTCGCCGGAGATAATTCAGTTTAGAGTTGTGCTTTTTCGTTCATTTCAGAGATTCGAATCCTTTGTTCTTTTTCTAGCAAATTTGTTCACTGCTGCTCGCACCAGCGAAAATAGCCAGCAAGTATATATGGGGGTGTGTATGCAGTAATGCTTTGTGTAGGTATATTTAAATGTGTTATGAATAAATAAGTTAATATATATATGTATAATTAACTTCAAAAAGAGTTACAAATTTCGGAAGATCCAGGAAATTGAAAGTGTATAGACACAAATTGTAAATAAGAGCTTTTCAAGTTTAATAAATGTAATCATTAGTTTCTTACAAAACATATTTTTCATAAATAGTCCATACATATATTGTAATAGCAGTGCCACACACAAAGATGACCACACATATCTTTAGTGTAAGTGGCATCATCGACATTCGTGCTCACTGTGAATTTCTGCGTATGTATGTATGAATTTACAATGTTCGCGAACGAGAAGAGAGAAAGAATAACATTATATAAAACGAACTAAAAGAACAAATAGAACCGAAATCGAAGATCTTGTTCAGTTGAGAGACCCGGTCAATTGAACAAGTTCAGAACGAAACGAGCCAACTCTAGTTCAGTTCATAAGTCAAATTTCAAAACCTTGATTTATTAAAAAAAATAAAATGAGTAAAAGGACGCGAGAATTTGAGTGTAATAACGATCCAGATATGTTCTGTTTCATGTGGGGCCAATATACTACCATAAGGCGACGACGAGTGTTCTCAGATCATATCAAAACTTTATACTCCAAGTATTTTAGCATTGAGCCTAAAAATTCTGAAAAACCATGGACACCGAACACTTTGTGTACATCGTGTCGAGTAGAATTGATTCAGTCGGAATCAGGACAACAAATAAAATTTGATACACCAATGATATGGGAGAACCTACTTGCCATTCAATAGAGTGTTATATTTGTCAAACAAAAGTACTTGCCGTTGGAAGATCAAGAAGAGTAACCTATGCCAGCGTACCTACAGTGACATTACCAGTACTACATTCAACGGCAGTTGCGGATCCAGTTCCATTGTCAACAGTAATATCTGAGTGCGGGGAATCAAGTTGTACTGAATTTCGCATTGGAAACGAGAGAAACGTTCTGTCGCAAGCACAACTTAATGATTGGATAAGAGATTTGGAACTATCCAAGGAAAAGGCCGAGATCAACACTTCTCGTATGCAACAATTTAAATATGTGTCATCCGGTGTTAAGGTGATATATTGTAGAACTCGTCACGAACCATTTTCCAAACACTATACCAAGAAATACTATACTGCAATGACATTCCTGGTTTACTCAAAGAGTTTGGTCAAACATATGATTCAAAAGAGTGGCGATTGTTCATAGACAGCAATAAACTGAGTTTAAAGGCTGTATTATTGCATATTGGTAACAAAAAGCCTTCTACCCCGATCGCACATGCAGTAAATACAAAGGAAACCTAGGAGGCAATGCAAAAACTACTCAAATTTATCAAATATGAAGAGCATGATTGGAAAATATGTTCTGATCTCAAAGTCGTTGCAATGCTATGCGGTCTACAAAGTGGCTACACCAAGCACTGCTGCTTCCTCTGCAAGTGGGATAGCCGAGCTCGCAAGGAACACTACGTCAGAAAGGATTGGCCGGAAAAAGTCGAGTTTACCGTTGGTGTGGATAACATCAAACACACTCCTCTTGTCAAGAAAGAGAAAATCATACTTCCACCCTTACACATCAAGCTCGGTCTAATTAAAAACTTTGTTAAGGCTTTGGACAAAGAAGGCGAAGCATTCGACTATTTGAAAACAATTTTTCCAGATATTTCTCAAGCCAAGAAAAAGGAAGGTATTTTTGTTGGACCACAAATAAAAAAGTTGATCAACAATAATCAATTCAAAGGACTACTCTCATCAGTTGAGGCAGCAGCGAGGGAATCCTTTGAAAAGGTCATTGCTTCTTTTCAAGGTAGACACAAAAGCCCTAACTACGAGCAGATAGTGAACGACTTAATCCATAATTATGCGAAAATGGGTAAATATTAAAGGCTTATTAAAATTAATTTCCCAAAATTCTATAACTTGTTTACATAACAAATATTTTCTTTCCAGGCGTAAATATGTCCTTAAAAATTCACTTTCTGCACTCACATTTGAGCTTCTTTCTGGCAAATCTTGGCGACGAAAGTGACGAACATGGCGAAAGCCATGCGCCAGCAAATGAAATTATTTGAGAATCGATATCAAGGATTCTGGGACGTCGCAATGATGGGTGATTACTGCTGGTTTCTCATAAGAGAAAGCGATCCTAAACTGAATAAGCGTCAAAGTAGAACACATAATTATTTCGACTACATAGTAAAATCAAATTAAGATAAAGATTGTTAGAATATAGTATAAACATAAATAAATTTAAATAAAATAATTAAACAAAATTTTTAAGTTAAACGGTTTTATTGAAAACAAGACTTACATGAAATATTAATAATACGAAAATTTAGAAAATAATTAGGTAGGTCCTAGGTACTAGTCTAGGGCGTTGATCAGACAATTAAATAAAAGCGTCGGGCGCGTGAAATTTCTAAAAATGTGAGGCGTAGCATAACCTGATTAAGGTTCAGTTGGTCTTATATATGACTATCAATAGAAATATGACGCGTCCAACGCTTTTATTTAATTCTGTGATCAACGCCCTAGATTGATAAGGAGTGTGATGACTAGTACCTGGGACCTACCTAATTATTTTCTAGCTTTTCGTATTATTATTATTTCATGTAAGTAATTTTTTCAATAAAACCGTTTAACTTAAAAATTTTTTTTAATTATTTTATTTTCAAATTTTTAGTCTTTATTTAATTGCCTATTATTTCTCATTCTATTTAGTTCATTTAGTGACTCATTATTACAAGGACTCTTTCCTGACAATTTCTTACAACCTAAGTCCTCAATACATAATCCTTCCAAAGATTTTACTCGACTCTGCGCCACGTATGCTTGTCCCTCCTCCAACTCCAAAATATTTTGATGCCACTTCTACTGGACTGTATGCAATATTTGTTCCAAATAAGAGCCAAATCGGGCATCATAGGTCGCTTTCTATTCATGTATGTATTATGTGTTCCAAATATGGACCAAATCAAATCGGACCACAAATACGATTTTTGTGAATATCTCGATCTTTGCGCCACCTAGCGGCGATTTTTTGTGATAGGTCGCTTTCTATTCTTGTATGTATTATGTGTTCCAAGCATGAGCCAAATCGGACCACAAATACGATTTTTGGAAATATCTCGATCCTTGCGCCACCTAGAGGCGATTTTTTTTCATAAGTCATAAGTATTTCTGTATTATTGCATTGTCATCGGGTTCTGAACTATATTCCAAGTTTCAAGCTTGTACCTTATCGGGAAGTTACTTAAATTTCAATTACAAGATTCGTTCACAACGGCCGTGCATGCGGCCGTGCAGCCTGTCAACTCAAGCTAAATAAAACCGTTTAAAAAATGTTAAAAATATGGGTAATTTCATTCATAAATTGAATTTTTAACTAAATAGAAACAGAGCATAGCTAGATATTTCACTCTTCTTTATACCATACATACGTTTTGAGGTATACGTTGACATTGCGCAACCTGGGTATTTTTATTTGATCGCTTATAACTTACGTAGTTTTGCATCGATTTTCTTCGATGATAGCTTATCTTTTTTCTAATTAAACAGAGCTTTACGTAAAGAAAAAAATCTGGAAAAAAGTTGTGGTTTTGTAATGCTCATTTCGGAAACGATTAATATGACTACATTAAACCGTCCTGGCCATTCTGCCCCCCCGCACACCCCTAGTTCCGTTATGATCTTGGGTTATCCAGAGCCTCGCCTGCTAAATAGCTTAATATGTGTATAATACATTCATATTTCTAACATGATTCCGCTTGCTTAGGTGAGATTGAGAATTAGATTGCGGAGCTCTGTAGCTATAAAGCTGTGTATTGTGCTTATCAACCCCTTGAATCCCCACCATGTTTAACGCAATTAGCAAATTTATGTGAGAAGAAAAAAATAATTTTATAAAATACGCGGCATCTACCTTATTTTCCATTTTCGCTATTATATTTCCTGTACAATACAAATTTATTATAACTTTAATCAAATTTCTAGTCGGTGCAACACGTTTGCAATTCCTTTAAAAGTATTTATTTGGTCAACACACTTTTCAAGCCTTCCGGTACTACAGCAACTAAGGACGTGCTCATAAAACAAAATCTCAGCTGAAGTTGAATTTCCTGATTGCGCTTCAATGCTTTGGCAAGAAGCTGTTTTCTCAAAAGCTATGTATGTATTCATATTAGAACTTGCCAACTACAAATGACCTCAAGTAAATAAAATTACAGCACTTAATTTCCACAAAATAACCAATTAGCTCAAAAACTTTAACTTAAGTTACACAAACACAAAGTGAACCAACATCGACTACATATTTAGGCCCTTGAGCTCGACAAAACCAAATAACTACGTGTACAAGACTGTCAAAAGGGTAATAAGAGAAAGAGGAAATGTAAAGATGTGAAGGGGGTAAATTTAGTAGCTACACCACAACAATGATGACAAAAGCAAGATGCACTATTGGCACTGTAGGCAGTAAAACTTCTCAAAATTAGTCGTAGTGAAACTATTACTTAGCTTAGCTTCCAACTGGTTACAGCACTCATTGAAACTATCAAGTGTCGAAGTTTTAATTCTTATGCCGATTTAAGTGTGAACTGCAAGGGTGAAATACGGCGAACTTGCTCAGTCTCGCTGCTTGCTTTTCTGGAATCAAAAACAATGTCACATTACTTGGAAGGAAAGGCACGAAATTTATAGTGAGATATGGCCATCAGGTTCAGCACTGAGTTGCTATCGAGGAGACGTATTAGCAAGCTCAATAAGCATTCAACTTTAACAAAGATGGACCAAATGAGGGAACATGTGAAGAATATATTTGTTGCCTTCAGGAATTTTTAAGCCAAAGTTGTTTCCCTCGTAAGATAATATCTTCAGTAATAGACCATGTTTAGGTACAACGGCCGCAGTATTATGGAAGTAGCGTGCTACCACATCGAATCTCCTAGGTTAAACTCACGAACATGAACAACATCAAAATAATTTAGAACACTGCGAGTGTATTTCTGCTATGCAAATCTGCTTAGCGAAAATTTATCAGCCGTGCAAATGCCGGGACAGCACCGGCAATTTTTAAGAAATATTATATAGGTCCCGACGCAAATTTTAAAGAATTGCTTGGCATTTATTCCCTCGGTGGTATATGGCGCCACGTTATTATTATTTTATTGTGTGAAGTAGTCATAGCTTAACTTAAGTTAGCTATGTTGAAGTTTCCTCTTTTTACTGATGGCTGTTTATTTTAACTATTATTACTTATTTGCTCAGATCCCTAACAGACATTTATATTTGGTCATACCCATAGACCCAAAACTTTTTATGGCAAAGCATGTTATATTAATAACAGGTCCGCCGAAATTATCCTCCATGCATTCAGGCCTCCGCTATAGAATTAAAAATAAGCGCGACTTCCAACGGAATTCTTATTCTTATTGTAGTGATAGAAATTGATGGTCCTTGGCCGGATATTGATTTGATACTTTCCGGAAAATCGCACCAAACAGGAATTTCCCACCCATCCTTGGAACGTTAAACATTTTAGGTCATCCATCTCCCTGTATGTAGTTAAAACCTGGTGCGTTTCTAGTATCTTCAGAACTTCTACTAGTTTGCCTTCTATTTTTTTTTGCAAGCTTCAACTGGCGAATTTAACATGGCGATGCCCTCGTTGGTTCGAGTTCAATTAACTTTTCTATAGTTCAAAACTAGATACATACATATTTCCACTAACGAACTAGTTGGTTTATTGGAACTATTTGTGTAGTTCCAAACTAGTGTAAAAATTACAGTTTAGTTGTTTATTTTCTGCGTAATATTTCGTTGCTTCCGACCGAAAGGCACGCGCGCAGCCATGGGGGTTTTTGGGGGTTAACATCAATCACAAGACGAACAGACTACCTGAGTTCCTACCTTCGCTTCGAGGGAGACCTTAAGGCCACAATAGAGGCGGGCGGTTGGTGCAAGGGTGCTCAAATGGCGGACGAGGCGTTACATGTGTACACAGATGGTTCCAAAGTACTGGAAGGAGTAGGGTCTGCGGTATACTAAGATGATCCGGAAATCAACAGACCCTACAGGCTGGCGGATTACTGTAGCGTTTTCCAAGCGGAAATATTAGCCATAAGCAAAGCAGTAGAAATCCTGGAAGAGAATAGCTTAAGCTGCAACTGTGTTAACTTTTATATTGACAGTCAAGCAGCAATTAAGGCAATAATCTCGCACAGCACAGCATCTAAATGCGTGTTAGAGTGTAAGCAGTCTCTGGAGAGAATCGGGACAGGGAGAAGCATACATCTGTAAGGACGACCGTTAAGAAACGAAAAAGGTTCTTCGCATTAATTTGAACGCAATTGAAAAACAACTCATTTATTCCGTTTTCTTTGTACAATAAAATTCAACTGCCAAATATTTAAAAACATTTTAATAATTTCGTATTTTCTTGAATCGTCGTTCATTGGCTACTTTGTCGTGAATTCAAAAGTGAGAGTAAAGTAAAGTAGCACAAAGTGGTTTTCTGGATTGCCTTACAACTCGGCCATACCTGCAGCTTCGGATCGACCTCGATTCGTGACCAGTAAATTATCAGTATCCTCGTCGTCGATATTATCTAAGTCATCATCAAAAATATCGGGAAGCGCACACCATGGTTTAATTTTGTCACTTGAGTAAACTGAAGAGTAATGCTTCCTAGTTCGTTGAGCCCCAGGTATGTCTTGTACGACATACCGATCACTACCAAGAATTCGTGATATTTGGAATGGACCTTTGTATCGCGGTTCAAGTTTGCGTGAATTGCCAGTACTAGGTGGCTCGTATTCAACTACTACCAAATCGTCGACGTTATACACTTTCGGGGTTTTGTGGTTTTTGTCGTAGCGTTGTTTGCTTTTAAAACGTTCCTTCTGTATACGTTCAGCTGCCTCTTCACGATCTTTTATCAAATTCTCATTCGTTGATTCATCATTTTGTAGCGCAAGTACTATTTTATTTTTCAAAATATCGCGTGGTTTAAAACTGAATAATAACTTCTGAGGTGACCTCGATGTAGTTTTATTACGCATGCTGTTGATAGTCCATTGAATTGCTCGTAATGCATCGTCCCATTTCTTATCACTGTTAACCGAAGGCAGTAACATCGAAAGTATTGTTTTGTTACATCTCTCCACCAGTCCATTTGCCCTTGGTGTTCGAACAGCGTTACAAATTTGTTGGATGTCATTTTCTTTACAAAAATTCTTAAAATCCTTGGACGTAAATGCCGTTCCGCGATCTGAAATGATTCTACCTGGCATCCCAACGTAACTACTTAATTCATTAAATACCTCGATAACGTGTTTAGTTGCTGTACTCTTGACTGCGCGCACAATGGTGAAACGTGTAAAAGCATCGATAATAACGAGAATATGTTCATTGCGCTTTGAACTTTTCGGAAACGGACCTAGGTGATCTACGTGTACAGTTCGGAATGGTATAAGTTCTATTTCTCCAACATGAAGTTCGCCTTCCTGTTTACCCCCAGGTACTTTATTGTACGTACAATCAATGCATGATTTCAAGTACGACTTAACAAAATTGCGCATGCGCGCAAACCACATATGCTCATTTATTCGTGCAATCGTTTTCTCCAATCCGAGTTGTCCTGCTTTATCATGTGCACTGTTAACAATTTGCCAGCGCAAAGCTTTTGGCACCACCCAAAGATTCTTCCCCTTTACTTTTTTGAATAATCTACCATGATTTAAAACAAATTCTTTGCTTACCATAGGATCGCCTTGTTGTAACTTTTCTACCTATTCTTTGATTGAGTTATCCTGGAGTTGCATTCCAAATAACCAATCATCGTTGCTAACTTGAATTTTGTCAATCCGCAAAGATGCCGTTTCTAAGTCCCGTGACTCTTCGACAGGTGCACGGCTCAATGCATCTACGTGAACCATTCGCTGACCAGCGCGATGTTCAATCTCAAGATCATATTCTTGGATACGAAGCCACCACCTTGCTATGCGTGGTATAAGTTCACGTTTACTCATAACTGTTTTAAGTGCATTACAATCTGTGATCAATTTTACCCGTTTGCCATAAATATAATATTTAAATCGTTCTACGGATTCAACCACTGCGAGAGCCTCAAGCTCGTAGCTATGAAAGTTTTTCTCGTTGTCGGTAGTTGCACGACTGTAATAGATAACCGGCTTCCAATCATCGCCCTCTTTTTGCATTAATGCACCAGCTAGAACCACTGCACTCGCGTCTGTATGTACTTGATGCTCAGCCTCGACACTATAGGCGGCAATAACCGGACGGGATACGAGAATTGACTTTATCTTTTGATACGCCTTTTGCTCTTGATCTGACCACCTGAATGCTACATCTTTCCGCAATAATCGATTCAACGGAGCAGCGATAACAGCATAACCCGGAACAAATTTTCTAAAATATCCGCTTAAACCGAGAAATTGTCTAACTTCGGATATACACTCTGGAGTTTTAAACTGACGCACTGCCTGTGTTTTAGCTAAACCAGGAGAAATACCATGAGGAGCTAACTCGTGACCCAAAAACTGTATCGTTAATTTCAAAAATTCACACTTCTGTAGATTGAGAGTAACGTTAGCTTTTTGTAAAACTTTTAAAACACGCTCCAGCTTATCATACATTTCATCCACGTTTACACTACCGATAAGTATATCGTCCATATAACTTATCACGTCATCAGGTTCAAGATCTTCTTTAATTTTCGCGATGAACCGTTGGAAAACAGCCGGGGCATTTTTAAGCCCAAACGGCATGCGCTTAAATTCATATAAACCTTCTGTCGTGATAAAAGCGGTAAATTTTCTACTATTTTCCTCAATAGGAATTTGATAGTAACCACTATTAAGATCCAACACCGAGAAATACTTAAAACGCTTTGCCTTTTGTAACTCTTCTTAAATATTTGGCGTCGGAAATATTTCCTTGCGCATGTGTTGGTTTAAACGTCGGAAATCTACACACAATCTTTCGCCCCCGTTTTTCTTTTTTACTAAAAGCATAGGACTAGCATATTCGGAATCGGACTTACAAATTATATCATTATCAATAAGTTCTTTTAACATATCCGCGATTAACTGTTTTTAGGCTCAGGAACACGAAATGGTTTTTGAACAATAGGATTGATAGTATCCAAATCGATTTTCATTTTTACGAGCTCTGTACGTCCAATTTCACTCATATCCGTTGCAAATACATTACGATATTTATTTATCAAACTAACCAACTTATTTATTTTATCATTTTCGTCGATGCCGCACTTTATCTCATCGTCATTAATTATTTTGCTGTTATTTAAGTTAACGTTTTTATTGCATACATTTATAACACTAATTTTGCCGTCTGAAATCACCATTTGCATATTTTTAAACACATCTTGTCCCAACAACACATCTACCGTCAAAAATGTATCACCAACTATGTAAAGATACACATCTTGCTCAATACCGTCAACCTTCAAATTGACACGTACTCTTGAATGGGCATATATCACACCGCCACAAAACCCGCTTATCTTTAAAGCACACTTTTCTTCGACACCTTTTATTTGACCTGCCCCTGTTTGAGTGATCATACTACACTCACTACCTGTATCGATTAGGGCTGTGAACGTTTTATCGTTTATTGTAACCACTTTCTCAAAATCTTTTTCAGGAATTACCGTTTCATATTCCGTTTTGGTCGTACGCGTCGAAGCACTTTTCTTGCCACAATTTTCAGGCTTGGTTTTAGGATGCACTTTCTGACAGTCGTTGCACCTACGTCTACGTTGTGGTTGAGGACATTTCAATGAAATGTGCCCCTTTTGTTGACAATTGAAACATATTAACTGTTTATCACTTTCACGTTTTTCACCGTCTCGTGTTTCGCCGTATTTTGTTTCAAAATTTGTCTTTTCAGGTTTAAATGTACGCACGGGTAAGTTTTTAGAGTAATCTATTACTGTTTGTCGAAATTCGCGCATTGAACTAAACCGATTTGCTGCAATAGCAATTTGAAATTCACGTTGTTTAATACCGTCTCTTGCGTATTTAACAATAGAGGATTCACTTAGCCCAAACCTCTTACCCAACGCACCGATACGGAAACAGTAGTCAAGGAGACTTTCGTTTGGTTTGCGCGTCGTTTGAGACATTTTAAAATGTATATCAGCTTCATCTGGCACACAACTAAACTCTTCACATAAACATTTCGATAATTCACTCCAACTTGAATACAATTTTTCAGTGGAGTCCAGCCAGAGCTTTGCTGCATCTTTGAGTCGACTATACACCGCTAATAAAAAACATTTTTCCTCCCACTGATAAGCTTGGACCGCACTATTTACGCGTTCTACGAACTGTTCAACAGATACCGACGATTCGTTTGTTGGATCAAATTCCGGAATAGTTTCGGCGATTTCTTTCACTGAATATCCACTACGCCCAGTCGTTGTAATAAAATTACCAGCAGAAGAAGTTGCCCGCTCTTGATCACTGCGCGTAGTTGTTGCAGTTACATTTTGATTGGATTGCAATTGATGCATCAACGAACTAAACATGTCCCGTAATTCATTAATTTGGTCCTGTATATTTGCACTAGCGATCTCGATACTATCCGACCCAACAGCTTCGCACAAACGCAAAACTAGCTCATTTTTCAGGCCTTCAGTGGACAAACCTTTTTCGTTCAAAATTTCTTTTAAATTCGTTAATTTTAACGTATTTATCTTAGCAAGAGGCATTTTGATTACTTAGTCATATATATACGTTTAACAACTAAATCAATTATTTCTGTAAGATACGTTTTAATTTGCCCGTATGGATTTATCCCACTTCTGAATTTGTAAGGACGACCGTTAAGAAAAGAAAAAGGTTCTTCGCATTAATTTGAACGCAATTGAAAAACAACTCATTTATTCCGTTTTCTTTGTACAATAAAATTCAACTGCCAAATATTTAAAAACATTTTAATAATTTCGTATTTTCTTGAATCGTCGTTCATTGGCTACTTTGTCGTGAATTCAAAAGTGAGAGTAAAGTAAAGTAGCACAAAGTGGTTTTCTGGATTGCCTTACACATCTGTATTGGGTCCCATGGGATATGGGAATAGATGGGAATGAAAAAGCGGACGAACTAGCTAAAAAGGGCGCATCCCTTGAAGCTTGCTTCGTAGACGTCCCAATTAGACTGGGCGAGATTAAGCGAAGTTGCGAGGTGCACATGATCGACCAAGCGGGAAAGGCGTCGGTTCAAGCGCGGGGCTGTAAAGTGTTGAAGATTATGTGTAGGTCTTACAACCTTAGCCTAACTTAGTTGCTTCTATCATTAACAAGTAAGGAAGGCTAAGTTCGGGTGTAACCGAACATTACATACTCAGCTGAGAGCTCTGGAGATGAAATAAGGGAAAATCACTATGTAGGAAAATGAACCTAGGGTAACCCTGGAATGTGTTTGTATGACATGGGTATCAAATGGAAGGTATTAAAGAGTATTTTAAAAGGGAGTGGGCTATAGTTCTATAGGTGGGCGCCATTTAAGGATATCGCCATAAAGGTGGACCAGGGGTGACTCTAGAAGGTATTAATGAGGGTTTTAAAAGGGAGTGTAACTTAGTTGTACATGTGAAGCCGTTTTCGAGATATCGAATAAAATGTGGTTCGTCATCCGATTTTGCAAATTTCTATTTAGCTCACATACAGTAATAGGAGTAACGTTACTGCCAAATTTAATCATGATATCTTCAACGACTGCCAAATTGCAGCTTGCAAAACTTTTTAATTGCCTTCTTTTAAAAGTGAGCGGTGCCACGCCCATTGTCCATAATTTTAATAATTTTCCATTCTGAGTCATAAGCTCAACTCACCTACTATTTTTCATAGTTTTATCCGTCTTTGGTAAGGAATTATCGCACTTTTTCGGTTTTTCGAAATTTTCGATATCGTAAAAATAGGCGTGGTTATAGTCCGATTTCGTTCATTTTTGATAGCGATCTGAGATGAGATGCCCATGAACGTACATATCGTGTTAAAAAAGAGACAGACGGACAGACGGACGGACGGACGGACTACATGAATTTTTTTTTCGCCCCAATCATTTTGAATATAGAAGTCTATATCTATATCGATTAGTCTATGCCGTTACGGATTACCGTTATGCGAACAAAACTAATATTCTCTGTGAGCTCTTTTCAGCTGAGTATAAAAAGAGAGGACTGTAGACTCATGGCGGGTGTTCTGACTGGATACTGCCTTCTGCCATCACATGCCTTTAAATTAGGCTTTGTCAGTGATAGCAATTGTAGGAAGTGCGGGTTGTAGGAGGAAACGATCGAACACATTCTGTGCTCGTGCCCAGCGCTTGCCAGGATAAGACTCCAGCTATTAGGAGTGATACAGCTGTCAGATCTAGAATCAGCAAGTGGCTTAAGTCTTAGGAAGTTTCTAGTATTTGCCAAGAGGACGGAGTTACTATATAACATAGGTCCTGGTGTTTGATAGAATTTTTCAGTTTGGTCGTTAAAACAAACTTCTGGTAACACTACGGACTCATTTAGTCTATGTGAGGTCCTCACGGACCGGCCAGTTCAACCTAACCTAATCCCACCAAAATTTATTTCTGGGTGCGCCCCTGCCGAAGGGTAATTCTAAATGTTGCTTCTAGTACGACACTAGTTCACTTATCGATACTTCCGAGCAAGTGGCATAGTTTGGAAAGAGAAGTCATACTCATAGATGAAGTTACTTAAACCTGGTAGCAGTTTTTTGTAGATAGCATATTTCTCAAATTAAATAAAAATAAAAACCCAAGCTTTCGATTTTATATCTGGGTAAAATCTTGTCACTACCGAACTTGTACTTATTTGGCAATCTAGGTCTTGTTCCAAACCAGAAATTTGTATCACTAGTTCTTGACTGAAGGGATTTCTGGGAACCGCCCACAATGAGCAGAGCTCACAGTGCATATTAATTTTGTTCGCATAACGGTACCCCGTAACGGCATAAACTAATCCAGATAGATATATATAGAGATAGATTTATAGATATAAAGAGATAGATATATATATCAAAATGGTCTGGACGAAAAAAGAAATTCATTTAGCCATGTCCGTCCGTCCGTCCGTAAACACGGTAACTAAATTTTGAGGTATCTTAATGAAATTTGGTATGTAGTTTTGAACGAAATCGGATAATAACCTTTCCAAATTTCTTGATATCGAAAATTTCGTAAAATGGAAAACATTCGATAATTCATTACCAAAGATGTATAAAGTGATGAAACCTGGTGGGTGGGTTGACCTCATGCCGCAAATTAACAAGTAAGGAAGGCTAACTTCGGGTGTAACCGAACATTACATACTCAGTTGAGAGCTATGGAGACAAAATAAGGAAAATCACCATGTAGGAAAATGAACCTAGGTAACCCTGGAATGTGGTTGTATGACATGTGTATCAAATGAAAGGCATTAAAAAGTATTTTATGAGGGAGTGGGCCATAGTTCTACAGGTGGACGCCATTTAGGGATATCGCCATAAAGGTGGACCAGGGGTGACCCTAGAATTTGTTTGTACAATATGGGCATCAAACGAAAGGTGTTAATGAGTATTTTAAAAGGGAGTGGGCCTTAGTTCTATAGGTGGACGCCGTTTCGAAATATCGCCACAAAGGTAGACCAGGGATGACTCTAGAATGTGTACGATATGGGTATCAAATTAAAGGTATTAATGAGGGTTTTAAAAGGGAGTGGTGGTTGATGTATAGGTGGTCGCATTTTCGAGATATCGCCATAAAGGTGGACCAGGGGTGACCCTAGAATTTGTTTGTACAATATGGGTATCAAATGAAAGGTGTTAATGAGTATTTTAAAAGGGCGTGGGCCCTAGTTCTATAGGTGGACGCCGTTTCGAGATATCGCAATAAAGGTGGACCAGGGGTGACCCTAGAATTTGTTTGTACAATATGGGCATCAAACGAAAGGTGTTAATGAGTATTTTAAAAGGGAGTGGGCCTTAGTTCTATAGGTGGACGCCGTTTCGAAATATCGCCACAAAGGTGGACCAGGGGTGACTCTAGAATGTGTTTGTACGATATGGGTATCAAATTAAAGGTATTAATGAGGGTTTTAAAAGGGAGTGGTGGTAGTTGTATATGTGAAGACGTTTTCCAGATATCGACCAAAATGTGGACCAGGGTGACCCAGAACATCATCTGTCGGGTACCGCTAATTTATTTATATATGTAATACCTGCCAAGATTTTAAGGGTTTTTTTATTTCGCCCTGCAGAACTTTTTCATTTTCTTCTACTTAATATGGTAGGTGTCACAACCATTTTATAAAGTTTTTTCTAAAGTTATATTTCGCGTCAATAAAACAATCCAATTACCTTACCATGTTTCATCCCTTTTTTCGTATTTGGTATAGAATTATGGCATTTTTTACATTTTTCGTAATTTTCGATATCGAAAAAGTGGACGTGGTCATAGTCGGATTTCGTTCATTTTTCATACCAAGATAAAGTGAGTTCAAGTAAGCACGTGAACTAAGTTCATTAAAGATATGTCGATTTTTGCTGAAGTTATCGTGTTAACGGCCACGCGGAAGGACAGACGGAAGGCTGTGTATAAAAACTGGGCGTGGCATCAACCGATTCCGCCCATTTTCACAGAAAACAGTTAACGTCATAAAATCTATGCCCCTACCAAATTTCAAAAGGATTGGTTAATTTTTGTTCGACTTATGGCGTTAAAAGTATCCTAGACAAATTAAATGAAAAAGGGCGGAGCCACGCCCATTTTGAAATTTTCTTTTATTTTTGTATTTTGTTGCACCACATCATTACTGGAGTTAAATGTTGACATAATTTACTTATATACTGTAAAGATATTAAATTTTTTGTTAAAATTTTACTTAAAAAAAATTTTTTTTTTAAAAGTGGGCGTGGTCCTTCTCCGATTTTGCTAATTTTTATTAAGCGTACATATAGTAATAGGAGTAACGTTCCTACCAAATTTCATTATGATATCTTCAACGACTGCCAAATTACAGCTTGCAAAATTTCAAATTACCTTCTTTTAAAAGTGGGCGGTGCCACGCCCATTGTCCAAAATTTTACTAATTTTCTATTTTGCGTCATAAGTTCAACTCATCTACCAAGTTTCGTCGCTTTATCTGTCTTTTGTAATGAATTATCGCACTTTTTCGGTTTTTCGAAATTTTCGATATCGAAAAAGTGGGCGTGGTTATAGCCCGATTTCGTTCATTTTAAATAGCTATCTGAGATGAGTGCTCAGGAACCTACATACCAATTCATCAAGATACCTCAAAATTTACTCAAGTTATCGTGTTAACGGACGGACGGACGGACGGACGGACGGACATGGCTCAATCAAATTTTTTTTCGATCCTGATTATTTTGATATATGGAAGTCTATATCTATCTCGATTCCTTTATATATGTACAACCAACCGTTATCCAATCAAACTTAATATACTCTGTGAGCTCTGCTCAACTGAGTATAAAAATTTAGAAAAATTTCGTAAACATATTTCGCACTCTTATCGGACTCATAATTAAGAACGCTTCGAAAATATATCAGGGGCGGTTTACAAAAAATGAAAGAAATGCATTCAAATTAAACCAAATTTTCGTATTTAAAAAAAAATATTCAAATAAAACGAGTTTATAGCTGATGAAAGATAGCAAAGTCAAGGTGTTACCATTTTTATCTATCCATGAAAAAGACAATTTTGTCTCCAAAGCTCTCAGCTGAGTATGTAATATTCGGTTACGCACGAATTTAGCCTTCCTTACTTGTTATACCCAGCTGTGCTTGTACACAGGGTATTATAACTTTCATTTGATATCGGTTGGTTGTCCAAGTATAAAGTAATCGAGATAGATATAGACTTCCATAATTCATAATCATCAGTATCGAAAAAAAAATTGAAAAAAAATATATTGCCCCGGGCGCGCAAGAAAACCTCACTACGCCACTGTCGAAGTCTGTATCCTCTTTGCTTCTTTTAAACGAATATTAGTCCAGAATAGAACCATATATATGTATATGTATTACTGCGCAGCCTTGTAACATTATTAAGCACACAACACAAACAACAACAACATTTCAAGAATACAGCTGGTTATGTAATGTTCGGTTTCACCCGACCTTAAAATTCCTTACTTTGTTTTATAAGTTTAGGTGTAGACTTCTTCAATTTCAAATTGAAGCCCAGTTCTATGCACTCACTTTCAGGAAGACCGTTATAATCTATATTTAAACAAAAACTGGTTTGATCATATATCCAAAATGTTTCACGTTTAGGCTCAAACTTTTTACCGTGTGCCTGCCAAAATCTCAAACCACTTATTGATAAAAA
The DNA here is from genome assembly GCF_040869045.1 of Eurosta solidaginis. NCBI lineage: Eukaryota > Metazoa > Arthropoda > Insecta > Diptera > Tephritidae > Eurosta > Eurosta solidaginis. The sequence goes on from NC_090322.1 coordinate 145,936,667, forward strand.
GTGGCAGCCGTGGTTTGGTGGGAGCATGCTTCGCATCCCACACCGAAGGTCCTGAGTCCAAGCGCCGGGTAAAGCAACATCAAAAATACAGAACAAGTTTTTCAATTGGAAACAAATACCAAGCGCGGTCGCCCCTCGGCAGTGATTTGGCATACAGTCCAAGCGTATTTCTACCATGAAAAGCTTTTAGTGTAAATGCATCTTCCTTGCATCAGCTTTCGTTTGGAATCCCGTCCCGCCAATTTGCAGGGAAAATCAAAGGGGAGCAAGACGCAAATTTGAAGAGAAGTTTGGCCTAAATCTTCTCGGAGACAAAACGCACCAAGCATTAATTGATTTTTTTGTCTAATTGTTATGGCTAATGCGTCAAGCGTAATACAAATTCTAAATTACTTAAACAAACAGCTTTTGTTCTACCTAAATAACAAATTCAAGGTTTTCATGTTTATTCCATCGAAATGAAATTAGCGTGTATTTGTTTAAATTATTTTGTTATTATTTTTCAATGGAAAATTTAGTTGTACTTAATTGCTCGTTTCCATATTTGTACAGTTGAATTTTGGTATTAAGTTCACATAGGTTTAATGACACGTGTACCTTATGGTCGTATTTTAAACCGTTTCAGGCATATCAGACATCGGTGTCCCGGAAATATTTCCTTGTATAGCAAGAAGTCTAGCAATATTTTACCAGTTTTTATACTCAGTTGAGCAGAGTTCACAGAGTATATTAAGTTTGATTAGATAACGGTTAGTTGTACAGGTATAAAGGAATCGAGATAGATATAGGCATATATCAAAATCATCAGGATCGAAAAAAAATTTGATTGAGCCATGTCCGTCGTCCGTCCGTCCGTCCCTTAACACGATGACTTGGGTAAATTTTGAGGTATCTTGATGAAATTTGGTATGTAGGTTCCTCAGCGCTTATCTCAGATCGCTATTTAAAATGAACGATATCGGACTATAACCACGCCCACTTTTTCGATATCGAAAATTTCGAAAAACCGAAAAAGTGCAATAATTCACTACCAAAGACAGATAAAGCCATGAAGCTTGGTAGGAGAGTTGAGCTTACGCCGCAGAATACAAAATTAGTAAAGTTTTGGACAACGGGCGTGGCACCGCCCACTTTTAAAAGAAGGTAATTTAAAATTTTTTAAAGCTGTAATTTGGCAATCATTGAAGATATCATGATGAAATTTGGCAGGAACGTTACTCGTATTACTATATGTACGCTTAATAAAAATTAGCAAAATCGGAGAAGAACCACGCCCACTTTTAAAAAAAATTTTTTTTAAAGTAAAATTTTAACAAAAAATTTTATATCTTTACAGTATATAAGTAAATTATGTCAACATTCAACCCCAGTAATGATATGGTGCAACAAAATACAAAAATAAAAGAAAATTTCAAAATGGGCGTGGCTCCGCCCTTTTTCATTTAATTTGTCTAGGATACTTTTAATGCCATAAGTCAAAAATTTACCAATCGTTTTGAAATTTGGTAGGGGCATAGATTTTATGACGTTAACTGTTTTCTGTGAAAATGGGCAAAACCGGTTGAAGCCACGCCCAGTTTTTATACACAGTCGTCCGTCTGTCCTTCCGCAAGGCCGTTAACACGATAACTTGGGAAAAAATCGACATATCTTTACTGAAATTAGTTCACGTACTTACCTAAACTCACTTTATCTTGGCATAAAAAATGAACGAAATCCGACTATGACCGCGCCCACTTTTTCGATATCGAAAATTACGAAAAATGAAAAAAATGCCATAATTCTATACCACATACCGAAAAAGGGATGAAACATGGTAATTGGATTGGTTTATTGACGCGAAAAATAACGAAAAAGTTCTGCAGGGTGAAATAAAAAACCCTTGAAATTTTGGAAGGAATACTGTACGTGGTATTACATATATAAAGAAATTAGCGGTATCCAACAGATGTTGCTCTGGGGACCCTGGTCCACATTTTGGTCGATATCTGGAAAACGCCTTCACATATACAACTACCACAACTCCCTTTTAAAACTCTCATTAATACCTTTAATTTGATACCCATATCGTACAAACAAATTCTAGGTTCACCCCTGGTCCACCTTTATGGAGATATCTCGAAACGGTGTCCACCTATGGAACTAGGGATTACTCCCTTTTAAAATACTCATTAACACCTTTCTTTTGATACCAATATCGTACGAACATATTCTAGAGTCACCCCTGGTCCAGCTTTATTGCGATATCTCGAAAAGGCGTCAACCTATAGAACGAAGGTCCTCTCCCTTTTAAAAATACTCACTAACACGTTTCATTTGATACCCATATCGTACAAACAAAGTCTAGAGTAACCCGGGTCCACCTTTATGGCGATATATTAAAACGGCGTCCACCTATGGAACTAAGCATCGCTCCCTTTTAAAAATACTCATTAACACCTTTCATTTGATACACATATCGTACAAACAAAGTCTAGAGTCACCCCTGGTCCACCTTTATGGCGATATCTCGAAACGGCGTCCACCTATGGAACTAAGGATCACTCCCTTTCAAAATACTCATTGACACCTTTCTTTTGATACCAATATTTTACAAGCAAATTCTAGGGTCACCCCTGGTCCACCTTTGTGGCGATATCTCGAAACGGCGTCCACCTATGGAACTAAGGATCACTCCCTTTTAAAATACTCATTAACACCTTTCTTTTGATACCCATATTGTACAAACAAATTCTAGGGTCACCCCTGGTCCCCCTTTATGGAGGTATCTCGAAACGGCGTCCACCTATGGAACTAAGGATCACCCCATTTTAAAATACTCATTAGCACCTTTCTTTTGATACCAATATCGTACAAACATATTCCAGAGTCACCCATGGTCTACCTTTATGGCGATATTTCGAAACGGCGTCCACCTATAGAACTAAGGACCACTCCCTTTTAAAATACTCATTAACACCTTTCGTTTGATACCCATATTGTACAAACGCATTCTAGAGTCACCCCTGGTCCACCTATATGGCGATATCTCGAAAAGGCGTCCACCTATAGAACGAAGGCCCACTCCATTTTAAAAATACTCATTAACACCTTTCATTTGATACCCATATCGTACAAACAAATTCTAGAGTCAACTCTGACCCACCTTTATGGCGATATCCCTAAATGGCGTCCACCTATAGAACTTTGGCCCACTCCCTCATAAAATACTCTTTAATGCCTTTCATTTGATACACATGTCATACAAACACATTCCAGGGTTTCCCTCGGTTCATTTTCCTACATGGTTGTTTTCCCTTATTTTGACACCAAAGCTCTCAGCTGAGTATGTAATGTTCGGTGACACCCGAACTTAACCTTCCTTACTTGTTTCCTTAAAAGTTGCTTAATACACATTCATAATCAGTTAAACAAACGGATTTTGACCTACCAAAATAACAAACTCAAGGTTGTTTTGTTTATTTCATCGAAATGAAATTGTCGTGTATTTGTTCAGAATGTTTTGCTATTATTTTCCAATGAAAAATTTAGTTGCACTTAATTGCTCGTTTCTACATTTGTACCTACAGTTGAATTTTGGTATTAAGTTCACATAGGTTAAATGACACGTGTACTTTATGGTCGTATTTTAAACCCTTTCAGGCATATGAGGCACCGGTGTCCCGGAAATATTTCCTTGTATAGCAAGAAAGCTAGCAATATTTTACTAGTTTTTTCGTTTTAAGTTACTTAATACACATTCATAATCAGTTAAACAAACAGATTTTGATCTACCAAAATAACAAACTCAAGGTTGTCTTGTTTATTCCATCGAAATGAAATTAGCGTGTATTTGTTCAAAATATTTTGTTATTCTTTTTCAATGGAAAATTTGGTTGTACTTAATTGCTCGTTTCTATATTTGTACAGTTGAAATTTGGTATTAAGTTCACATAGGTTAAATGACACGTGTACTTTATGGTCGTATTTTAAACCCTTTCAGGCATATGAGGCACCGGTGTCCCGGAAATATTTCCTTGTATAGCACGAAAGCTACCAATATTTTACTAGTTTTTTCGTTTTAAGTTATTTAATACACATTCATAATCAGTTAAACAAACAGATTTTGATCTACCAAAATAACAAACTCAAGGTTGTCATGTTTATTCCATCGAAATGAAATTAGCGCGTATTTGTTCAAAATATTTTGTTATTCTTTTTCAATGGAAAATTTGGTTGTACTTAATTGCTCGTTTCTATATTTGTACAGTTGAAATTTGGTATTAAGTTCACATAGGTTAAATGACACGTGTACTTTATGGTCGTATTTTAAACCCTTTCAGGCATATGAGGCACCGGTGTCCCGGAAATATTTCCTTGCATAGCACGAAAGCTAAAAATATTTTACTAGTTTTTTCGTTTTAAGTTATTTAATACACATTCATAATCAGTTAAACAAACAGATTTTGATCTACCAAAATAACAAACTCAAGGTTGTCATGTTTATTCCATCGAAATGAAATTAGCGCGTATTTGTTCAAAATATTTTGTTATTCTTTTTCAATGGAAAATTTGGTTGTACTTAATTGCTCGTTTCTATATTTGTACAGTTGAAATTTGGTATTAAGTTCACATAGGTTAAATGACACGTGTACTTTATGGTCGTATTTTAAACCCTTTCAGGCATATGAGGCACCGGTGTCCCGGAAATATTTCCTTGTATAGCAAGAAAGCTAGCAATATTTTACTAGTTTTTTCGTTTTAAGTTACTTAATACACATTCATAATCAGTTAAACAAACAGATTTTGATCTACCAAAATAACAAACTCAAGGTTGTCTTGTTTATTCCATCGAAATGAAATTAGCGTGTATTTGTTCAAAATATTTTGTTATTCTTTTTCAATGGAAAATTTGGTTGTACTTAATTGCTCGTTTCTATATTTGTACAGTTGAAATTTGGTATTAAGTTCACATAGGTTAAATGACACGTGTACTTTATGGTCGTATTTTAAACCCTTTCAGGCATATGAGGCACCGGTGTCCCGGAAATATTTCCTTGTATAGCACGAAAGCTACCAATATTTTACTAGTTTTTTCGTTTTAAGTTATTTAATACGCATTCATAATCAGTTAAACAAACAGATTTTGATCTACCAAAATAACAAACTCAAGGTTGTCATGTTTATTCCATCGAAATGAAATTAGCGCGTATTTGTTCAAAATATTTTGTTATTTTTTTTCAATGGAAAATTTGGTTGTACTTAATTGCTCGTTTCTATATTTGTACAGTTGAAATTTGGTATTAAGTTCACATAGGTTAAATGACACGTGTACTTTATGGTCGTATTTTAAACCCTTTCAGGCATATGAGGCACCGGTGTCCCGGAAATATTTCCTTGTATAGCAAGAAAGCTAGCAATATTTTACTAGTTTTTTCGTTTTAAGTTACTTAATACACATTCATAATCAGTTAAACAAACAGATTTTGATCTACCAAAATAACAAACTCAAGGTTGTCTTGTTTATTCCATCGAAATGAAATTAGCGCGTATTTGTTCAAAATATTTTGTTATTCTTTTTCAATGGAAAATTTGGTTGTACTTAATGGCTCGTTTCTATATTTGTACAGTTGAAATTTGGTATTAAGTTCACATAGGTTAAATGACACGTGTACTTTATGGTCGTATTTTAAACCCTTTCAGGCATATGAGGCACCAGTGTCCCGGAAATATTTCCTTGTATAGCACGAAAGCTACCAATATTTTACTAGTTTTTTCGTTTTAAGTTATTTAATACACATTCATAATCAGTTAAACAAACAGATTTTGATCTACCAAAATAACAAACTCAAGGTTGTCTTGTTTATTCCATCGAAATGAAATTAGCGTGTATTTGTTCAAAATATTTTGTTATTCTTTTTCAATGGAAAATTTGGTTGTACTTAATGGCTCGTTTCTATATTTGTACAGTTGAAATTTGGTATTAAGTTCACATAGGTTAAATGACACGTGTACTTTATGGTCGTATTTTAAACCCTTTCAGGCATATGAGGCACCGGTGTCCCGGAAATATTTCCTTGTATAGCAAGAAAGCTAGCAATATTTTACTAGTTTTTTCGTTTTAAGTTACTTAATACACATTCATAATCAGTTAAACAAACAGATTTTGATCTACCAAAATAACAAACTCAAGGTTGTCTTGTTTATTCCATCGAAATGAAATTAGCGTGTATTTGTTCAAAATATTTTGTTATTCTTTTTCAATGGAAAATTTGGTTGTACTTAATGGCTCGTTTCTATATTTGTACAGTTGAAATTTGGTATTAAGTTCACATAGGTTAAATGACATGTGTACTTTATGGTCGTATTTTAAACCCTTTCAGGCATATGAGGCACCGGTGTCCCGGAAATATTTCCTTGTATAGCAAGAAAGCTAGCAATATTTTACTAGTTTTTTCGTTTTAAGTTACTTAATACACATTCATAATCAGTTAAACAAACAGATTTTGATCTACCAAAATAACAAACTCAAGGTTGTCTTGTTTATTCCATCGAAATGAAATTAGCGTGTATTTGTTCAAAATATTTTGTTATTCTTTTTCAATGGAAAATTTGGTTGTACTTAATTGCTCGTTTCTATATTTGTACAGTTGAAATTTGGTATTAAGTTCACATAGGTTAAATGACACGTGTACTTTATGGTCGTATTTTAAACCCTTTCAGGCATATGAGGCACCGGTGTCCCGGAAATATTTCCTTGTATAGCACGAAAGCTACCAATATTTTACTAGTTTTTTCGTTTTAAGTTATTTAATACACATTCATAATCAGTTAAACAAACAGATTTTGATCTACCAAAATAACAAACTCAAGGTTGTCATGTTTATTCCATCGAAATGAAATTAGCGCGTATTTGTTCAAAATATTTTGTTATTCTTTTTCAATGGAAAATTTGGTTGTACTTAATTGCTCGTTTCTATATTTGTACAGTTGAAATTTGGTATTAAGTTCACATAGGTTAAATGACACGTGTACTTTATGGTCGTATTTTAAACCCTTTCAGGCATATGAGGCACCGGTGTCCCGGAAATATTTCCTTGTATAGCACGAAAGCTACCAATATTTTACTAGTTTTTTCATTTTAAGTTATTTAATACACATTCATAATCAGTTAAACAAACAGATTTTGATCTACCAAAATAACAAACTCAAGGTTGTCATGTTTATTCCATCGAAATGAAATTAGCGCGTATTTGTTCAAAATATTTTGTTATTCTTTTTCAATGGAAAATTTGGTTGTACTTAATTGCTCGTTTCTATATTTGTACAGTTGAAATTTGGTATTAAGTTCACATAGGTTAAATGACACGTGTACTTTATGGTCGTATTTTAAACCCTTTCAGGCATATGAGGCACCAGTGTCCCGGAAATATTTCCTTGTATAGCACGAAAGCTACCAATATTTTACTAGTTTTTTCGTTTTAAGTTATTTAATACACATTCATAATCAGTTAAACAAACAGATTTTGATCTACCAAAATAACAAACTCAAGGTTGTCATGTTTATTCCATCGAAATGAAATTAGCGCGTATTTGTTCAAAATATTTTGTTATTCTTTTTCAATGGAAAATTTGGTTGTACTTAATTGCTCGTTTCTATATTTGTACAGTTGAAATTTGGTATTAAGTTCACATAGGTTAAATGACACGTGTACTTTATGGTCGTATTTTAAACCCTTTCAGGCATATGAGGCACCGGTGTCCCGGAAATATTTCCTTGTATAGCACGAAAGCTACCAATATTTTACTAGTTTTTTCATTTTAAGTTATTTAATACACATTCATAATCTGTTAAACAAACAGATTTTGATCTACCAAAATAACAAACTCAAGGTTGTCATGTTTATTCCATCGAAATGAAATTAGCGCGTATTTGTTCAAAATATTTTGTTATTCTTTTTCAATGGAAAATTTGGTTGTACTTAATTGCTCGTTTCTATATTTGTACAGTTGAAATTTGGTATTAAGTTCACATAGGTTAAATGACACGTGTACTTTATGGTCGTATTTTAAACCCTTTCAGGCATATGAGGCACCAGTGTCCCGGAAATATTTCCTTGTATAGCACGAAAGCTACCAATATTTTACTAGTTTTTTCGTTTTAAGTTATTTAATACACATTCATAATCAGTTAAACAAACAGATTTTGATCTACCAAAATAACAAACTCAAGGTTGTCATGTTTATTCCATCGAAATGAAATTAGCGCGTATTTGTTCAAAATATTTTGTTATTCTTTTTCAATGGAAAATTTGGTTGTACTTAATTGCTCGTTTCTATATTTGTACAGTTGAAATTTGGTATTAAGTTCACATAGGTTAAATGACACGTGTACTTTATGGTCGTATTTTAAACCCTTTCAGGCATATGAGGCACCAGTGTCCCGGAAATATTTCCTTGTATAGCACGAAAGCTACCAATATTTTACTAGTTTTTTCGTTTTAAGTTATTTAATACACATTCATAATCAGTTAAACAAACAGATTTTGATCTACCAAAATAACAAACTCAAGGTTGTCATGTTTATTCCATCGAAATGAAATTAGCGCGTATTTGTTCAAAATATTTTGTTATTCTTTTTCAATGGAAAATTTGGTTGTACTTAATTGCTCGTTTCTATATTTGTACAGTTGAAATTTGGTATTAAGTTCACATAGGTTAAATGACACGTGTACTTTATGGTCGTATTTTAAACCCTTTCAGGCATATGAGGCACCAGTGTCCCGGAAATATTTCCTTGTATAGCACGAAAGCTACCAATATTTTACTAGTTTTTTCGTTTTAAGTTATTTAATACACATTCATAATCAGTTAAACAAACAGATTTTGATCTACCAAAATAACAAACTCAAGGTTGTCATGTTTATTCCATCGAAATGAAATTAGCGCGTATTTGTTCAAAATATTTTGTTATTCTTTTTCAATGGAAAATTTGGTTGTACTTAATTGCTCGTTTCTATATTTGTACAGTTGAAATTTGGTATTAAGTTCACATAGGTTAAATGACACGTGTACTTTATGGTCGTATTTTAAACCCTTTCAGGCATATGAGGCACCAGTGTCCCGGAAATATTTCCTTGTATAGCACGAAAGCTACCAATATTTTACTAGTTTTTTCGTTTTAAGTTATTTAATACACATTCATAATCAGTTAAACAAACAGATTTTGATCTACCAAAATAACAAACTCAAGGTTGTCATGTTTATTCCATCGAAATGAAATTAGCGCGTATTTGTTCAAAATATTTTGTTATTCTTTTTCAATGGAAAATTTGGTTGTACTTAATTGCTCGTTTCTATATTTGTACAGTTGAAATTTGGTATTAAGTTCACATAGGTTAAATGACACGTGTACTTTATGGTCGTATTTTAAACCCTTTCAGGCATATGAGGCACCGGTGTCCCGGAAATATTTCCTTGTATAGCACGAAAGCTACCAATATTTTACTAGTTTTTTCATTTTAAGTTATTTAATACACATTCATAATCAGTTAAACAAACAGATTTTGATCTACCAAAATAACAAACTCAAGGTTGTCATGTTTATTCCATCGAAATGAAATTAGCGCGTATTTGTTCAAAATATTTTGTTATTCTTTTTCAATGGAAAATTTGGTTGTACTTAATTGCTCGTTTCTATATTTGTACAGTTGAAATTTGGTATTAAGTTCACATAGGTTAAATGACACGTGTACTTTATGGTCGTATTTTAAACCCTTTCAGGCATATGAGGCACCGGTGTCCCGGAAATATTTCCTTGTATAGCACGAAAGCTACCAATATTTTACTAGTTTTTTCGTTTTAAGTTATTTAATACACATTCATAATCAGTTAAACAAACAGATTTTGATCTACCAAAATAACAAACTCAAGGTTGTCTTGTTTATTCCATCGAAATGAAATTAGCGTGTATTTGTTCAAAATATTTTGTTATTCTTTTTCAATGGAAAATTTGGTTGTACTTAATTGCTCGTTTCTATATTTGTACAGTTGAAATTTGGTATTAAGTTCACATAGGTTAAATGACACGTGTACTTTATGGTCGTATTTTAAACCCTTTCAGGCATATGAGGCACCGGTGTCCCGGAAATATTTCCTTGTATAGCACGAAAGCTACCAATATTTTACTAGTTTTTTCATTTTAAGTTATTTAATACACATTCATAATCAGTTAAACAAACAGATTTTGATCTACCAAAATAACAAACTCAAGGTTGTCATGTTTATTCCATCGAAATGAAATTAGCGCGTATTTGTTCAAAATATTTTGTTATTCTTTTTCAATGGAAAATTTGGTTGTACTTAATTGCTCGTTTCTATATTTGTACAGTTGAAATTTGGTATTAAGTTCACATAGGTTAAATGACACGTGTACTTTATGGTCGAATTTTAAACCCTTTCAGGCATATGAGGCACCAGTGTCCCGGAAATATTTCCTTGTATAGCACGAAAGCTACCAATATTTTACTAGTTTTTTCGTTTTAAGTTATTTAATACACATTCATAATCAGTTAAACAAACAGATTTTGATCTACCAAAATAACAAACTCAAGGTTGTCATGTTTATTCCATCGAAATGAAATTAGCGCGTATTTGTTCAAAATATTTTGTTATTCTTTTTCAATGGAAAATTTGGTTGTACTTAATTGCTCGTTTCTATATTTGTACAGTTGAAATTTGGTATTAAGTTCACATAGGTTAAATGACACGTGTACTTTATGGTCGTATTTTAAACCCTTTCAGGCATATGAGGCACCAGTGTCCCGGAAATATTTCCTTGTATAGCACGAAAGCTACCAATATTTTACTAGTTTTTTCATTTTAAGTTATTTAATACACATTCATAATCAATTAAACAAACAGATTTTGATCTACCAAAATAACAAACTCAATGTTGTCTTGTTTATTCCATCGAAATGAAATTAGCGTGTATTTGTTCAAAATATTTTGTTATTCTTTTTCAATGGAAAATTTGGTTGTACTTAATTGCTCGTTTCTATATTTGTACAGTTGAAATTTGGTATTAAGTTCACATAGGTTAAATGACACGTGTACTTTATGGTCGTATTTTAAACCCTTTCAGGCATATGAGGCACCGGTGTCCCGGAAATATTTCCTTGTATAGCACGAAAGCTACCAATATTTTACTAGTTTTTTCATTTTAAGTTATTTAATACACATTCATAATCAGTTAAACAAACAGATTTTGATCTACCAAAATAACAAACTCAAGGTTGTCATGTTTATTCCATCGAAATGAAATTAGCGCGTATTTGTTCAAAATATTTTGTTATTCTTTTTCAATGGAAAATTTGGTTGTACTTAATTGCTCGTTTCTATATTTGTACAGTTGAAATTTGGTATTAAGTTCACATAGGTTAAATGACACGTGTACTTTATGGTCGTATTTTAAACCCTTTCAGGCATATGAGGCACCAGTGTCCCGGAAATATTTCCTTGTATAGCACGAAAGCTACCAATATTTTACTAGTTTTTTCGTTTTAAGTTATTTAATACACATTCATAATCAGTTAAACAAACAGATTTTGATCTACCAAAATAACAAACTCAAGGTTGTCATGTTTATTCCATCGAAATGAAATTAGCGCGTATTTGTTCAAAATATTTTGTTATTCTTTTTCAATGGAAAATTTGGTTGTACTTAATTGCTCGTTTCTATATTTGTACAGTTGAAATTTGGTATTAAGTTCACATAGGTTAAATGACACGTGTACTTTATGGTCGTATTTTAAACCCTTTCAGGCATATGAGGCACCAGTGTCCCGGAAATATTTCCTTGTATAGCACGAAAGCTACCAATATTTTACTTGTTTTTTCGTTTTAAGTTATTTAATACACATTCATAATCAGTTAAACAAACAGATTTTGATCTACCAAAATAACAAACTCAAGGTTGTCTTGTTTATTCCATCGAAATGAAATTAGCGTGTATTTGTTCAAAATATTTTGTTATTCTTTTTCAATGGAAAATTTGGTTGTACTTAATTGCTCGTTTCTATATTTGTACAGTTGAAATTTGGTATTAAGTTCACATAGGTTAAATGACACGTGTACTTTATGGTCGTATTTTAAACCCTTTCAGGCATATGAGGCACCAGTGTCCCGGAAATATTTCCTTGTATAGCACGAAAGCTACCAATATTTTACTAGTTTTTTCGTTTTAAGTTATTTAATACACATTCATAATCAGTTAAACAAACAGATTTTGATCTACCAAAATAACAAACTCAAGGTTGTCTTGTTTATTCCATCGAAATGAAATTAGCGTGTATTTGTTCAAAATATTTTGTTATTCTTTTTCAATGGAAAATTTGGTTGTACTTAATTGCTCGTTTCTATATTTGTACAGTTGAAATTTGGTATTAAGTTCACATAGGTTAAATGACACGTGTACTTTATGGTCGTATTTTAAACCCTTTCAGGCATATGAGGCACCAGTGTCCCGGAAATATTTCCTTGTATAGCACGAAAGCTACCAATATTTTACTAGTTTTTTCGTTTTAAGTTATTTAATACACATTCATAATCAGTTAAACAAACAGATTTTGATCTACCAAAATAACAAACTCAAGGTTGTCTTGTTTATTCCATCGAAATGAAATTAGCGTGTATTTGTTCAAAATATTTTGTTATTCTTTTTCAATGGAAAATTTGGTTGTACTTAATTGCTCGTTTCTATATTTGTACAGTTGAAATTTGGTATTAAGTTCACATAGGTTAAATGACACGTGTACTTTATGGTCGTATTTTAAACCCTTTCAGGCATATGAGGCACCGGTGTCCCGGAAATATTTCCTTGTATAGCACGAAAGCTACCAATATTTTACTAGTTTTTTCATTTTAAGTTATTTAATACACATTCATAATCAGTTAAACAAACAGATTTTGATCTACCAAAATAACAAACTCAAGGTTGTCATGTTTATTCCATCGAAATGAAATTAGCGCGTATTTGTTCAAAATATTTTGTTATTCTTTTTCAATGGAAAATTTGGTTGTACTTAATTGCTCGTTTCTATATTTGTACAGTTGAAATTTGGTATTAAGTTCACATAGGTTAAATGACACGTGTACTTTATGGTCGTATTTTAAACCCTTTCAGGCATATGAGGCACCAGTGTCCCGGAAATATTTCCTTGTATAGCACGAAAGCTACCAATATTTTACTAGTTTTTTCGTTTTAAGTTATTTAATACACATTCATAATCAGTTAAACAAACAGATTTTGATCTACCAAAATAACAAACTCAAGGTTGTCTTGTTTATTCCATCGAAATGAAATTAGCGTGTATTTGTTCAAAATATTTTGTTATTCTTTTTCAATGGAAAATTTGGTTGTACTTAATTGCTCGTTTCTATATTTGTACAGTTGAAATTTGGTATTAAGTTCACATAGGTTAAATGACACGTGTACTTTATGGTCGTATTTTAAACCCTTTCAGGCATATGAGGCACCGGTGTCCCGGAAATATTTCCTTGTATAGCACGAAAGCTACCAATATTTTACTAGTTTTTTCGTTTTAAGTTATTTAATACACATTCATAATCAGTTAAACAAACAGATTTTGATCTACCAAAATAACAAACTCAAGGTTGTCATGTTTATTCCATCGAAATGAAATTAGCGCGTATTTGTTCAAAATATTTTGTTATTCTTTTTCAATGGAAAATTTGGTTGTACTTAATTGCTCGTTTCTATATTTGTACAGTTGAAATTTGGTATTAAGTTCACATAGGTTAAATGACACGTGTACTTTATGGTCGTATTTTAAACCCTTTCAGGCATATGAGGCACCGGTGTCCCGGAAATATTTCCTTGTATAACACGAAAGCTACCAATATTTTACTAGTTTTTTCGTTTTAAGTTATTTAATACACATTCATAATCAGTTAAACAAACAGATTTTGATCTACCAAAATAACAAACTCAAGGTTGTCTTGTTTATTCCATCGAAATGGAATTAGCGTGTATTTGTTCAAAATATTTTGTTATTCTTTTTCAATGGAAAATTTGGTTGTACTTAATTGCTCGTTTCTATATTTGTACAGTTGAAATTTGGTATTAAGTTCACATAGGTTAAATGACACGTGTACTTTATGGTCGTATTTTAAACCCTTTCAGGCATATGAGGCACCGGTGTCCCGGAAATATTTCCTTGTATAGCACGAAAGCTACCAATATTTTACTAGTTTTTTCATTTTAAGTTATTTAATACACATTCATAATCAGTTAAACAAACAGATTTTGATCTACCAAAATAACAAACTCAAGGTTGTCATGTTTATTCCATCGAAATGAAATTAGCGCGTATTTGTTCAAAATATTTTGTTATTCTTTTTCAATGGAAAATTTGGTTGTACTTAATTGCTCGTTTCTATATTTGTACAGTTGAAATTTGGTATTAAGTTCACATAGGTTAAATGACACGTGTACTTTATGGTCGTATTTTAAACCCTTTCAGGCATATGAGGCACCAGTGTCCCGGAAATATTTCCTTGTATAGCACGAAAGCTACCAATATTTTACTAGTTTTTTCGTTTTAAGTTATTTAATACACATTCATAATCAGTTAAACAAACAGATTTTGATCTACCAAAATAACAAACTCAAGGTTGTCTTGTTTATTCCATCGAAATGAAATTAGCGTGTATTTGTTCAAAATATTTTGTTATTCTTTTTCAATGGAAAATTTGGTTGTACTTAATTGCTCGTTTCTATATTTGTACAGTTGAAATTTGGTATTAAGTTCACATAGGTTAAATGACACGTGTACTTTATGGTCGTATTTTAAACCCTTTCAGGCATATGAGGCACCGGTGTCCCGGAAATATTTCCTTGTATAGCACGAAAGCTACCAATATTTTACTAGTTTTTTCGTTTTAAGTTATTTAATACACATTCATAATCAGTTAAACAAACAGATTTTGATCTACCAAAATAACAAACTCAAGGTTGTCATGTTTATTCCATCGAAATGAAATTAGCGCGTATTTGTTCAAAATATTTTGTTATTCTTTTTCAATGGAAAATTTGGTTGTACTTAATTGCTCGTTTCTATATTTGTACAGTTGAAATTTGGTATTAAGTTCACATAGGTTAAATGACACGTGTACTTTATGGTCGTATTTTAAACCCTTTCAGGCATATGAGGCACCAGTGTCCCGGAAATATTTCCTTGTATAGCACGAAAGCTACCAATATTTTACTAGTTTTTTCGTTTTAAGTTATTTAATACACATTCATAATCAGTTAAACAAACAGATTTTGATCTACCAAAATAACAAACTCAAGGTTGTCTTGTTTATTCCATCGAAATGAAATTAGCGTGTATTTTTTCAAAATATTTTGTTATTCTTTTTCAATGGAAAATTTGGTTGTACTTAATTGCTCGTTTCTATATTTGTACAGTTGAAATTTGGTATTAAGTTCACATAGGTTAAATGACACGTGTACTTTATGGTCGTATTTTAAACCCTTTCAGGCATATGAGGCACCAGTGTCCCGGAAATATTTCCTTGTATAGCACGAATGCTACCAATATTTTACTAGTTTTTTCGTTTTAAGTTATTTAATACACATTCATAATCAGTTAAACAAACAGATTTTGATCTACCAAAATAACAAACTCAAGGTTGTCTTGTTTATTCCATCGAAATGAAATTAGCGTGTATTTGTTCAAAATATTTTGTTATTCTTTTTCAATGGAAAATTTGGTTGTACTTAATTGCTCGTTTCTATATTTGTACAGTTGAAATTTGGTATTAAGTTCACATAGGTTAAATGACACGTGTACTTTATGGTCGTATTTTAAACCCTTTCAGGCATATGAGGCACCAGTGTCCCGGAAATATTTCCTTGTATAGCACGAAAGCTACCAATATTTTACTAGTTTTTTCGTTTTAAGTTATTTAATACACATTCATAATCAGTTAAACAAACAGATTTTGATCTACCAAAATAACAAACTCAAGGTTGTCATGTTTATTCCATCGAAATGAAATTAGCGCGTATTTGTTCAAAATATTTTGTTATTCTTTTTCAATGGAAAATTTGGTTGTACTTAATTGCTCGTTTCTATATTTGTACAGTTGAAATTTGGTATTAAGTTCACATAGGTTAAATGACACGTGTACTTTATGGTCGTATTTTAAACCCTTTCAGGCATATGAGGCACCGGTGTCCCGGAAATATTTCCTTGTATAGCACGAAAGCTACCAATATTTTACTAGTTTTTTCGTTTTAAGTTATTTAATACACATTCATAATCAGTTAAACAAACAGATTTTGATCTACCAAAATAACAAACTCAAGGTTGTCTTGTTTATTCCATCGAAATGAAATTAGCGTGTATTTGTTCAAAATATTTTGTTATTCTTTTTCAATGGAAAATTTGGTTGTACTTAATTGCTCGTTTCTATATTTGTACAGTTGAAATTTGGTATTAAGTTCACATAGGTTAAATGACACGTGTACTTTATGGTCGTATTTTAAACCCTTTCAGGCATATGAGGCACCAGTGTCCCGGAAATATTTCCTTGTATAGCACGAAAGCTACCAATATTTTACTAGTTTTTTCGTTTTAAGTTATTTAATACACATTCATAATCAGTTAAACAAACAGATTTTGATCTACCAAAATAACAAACTCAAGGTTGTCATGTTTATTCCATCGAAATGAAATTAGCGCGTATTTGTTCAAAATATTTTGTTATTCTTTTTCAATGGAAAATTTGGTTGTACTTAATTGCTCGTTTCTATATTTGTACAGTTGAAATTTGGTATTAAGTTCACATAGGTTAAATGACACGTGTACTTTATGGTCGTATTTTAAACCCTTTCAGGCATATGAGGCACCGGTGTCCCGGAAATATTTCCTTGTATAGCACGAAAGCTACCAATATTTTACTAGTTTTTTCGTTTTAAGTTATTTAATACACATTCATAATCAGTTAAACAAACAGATTTTGATCTACCAAAATAACAAACTCAAGGTTGTCTTGTTTATTCCATCGAAATGAAATTAGCGTGTATTTGTTCAAAATATTTTGTTATTCTTTTTCAATGGAAAATTTGGTTGTACTTAATTGCTCGTTTCTATATTTGTACAGTTGAAATTTGGTATTAAGTTCACATAGGTTAAATGACACGTGTACTTTATGGTCGTATTTTAAACCCTTTCAGGCATATGAGGCACCAGTGTCCCGGAAATATTTCCTTGTATAGCACGAAAGCTACCAATATTTTACTAGTTTTTTCGTTTTAAGTTATTTAATACACATTCATAATCAGTTAAACAAACAGATTTTGATCTACCAAAATAACAAACTCAAGGTTGTCTTGTTTATTCCATCGTAATGAAATTAGCGTGTATTTGTTCAAAATATTTTGTTATTCTTTTTCAATGGAAAATTTGGTTGTACTTAATTGCTCGTTTCTATATTTGTACAGTTGAAATTTGGTATTAAGTTCACATAGGTTAAATGACACGTGTACTTTATGGTCGTATTTTAAACCCTTTCAGGCATATGAGGCACCAGTGTCCCGGAAATATTTCCTTGTATAGCACGAAAGCTACCAATATTTTACTAGTTTTTTCGTTTTAAGTTATTTAATACACATTCATAATCAGTTAAACAAACAGATTTTGATCTACCAAAATAACAAACTCAAGGTTGTCTTGTTTATTCCATCGAAATGAAATTAGCGTGTATTTGTTCAAAATATTTTGTTATTCTTTTTCAATGGAAAATTTGGTTGTACTTAATTGCTCGTTTCTATATTTGTACAGTTGAAATTTGGTATTAAGTTCACATAGGTTAAATGACACGTGTACTTTATGGTCGTATTTTAAACCCTTTCAGGCATATGAGGCACCAGTGTCCCGGAAATATTTCCTTGTATAGCACGAAAGCTACCAATATTTTACTAGTTTTTTCGTTTTAAGTTATTTAATACACATTCATAATCAGTTAAACAAACAGATTTTGATCTACCAAAATAACAAACTCAAGGTTGTCATGTTTATTCCATCGAAATGAAATTAGCGCGTATTTGTTCAAAATATTTTGTTATTCTTTTTCAATGGAAAATTTGGTTGTACTTAATTGCTCGTTTCTATATTTGTACAGTTGAAATTTGATATTAAGTTCACATAGGTTAAATGACACGTGTACTTTATGGTCGTATTTTAAACCCTTTCAGGCATATGAGGCACCGGTGTCCCGGAAATATTTCCTTGTATAGCACGAAAGCTACCAATATTTTACTAGTTTTTTCGTTTTAAGTTATTTAATACACATTCATAATCAGTTAAACAAACAGATTTTGATCTACCAAAATAACAAACTCAAGGTTGTCTTGTTTATTCCATCGAAATGAAATTAGCGTGTATTTGTTCAAAATATTTTGTTATTCTTTTTCAATGGAAAATTTGGTTGTACTTAATTGCTCGTTTCTATATTTGTACAGTTGAAATTTGGTATTAAGTTCACATAGGTTAAATGACACGTGTACTTTATGGTCGTATTTTAAACCCTTTCAGGCATATGAGGCACCAGTGTCCCGGAAATATTTCCTTGTATAGCACGAAAGCTACCAATATTTTACTAGTTTTTTCGTTTTAAGTTATTTAATACACATTCATAATCAGTTAAACAAACAGATTTTGATCTACCAAAATAACAAACTCAAGGTTGTCTTGTTTATTCCATCGAAATGAAATTAGCGTGTATTTGTTCAAAATATTTTGTTATTCTTTTTCAATGGAAAATTTGGTTGTACTTAATTGCTCGTTTCTATATTTGTACAGTTGAAATTTGGTATTAAGTTCACATAGGTTAAATGACACGTGTACTTTATGGTCGTATTTTAAACCCTTTCAGGCATATGAGGCACCAGTGTCCCGGAAATATTTCCTTGTATAGCACGAAAGCTACCAATATTTTACTAGTTTTTTCGTTTTAAGTTATTTAATACACATTCATAATCAGTTAAACAAACAGATTTTGATCTACCAAAATAACAAACTCAAGGTTGTCTTGTTTATTCCATCGAAATGAAATTAGCGTGTATTTGTTCAAAATATTTTGTTATTCTTTTTCAATGGAAAATTTGGTTGTACTTAATTGCTCGTTTCTATATTTGTACAGTTGAAATTTGGTATTAAGTTCACATAGGTTAAATGACACGTGTACTTTATGGTCGTATTTTAAACCCTTTCAGGCATATGAGGCACCAGTGTCCCGGAAATATTTCCTTGTATAGCACGAAAGCTACCAATATTTTACTAGTTTTTTCGTTTTAAGTTATTTAATACACATTCATAATCAGTTAAACAAACAGATTTTGATCTACCAAAATAACAAACTCAAGGTTGTCTTGTTTATTCCATCGAAATGAAATTAGCGTGTATTTGTTCAAAATATTTTGTTATTCTTTTTCAATGGAAAATTTGGTTGTACTTAATTGCTCGTTTCTATATTTGTACAGTTGAAATTTGGTATTAAGTTCACATAGGTTAAATGACACGTGTACTTTATGGTCGTATTTTAAACCCTTTCAGGCATATGAGGCACCGGTGTCCCGGAAATATTTCCTTGTATAGCACGAAAGCTACCAATATTTTACTAGTTTTTTCGTTTTAAGTTATTTAATACACATTCATAATCAGTTAAACAAACAGATTTTGATCTACCAAAATAACAAACTCAAGGTTGTCATGTTTATTCCATCGAAATGAAATTAGCGCGTATTTGTTCAAAATATTTTGTTATTCTTTTTCAATGGAAAATTTGGTTGTACTTAATTGCTCGTTTCTATATTTGTACAGTTGAAATTTGGTATTAAGTTCACATAGGTTAAATGACACGTGTACTTTATGGTCGTATTTTAAACCCTTTCAGGCATATGAGGCACCAGTGTCCCGGAAATATTTCCTTGTATAGCACGAAAGCTACCAATATTTTACTAGTTTTTTCGTTTTAAGTTATTTAATACACATTCATAATCAGTTAAACAAACAGATTTTGATCTACCAAAATAACAAACTCAAGGTTGTCTTGTTTATTCCATCGAAATGAAATTAGCGTGTATTTTTTCAAAATATTTTGTTATTCTTTTTCAATGGAAAATTTGGTTGTACTTAATTGCTCGTTTCTATATTTGTACAGTTGAAATTTGGTATTAAGTTCACATAGGTTAAATGACACGTGTACTTTATGGTCGTATTTTAAACCCTTTCAGGCATATGAGGCACCAGTGTCCCGGAAATATTTCCTTGTATAGCACGAAAGCTACCAATATTTTACTAGTTTTTTCGTTTTAAGTTATTTAATACACATTCATAATCAGTTAAACAAACAGATTTTGATCTACCAAAATAACAAACTCAAGGTTGTCTTGTTTATTCCATCGAAATGAAATTAGCGTGTATTTGTTCAAAATATTTTGTTATTCTTTTTCAATGGAAAATTTGGTTGTACTTAATTGCTCGTTTCTATATTTGTACAGTTGAAATTTGGTATTAAGTTCACATAGGTTAAATGACACGTGTACTTTATGGTCGTATTTTAAACCCTTTCAGGCATATGAGGCACCAGTGTCCCGGAAATATTTCCTTGTATAGCACGAAAGCTACCAATATTTTACTAGTTTTTTCGTTTTAAGTTATTTAATACACATTCATAATCAGTTAAACAAACAGATTTTGATCTACCAAAATAACAAACTCAAGGTTGTCATGTTTATTCCATCGAAATGAAATTAGCGCGTATTTGTTCAAAATATTTTGTTATTCTTTTTCAATGGAAAATTTGGTTGTACTTAATTGCTCGTTTCTATATTTGTACAGTTGAAATTTGGTATTAAGTTCACATAGGTTAAATGACACGTGTACTTTATGGTCGTATTTTAAACCCTTTCAGGCATATGAGGCACCGGTGTCCCGGAAATATTTCCTTGTATAGCACGAAAGCTACCAATATTTTACTAGTTTTTTCGTTTTAAGTTATTTAATACACATTCATAATCAGTTAAACAAACAGATTTTGATCTACCAAAATAACAAACTCAAGGTTGTCTTGTTTATTCCATCGAAATGAAATTAGCGTGTATTTGTTCAAAATATTTTGTTATTCTTTTTCAATGGAAAATTTGGTTGTACTTAATTGCTCGTTTCTATATTTGTACAGTTGAAATTTGGTATTAAGTTCACATAGGTTAAATGACACGTGTACTTTATGGTCGTATTTTAAACCCTTTCAGGCATATGAGGCACCAGTGTCCCGGAAATATTTCCTTGTATAGCACGAAAGCTACCAATATTTTACTAGTTTTTTCGTTTTAAGTTATTTAATACACATTCATAATCAGTTAAACAAACAGATTTTGATCTACCAAAATAACAAACTCAAGGTTGTCTTGTTTATTCCATCGAAATGAAATTAGCGTGTATTTGTTCAAAATATTTTGTTATTCTTTTTCAATGGAAAATTTGGTTGTACTTAATTGCTCGTTTCTATATTTGTACAGTTGAAATTTGGTATTAAGTTCACATAGGTTAAATGACACGTGTACTTTATGGTCGTATTTTAAACCCTTTCAGGCATATGAGGCACCAGTGTCCCGGAAATATTTCCTTGTATAGCACGAAAGCTACCAATATTTTACTAGTTTTTTCGTTTTAAGTTATTTAATACACATTCATAATCAGTTAAACAAACAGATTTTGATCTACCAAAATAACAAACTCAAGGTTGTCTTGTTTATTCCATCGTAATGAAATTAGCGTGTATTTGTTCAAAATATTTTGTTATTCTTTTTCAATGGAAAATTTGGTTGTACTTAATTGCTCGTTTCTATATTTGTACAGTTGAAATTTGGTATTAAGTTCACATAGGTTAAATGACACGTGTACTTTATGGTCGTATTTTAAACCCTTTCAGGCATATGAGGCACCAGTGTCCCGGAAATATTTCCTTGTATAGCACGAAAGCTACCAATATTTTACTAGTTTTTTCGTTTTAAGTTATTTAATACACATTCATAATCAGTTAAACAAACAGATTTTGATCTACCAAAATAACAAACTCAAGGTTGTCTTGTTTATTCCATCGAAATGAAATTAGCGTGTATTTGTTCAAAATATTTTGTTATTCTTTTTCAATGGAAAATTTGGTTGTACTTAATTGCTCGTTTCTATATTTGTACAGTTGAAATTTGGTATTAAGTTCACATAGGTTAAATGACACGTGTACTTTATGGTCGTATTTTAAACCCTTTCAGGCATATGAGGCACCAGTGTCCCGGAAATATTTCCTTGTATAGCACGAAAGCTACCAATATTTTACTAGTTTTTTCGTTTTAAGTTATTTAATACACATTCATAATCAGTTAAACAAACAGATTTTGATCTACCAAAATAACAAACTCAAGGTTGTCATGTTTATTCCATCGAAATGAAATTAGCGCGTATTTGTTCAAAATATTTTGTTATTCTTTTTCAATGGAAAATTTGGTTGTACTTAATTGCTCGTTTCTATATTTGTACAGTTGAAATTTGATATTAAGTTCACATAGGTTAAATGACACGTGTACTTTATGGTCGTATTTTAAACCCTTTCAGGCATATGAGGCACCGGTGTCCCGGAAATATTTCCTTGTATAGCACGAAAGCTACCAATATTTTACTAGTTTTTTCGTTTTAAGTTATTTAATACACATTCATAATCAGTTAAACAAACAGATTTTGATCTACCAAAATAACAAACTCAAGGTTGTCTTGTTTATTCCATCGAAATGAAATTAGCGTGTATTTGTTCAAAATATTTTGTTATTCTTTTTCAATGGAAAATTTGGTTGTACTTAATTGCTCGTTTCTATATTTGTACAGTTGAAATTTGGTATTAAGTTCACATAGGTTAAATGACACGTGTACTTTATGGTCGTATTTTAAACCCTTTCAGGCATATGAGGCACCAGTGTCCCGGAAATATTTCCTTGTATAGCACGAAAGCTACCAATATTTTACTAGTTTTTTCGTTTTAAGTTATTTAATACACATTCATAATCAGTTAAACAAACAGATTTTGATCTACCAAAATAACAAACTCAAGGTTGTCTTGTTTATTCCATCGAAATGAAATTAGCGTGTATTTGTTCAAAATATTTTGTTATTCTTTTTCAATGGAAAATTTGGTTGTACTTAATTGCTCGTTTCTATATTTGTACAGTTGAAATTTGGTATTAAGTTCACATAGGTTAAATGACACGTGTACTTTATGGTCGTATTTTAAACCCTTTCAGGCATATGAGGCACCAGTGTCCCGGAAATATTTCCTTGTATAGCACGAAAGCTACCAATATTTTACTAGTTTTTTCGTTTTAAGTTATTTAATACACATTCATAATCAGTTAAACAAACAGATTTTGATCTACCAAAATAACAAACTCAAGGTTGTCTTGTTTATTCCATCGAAATGAAATTAGCGTGTATTTGTTCAAAATATTTTGTTATTCTTTTTCAATGGAAAATTTGGTTGTACTTAATTGCTCGTTTCTATATTTGTACAGTTGAAATTTGGTATTAAGTTCACATAGGTTAAATGACACGTGTACTTTATGGTCGTATTTTAAACCCTTTCAGGCATATGAGGCACCGGTGTCCCGGAAATATTTCCTTGTATAGCACGAAAGCTACCAATATTTTACTAGTTTTTTCGTTTTAAGTTATTTAATACACATTCATAATCAGTTAAACAAACAGATTTTGATCTACCAAAATAACAAACTCAAGGTTGTCATGTTTATTCCATCGAAATGAAATTAGCGCGTATTTGTTCAAAATATTTTGTTATTCTTTTTCAATGGAAAATTTGGTTGTACTTAATTGCTCGTTTCTATATTTGTACAGTTGAAATTTGGTATTAAGTTCACATAGGTTAAATGACACGTGTACTTTATGGTCGTATTTTAAACCCTTTCAGGCATATGAGGCACCGGTGTCCCGGAAATATTTCCTTGTATAACACGAAAGCTACCAATATTTTACTAGTTTTTTCGTTTTAAGTTATTTAATACACATTCATAATCAGTTAAACAAACAGATTTTGATCTACCAAAATAACAAACTCAAGGTTGTCTTGTTTATTCCATCGAAATGGAATTAGCGTGTATTTGTTCAAAATATTTTGTTATTCTTTTTCAATGGAAAATTTGGTTGTACTTAATTGCTCGTTTCTATATTTGTACAGTTGAAATTTGGTATTAAGTTCACATAGGTTAAATGACACGTGTACTTTATGGTCGTATTTTAAACCCTTTCAGGCATATGAGGCACCGGTGTCCCGGAAATATTTCCTTGTATAGCACGAAAGCTACCAATATTTTACTAGTTTTTTCATTTTAAGTTATTTAATACACATTCATAATCAGTTAAACAAACAGATTTTGATCTACCAAAATAACAAACTCAAGGTTGTCATGTTTATTCCATCGAAATGAAATTAGCGCGTATTTGTTCAAAATATTTTGTTATTCTTTTTCAATGGAAAATTTGGTTGTACTTAATTGCTCGTTTCTATATTTGTACAGTTGAAATTTGGTATTAAGTTCACATAGGTTAAATGACACGTGTACTTTATGGTCGTATTTTAAACCCTTTCAGGCATATGAGGCACCAGTGTCCCGGAAATATTTCCTTGTATAGCACGAAAGCTACCAATATTTTACTAGTTTTTTCGTTTTAAGTTATTTAATACACATTCATAATCAGTTAAACAAACAGATTTTGATCTACCAAAATAACAAACTCAAGGTTGTCTTGTTTATTCCATCGAAATGAAATTAGCGTGTATTTGTTCAAAATATTTTGTTATTCTTTTTCAATGGAAAATTTGGTTGTACTTAATTGCTCGTTTCTATATTTCTACAGTTGAAATTTGGTATTAAGTTCACATAGGTTAAATGACACGTGTACTTTATGGTCGTATTTTAAACCCTTTCAGGCATATGAGGCACCGGTGTCCCGGAAATATTTCCTTGTATAGCACGAAAGCTACCAATATTTTACTAGTTTTTTCGTTTTAAGTTATTTAATACACATTCATAATCAGTTAAACAAACAGATTTTGATCAACCAAAATAACAAACTCAAGGTTGTCATGTTTATTCCATCGAAATGAAATTAGCGCGTATTTGTTCAAAATATTTTGTTATTCTTTTTCAATGGAAAATTTGGTTGTACTTAATTGCTCGTTTCTATATTTGTACAGTTGAAATTTGGTATTAAGTTCACATAGGTTAAATGACACGTGTACTTTATGGTCGTATTTTAAACCCTTTCAGGCATATGAGGCACCAGTGTCCCGGAAATATTTCCTTGTATAGCACGAAAGCTACCAATATTTTACTAGTTTTTTCGTTTTAAGTTATTTAATACACATTCATAATCAGTTAAACAAACAGATTTTGATCTACCAAAATAACAAACTCAAGGTTGTCTTGTTTATTCCATCGAAATGAAATTAGCGTGTATTTGTTCAAAATATTTTGTTATTCTTTTTCAATGGAAAATTTGGTTGTACTTAATTGCTCGTTTCTATATTTGTACAGTTGAAATTTGGTATTAAGTTCACATAGGTTAAATGACACGTGTACTTTATGGTCGTATTTTAAACCCTTTCAGGCATATGAGGCACCAGTGTCCCGGAAATATTTCCTTGTATAGCACGAAAGCTACCAATATTTTACTAGTTTTTTCGTTTTAAGTTATTTAATACACATTCATAATCAGTTAAACAAACAGATTTTGATCTACCAAAATAACAAACTCAAGGTTGTCTTGTTTATTCCATCGAAATGAAATTAGCGTGTATTTGTTCAAAATATTTTGTTATTCTTTTTCAATGGAAAATTTGGTTGTACTTAATTGCTCGTTTCTATATTTGTACAGTTGAAATTTGGTATTAAGTTCACATAGGTTAAATGACACGTGTACTTTATGGTCGTATTTTAAACCCTTTCAGGCATATGAGGCACCAGTGTCCCGGAAATATTTCCTTGTATAGCACGAAAGCTACCAATATTTTACTAGTTTTTTCGTTTTAAGTTATTTAATACACATTCATAATCAGTTAAACAAACAGATTTTGATCTACCAAAATAACAAACTCAAGGTTGTCTTGTTTATTCCATCGAAATGAAATTAGCGTGTATTTGTTCAAAATATTTTGTTATTCTTTTTCAATGGAAAATTTGGTTGTACTTAATTGCTCGTTTCTATATTTGTACAGTTGAAATTTGGTATTAAGTTCACATAGGTTAAATGACACGTGTACTTTATGGTCGTATTTTAAACCCTTTCAGGCATATGAGGCACCGGTGTCCCGGAAATATTTCCTTGTATAGCACGAAAGCTACCAATATTTTACTAGTTTTTTCATTTTAAGTTATTGAATACACATTCATAATCAGTTAAACAAACAGATTTTGATCTACCAAAATAACAAACTCAAGGTTGTCATGTTTATTCCATCGAAATGAAATTAGCGCGTATTTGTTCAAAATATTTTGTTATTCTTTTTCAATGGAAAATTTGGTTGTACTTAATTGCTCGTTTCTATATTTGTACAGTTGAAATTTGGTATTAAGTTCACATAGGTTAAATGACACGTGTACTTTATGGTCGTATTTTAAACCCTTTCAGGCATATGAGGCACCAGTGTCCCGGAAATATTTCCTTGTATAGCACGAAAGCTACCAATATTTTACTAGTTTTTTCGTTTTAAGTTATTTAATACACATTCATAATCAGTTAAACAAACAGATTTTGATCTACCAAAATAACAAACTCAAGGTTGTCTTGTTTATTCCATCGAAATGAAATTAGCGTGTATTTGTTCAAAATATTTTGTTATTCTTTTTCAATGGAAAATTTGGTTGTACTTAATTGCTCGTTTCTATATTTGTACAGTTGAAATTTGGTATTAAGTTCACATAGGTTAAATGACACGTGTACTTTATGGTCGTATTTTAAACCCTTTCAGGCATATGAGGCACCGGTGTCCCGGAAATATTTCCTTGTATAGCACGAAAGCTACCAATATTTTACTAGTTTTTTCATTTTAAGTTATTTAATACACATTCATAATCAGTTAAACAAACAGATTTTGATCTACCAAAATAACAAACTCAAGGTTGTCATGTTTATTCCATCGAAATGAAATTAGCGCGTATTTGTTCAAAATATTTTGTTATTCTTTTTCAATGGAAAATTTGGTTGTACTTAATTGCTCGTTTCTATATTTGTACAGTTGAAATTTGGTATTAAGTTCACATAGGTTAAATGACACGTGTACTTTATGGTCGAATTTTAAACCCTTTCAGGCATATGAGGCACCAGTGTCCCGGAAATATTTCCTTGTATAGCACGAAAGCTACCAATATTTTACTAGTTTTTTCGTTTTAAGTTATTTAATACACATTCATAATCAGTTAAACAAACAGATTTTGATCTACCAAAATAACAAACTCAAGGTTGTCATGTTTATTCCATCGAAATGAAATTAGCGCGTATTTGTTCAAAATATTTTGTTATTCTTTTTCAATGGAAAATTTGGTTGTACTTAATTGCTCGTTTCTATATTTGTACAGTTGAAATTTGGTATTAAGTTCACATAGGTTAAATGACACGTGAACTTTATGGTCGTATTTTAAACCCTTTCAGGCATATGAGGCACCAGTGTCCCGGAAATATTTCCTTGTATAGCACGAAAGCTACCAATATTTTACTAGTTTTTTCATTTTAAGTTATTTAATACACATTCATAATCAGTTACACAAACAGATTTTGATCTACCAAAATAACAAACTCAAGGTTGTCATGTTTATTCCATCGAAATGAAATTAGCGCGTATTTGTTCAAAATATTTTGTTATTCTTTTTCAATGGAAAATTTGGTTGTACTTAATTGCTCGTTTCTATATTTGTACAGTTGAAATTTGGTATTAAGTTCACATAGGTTAAATGACACGTGTACTTTATGGTCGTATTTTAAACCCTTTCAGGCATATGAGGCACCAGTGTCCCGGAAATATTTCCTTGTATAGCACGAAAGCTACCAATATTTTACTAGTTTTTTCATTTTAAGTTATTTAATACACATTCATAATCAGTTAAACAAACAGATTTTGATCTACCAAAATAACAAACTCAAGGTTGTCATGTTTATTCCATCGAAATGAAATTAGCGCGTATTTGTTCAAAATATTTTGTTATTCTTTTTCAATGGAAAATTTGGTTGTACTTAATTGCTCGTTTCTATATTTGTACAGTTGAAATTTGGTATTAAGTTCACATAGGTTAAATGACACGTGTACTTTATGGTCGTATTTTAAACCCTTTCAGGCATATGAGGCACCGGTGTCCCGGAAATATTTCCTTGTATAGCACGAAAGCTACCAATATTTTACTAGTTTTTTCATTTTAAGTTATTTAATACACATTCATAATCAGTTAAACAAACAGATTTTGATCTACCAAAATAACAAACTCAAGGTTGTCATGTTTATTCCATCGAAATGAAATTAGCGCGTATTTGTTCAAAATATTTTGTTATTCTTTTTCAATGGAAAATTTGGTTGTACTTAATTGCTCGTTTCTATATTTGTACAGTTGAAATTTGGTATTAAGTTCACATAGGTTAAATGACACGTGTACTTTATGGTCGTATTTTAAACCCTTTCAGGCATATGAGGCACCAGTGTCCCGGAAATATTTCCTTGTATAGCACGAAAGCTACCAATATTTTACTAGTTTTTTCGTTTTAAGTTATTTAATACACATTCATAATCAGTTAAACAAACAGATTTTGATCTACCAAAATAACAAACTCAATGTTGTCTTGTTTATTCCATCGAAATGAAATTAGCGTGTATTTGTTCAAAATATTTTGTTATTCTTTTTCAATGGAAAATTTGGTTGTACTTAATTGCTCGTTTCTATATTTGTACAGTTGAAATTTGGTATTAAGTTCACATAGGTTAAATGACACGTGTACTTTATGGTCGTATTTTAAACCCTTTCAGGCATATGAGGCACCGGTGTCCCGGAAATATTTCCTTGTATAGCACGAAAGCTACCAATATTTTACTAGTTTTTTCATTTTAAGTTATTTAATACACATTCATAATCAGTTAAACAAACAGATTTTGATCTACCAAAATAACAAACTCAAGGTTGTCATGTTTATTCCATCGAAATGAAATTAGCGCGTATTTGTTCAAAATATTTTGTTATTCTTTTTCAATGGAAAATTTGGTTGTACTTAATTGCTCGTTTCTATATTTGTACAGTTGAAATTTGGTATTAAGTTCACATAGGTTAAATGACACGTGTACTTTATGGTCGTATTTTAAACCCTTTCAGGCATATGAGGCACCAGTGTCCCGGAAATATTTCCTTGTATAGCACGAAAGCTACCAATATTTTACTAGTTTTTTCGTTTTAAGTTATTTAATACACATTCATAATCAGTTAAACAAACAGATTTTGATCTACCAAAATAACAAACTCAAGGTTGTCTTGTTTATTCCATCGAAATGAAATTAGCGTGTATTTGTTCAAAATATTTTGTTATTCTTTTTCAATGGAAAATTTGGTTGTACTTAATTGCTCGTTTCTATATTTGTACAGTTGAAATTTGGTATTAAGTTCACATAGGTTAAATGACACGTGTACTTTATGGTCGTATTTTAAACCCTTTCAGGCATATGAGGCACCGGTGTCCCGGAAATATTTCCTTGTATAGCACGAAAGCTACCAATATTTTACTAGTTTTTTCATTTTAAGTTATTTAATACACATTCATAATCAGTTAAACAAACAGATTTTGATCTACCAAAATAACAAACTCAAGGTTGTCATGTTTATTCCATCGAAATGAAATTAGCGCGTATTTGTTCAAAATATTTTGTTATTCTTTTTCAATGGAAAATTTGGTTGTACTTAATTGCTCGTTTCTATATTTGTACAGTTGAAATTTGGTATTAAGTTCACATAGGTTAAATGACACGTGTACTTTATGGTCGAATTTTAAACCCTTTCAGGCATATGAGGCACCAGTGTCCCGGAAATATTTCCTTGTATAGCACGAAAGCTACCAATATTTTACTAGTTTTTTCGTTTTAAGTTATTTAATACACATTCATAATCAGTTAAACAAACAGATTTTGATCTACCAAAATAACAAACTCAAGGTTGTCATGTTTATTCCATCGAAATGAAATTAGCGCGTATTTGTTCAAAATATTTTGTTATTCTTTTTCAATGGAAAATTTGGTTGTACTTAATTGCTCGTTTCTATATTTGTACAGTTGAAATTTGGTATTAAGTTCACATAGGTTAAATGACACGTGAACTTTATGGTCGTATTTTAAACCCTTTCAGGCATATGAGGCACCAGTGTCCCGGAAATATTTCCTTGTATAGCACGAAAGCTACCAATATTTTACTAGTTTTTTCATTTTAAGTTATTTAATACACATTCATAATCAGTTACACAAACAGATTTTGATCTACCAAAATAACAAACTCAAGGTTGTCATGTTTATTCCATCGAAATGAAATTAGCGCGTATTTGTTCAAAATATTTTGTTATTCTTTTTCAATGGAAAATTTGGTTGTACTTAATTGCTCGTTTCTATATTTGTACAGTTGAAATTTGGTATTAAGTTCACATAGGTTAAATGACACGTGTACTTTATGGTCGTATTTTAAACCCTTTCAGGCATATGAGGCACCAGTGTCCCGGAAATATTTCCTTGTATAGCACGAAAGCTACCAATATTTTACTAGTTTTTTCATTTTAAGTTATTTAATACACATTCATAATCAGTTAAACAAACAGATTTTGATCTACCAAAATAACAAACTCAAGGTTGTCATGTTTATTCCATCGAAATGAAATTAGCGCGTATTTGTTCAAAATATTTTGTTATTCTTTTTCAATGGAAAATTTGGTTGTACTTAATTGCTCGTTTCTATATTTGTACAGTTGAAATTTGGTATTAAGTTCACATAGGTTAAATGACACGTGTACTTTATGGTCGTATTTTAAACCCTTTCAGGCATATGAGGCACCGGTGTCCCGGAAATATTTCCTTGTATAGCACGAAAGCTACCAATATTTTACTAGTTTTTTCATTTTAAGTTATTTAATACACATTCATAATCAGTTAAACAAACAGATTTTGATCTACCAAAATAACAAACTCAAGGTTGTCATGTTTATTCCATCGAAATGAAATTAGCGCGTATTTGTTCAAAATATTTTGTTATTCTTTT
The DNA here is from genome assembly GCF_040869045.1 of Eurosta solidaginis. Lineage (NCBI taxonomy): Eukaryota > Metazoa > Arthropoda > Insecta > Diptera > Tephritidae > Eurosta > Eurosta solidaginis. The sequence goes on from NC_090322.1 coordinate 145,968,066, forward strand.
TCAATGGAAAATTTGGTTGTACTTAATTGCTCGTTTCTATATTTGTACAGTTGAAATTTGGTATTAAGTTCACATAGGTTAAATGACACGTGTACTTTATGGTCGTATTTTAAACCCTTTCAGGCATATGAGGCACCAGTGTCCCGGAAATATTTCCTTGTATAGCACGAAAGCTACCAATATTTTACTAGTTTTTTCGTTTTAAGTTATTTAATACACATTCATAATCAGTTAAACAAACAGATTTTGATCTACCAAAATAACAAACTCAATGTTGTCTTGTTTATTCCATCGAAATGAAATTAGCGTGTATTTGTTCAAAATATTTTGTTATTCTTTTTCAATGGAAAATTTGGTTGTACTTAATTGCTCGTTTCTATATTTGTACAGTTGAAATTTGGTATTAAGTTCACATAGGTTAAATGACACGTGTACTTTATGGTCGTATTTTAAACCCTTTCAGGCATATGAGGCACCGGTGTCCCGGAAATATTTCCTTGTATAGCACGAAAGCTACCAATATTTTACTAGTTTTTTCGTTTTAAGTTATTTAATACACATTCATAATCAGTTAAACAAACAGATTTTGATCTACCAAAATAACAAACTCAATGTTGTCTTGTTTATTCCATCGAAATGAAATTAGCGTGTATTTGTTCAAAATATTTTGTTATTCTTTTTCAATGGAAAATTTGGTTGTACTTAATTGCTCGTTTCTATATTTGTACAGTTGAAATTTGGTATTAAGTTCACATAGGTTAAATGACACGTGTACTTTATGGTCGTATTTTAAACCCTTTCAGGCATATGAGGCACCGGTGTCCCGGAAATATTTCCTTGTATAGCACGAAAGCTACCAATATTTTACTAGTTTTTTCATTTTAAGTTATTTAATACACATTCATAATCAGTTAAACAAACAGATTTTGATCTACCAAAATAACAAACTCAAGGTTGTCATGTTTATTCCATCGAAATGAAATTAGCGCGTATTTGTTCAAAATATTTTGTTATTCTTTTTCAATGGAAAATTTGGTTGTACTTAATTGCTCGTTTCTATATTTGTACAGTTGAAATTTGGTATTAAGTTCACATAGGTTAAATGACACGTGTACTTTATGGTCGTATTTTAAACCCTTTCAGGCATATGAGGCACCAGTGTCCCGGAAATATTTCCTTGTATAGCACGAAAGCTACCAATATTTTACTAGTTTTTTCGTTTTAAGTTATTTAATACACATTCATAATCAGTTAAACAAACAGATTTTGATCTACCAAAATAACAAACTCAAGGTTGTCTTGTTTATTCCATCGAAATGAAATTAGCGTGTATTTGTTCAAAATATTTTGTTATTCTTTTTCAATGGAAAATTTGGTTGTACTTAATTGCTCGTCTCTATATTTGTACAGTTGAAATTTGGTATTAAGTTCACATAGGTTAAATGACACGTGTACTTTATGGTCGTATTTTAAACCCTTTCAGGCATATGAGGCACCGGTGTCCCGGAAATATTTCCTTGTATAGCACGAAAGCTACCAATATTTTACTAGTTTTTTCATTTTAAGTTATTTAATACACATTCATAATCAGTTAAGCAAACAGATTTTGATCTACCAAAATAACAAACTCAAGGTAGTCATGTTTATTCCATCGAAATGAAATTAGCGCGTATTTGTTCAAAATATTTTGTTATTCTTTTTCAATGGAAAATTTGGTTGTACTTAATTGCTCGTTTCTATATTTGTACAGTTGAAATTTGGTATTAAGTTCACATAGGTTAAATGACACGTGTACTTTATGGTCGTATTTTAAACCCTTTCAGGCATATGAGGCACCGGTGTCCCGGAAATATTTCCTTGTATAGCACGAAAGCTACCAATATTTTACTAGTTTTTTCATTTTAAGTTATTTAATACACATTCATAATCAGTTAAACAAACAGATTTTGATCTACCAAAATAACAAACTCAAGGTTGTCTTGTTTATTCCATCGAAATGAAATTAGCGTGTATTTGTTCAAAATATTTTGTTATTCTTTTTCAATGGAAAATTTGGTTGTACTTAATTGCTCGTTTCTATATTTGTACAGTTGAAATTTGGTATTAAGTTCACATAGGTTAAATGACACGTGTACTTTATGGTCGTATTTTAAACCCTTTCAGGCATATGAGGCACCGGTGTCCCGGAAATATTTCCTTGTATAGCACGAAAGCTACCAATATTTTACTAGTTTTTTCATTTTAAGTTATTTAATACACATTCATAATCAGTTAAACAAACAGATTTTGATCTACCAAAATAACAAACTCAAGGTTGTCTTGTTTATTCCATCGAAATGAAATTAGCGTGTATTTGTTCAAAATATTTTGTTATTCTTTTTCAATGGAAAATTTGGTTGTACTTAATTGCTCGTTTCTATATTTGTACAGTTGAAATTTGGTATTAAGTTCACATAGGTTAAATGACACGTGTACTTTATGGTCGTATTTTAAACCCTTTCAGGCATATGAGGCACCAGTGTCCCGGAAATATTTCCTTGTATAGCACGAAAGCTACCAATATTTTACTAGTTTTTTCGTTTTAAGTTATTTAATACACATTCATAATCAGTTAAGCAAACAGATTTTGATCTACCAAAATAACAAACTCAAGGTAGTCATGTTTATTCCATCGAAATGAAATTAGCGCGTATTTGTTCAAAATATTTTGTTATTCTTTTTCAATGGAAAATTTGGTTGTACTTAATTGCTCGTTTCTATATTTGTACAGTTGAAATTTGGTATTAAGTTCACATAGGTTAAATGACACGTGTACTTTATGGTCGTATTTTAAACCCTTTCAGGCATATGAGGCACCGGTGTCCCGGAAATATTTCCTTGTATAGCACGAAAGCTACCAATATTTTACTAGTTTTTTCATTTTAAGTTATTTAATACACATTCATAATCAGTTAAACAAACAGATTTTGATCTACCAAAATAACAAACTCAAGGTTGTCATGTTTATTCCATCGAAATGAAATTAGCGCGTATTTGTTCAAAATATTTTGTTATTCTTTTTCAATGGAAAATTTGGTTGTACTTAATTGCTCGTTTCTATATTTGTACAGTTGAAATTTGGTATTAAGTTCACATAGGTTAAATGACACGTGTACTTTATGGTCGTATTTTAAACCCTTTCAGGCATATGAGGCACCGGTGTCCCGGAAATATTTCCTTGTATAGCACGAAAGCTACCAATATTTTACTAGTTTTTTCATTTTAAGTTATTTAATACACATTCATAATCAGTTAAACAAACAGATTTTGATCTACCAAAATAACAAACTCAAGGTTGTCTTGTTTATTCCATCGAAATGAAATTAGCGTGTATTTGTTCAAAATATTTTGTTATTCTTTTTCAATGGAAAATTTGGTTGTACTTAATTGCTCGTTTCTATATTTGTACAGTTGAAATTTGGTATTAAGTTCACATAGGTTAAATGACACGTGTACTTTATGGTCGTATTTTAAACCCTTTCAGGCATATGAGGCACCGGTGTCCCGGAAATATTTCCTTGTATAGCACGAAAGCTACCAATATTTTACTAGTTTTTTCATTTTAAGTTATTTAATACACATTCATAATCAGTTAAACAAACAGATTTTGATCTACCAAAATAACAAACTCAAGGTTGTCTTGTTTATTCCATCGAAATGAAATTAGCGTGTATTTGTTCAAAATATTTTGTTATTCTTTTTCAATGGAAAATTTGGTTGTACTTAATTGCTCGTTTCTATATTTGTACAGTTGAAATTTGGTATTAAGTTCACATAGGTTAAATCCCGAGGATAAAAACCCTAACACGCTAGAGGTGGGCGAAGTCGAAAAGGACTTCAAAAGTCTAAGGGATTTCCTTGTATAGCACGAAAGCTACCAATATTTTACTAGTTTTTTCATTTTAAGTTATTTAATACACATTCATAATCAGTTAAACAAACAGATTTTGATCTACCAAAATAACAAACTCAAGGTTGTCATGTTTATTCCATCGAAATGAAATTAGCGCGTATTTGTTCAAAATATTTTGTTATTCTTTTTCAATGGAAAATTTGGTTGTACTTAATTGCTCGTTTCTATATTTGTACAGTTGAAATTTGGTATTAAGTTCACATAGGTTAAATGACACGTGTACTTTATGGTCGTATTTTAAACCCTTTCAGGCATATGAGGCACCGGTGTCCCGGAAATATTTCCTTGTATAGCACGAAAGCTACCAATATTTTACTAGTTTTTTCATTTTAAGTTATTTAATACACATTCATAATCAGTTAAACAAACAGATTTTGATCTACCAAAATAACAAACTCAAGGTTGTCTTGTTTATTCCATCGAAATGAAATTAGCGTGTATTTGTTCAAAATATTTTGTTATTCTTTTTCAATGGAAAATTTGGTTGTACTTAATTGCTCGTTTCTATATTTGTACAGTTGAAATTTGGTATTAAGTTCACATAGGTTAAATGACACGTGTACTTTATGGTCGTATTTTAAACCCTTTCAGGCATATGAGGCACCGGTGTCCCGGAAATATTTCCTTGTATAGCACGAAAGCTACCAATATTTTACTAGTTTTTTCATTTTAAGTTATTTAATACACATTCATAATCAGTTAAACAAACAGATTTTGATCTACCAAAATAACAAACTCAAGGTTGTCATGTTTATTCCATCGAAATGAAATTAGCGCGTATTTGTTCAAAATATTTTGTTATTCTTTTTCAATGGAAAATTTGGTTGTACTTAATTGCTCGTTTCTATATTTGTACAGTTGAAATTTGATATTAAGTTCACATAGGTTAAATGACACGTGTACTTTATGGTCGTATTTTAAACCCTTTCAGGCATATGAGGCACCGGTGTCCCGGAAATATTTCCTTGTATAGCACGAAAGCTACCAATATTTTACTAGTTTTTTCATTTTAAGTTATTTAATACACATTCATAATCAGTTAAACAAACAGATTTTGATCTACCAAAATAACAAACTCAAGGTTGTCTTGTTTATTCCATCGAAATGAAATTAGCGTGTATTTGTTCAAAATATTTTGTTATTCTTTTTCAATGGAAAATTTGGTTGTACTTAATTGCTCGTTTCTATATTTGTACAGTTGAAATTTGGTATTAAGTTCACATAGGTTGCTGATTTTATTTCAAATGCCGAGATGGCCTTAAGGGCGGCCTGGCTGTCACTGAGTATGGCAATTTTTTCATTGGAGTATTTCCGCTGAAGGTTCAGGTCCGCGCACTGGCTTATGGCGAATACCTCCGCTTGAAAAATGCTCGGGTATGCTCCCTAGGGGTATTGATATCCTGGCTCTGGGTCCAACGACTCCAGATCCAATCCCCTCTGGGGTCCTCGAGCCATCGGTATACCATACTATACTGTTTAGCTGCCGAATGCTCTCAATTCTGTTTTCTTCCCACGTACCCTTGTCTCCCTGTTCTACTTTATATCTTTTCTCATATACTATCTGCCTGAGGATGTCATCCCTCGGGAGTTAAGAGATTGGGATCTTCTCTCTCAATTCCTCCATGTTCCGGGACGATATGACTTTACCTTTGCCCGAGCCCTCCTTGACGATATTAAGGAGGGCTCGCTTGGCTGACTGCTCTATCGATATATGCAGCGGGGTTAGATCGAGGATAGCTTCCAGCGCTGTTGTGGGGCATGTGCGCATGGCTCTCGTGATGCACACACATGCCAGTCGCTGAAGTTTTGACAGCGCTTGCCTCGTCGTCGCCCGAGTTGTTCTCGATGCCCAGCCTATTGAGCCATATGTTACCATAGGTTTTACTATCATGGTGTACATACATCTTAGCACGTGTGGGCTGCAGCCCCATGATTTGCCTGCTAGACGTTTGCATACCATGATGGACCTCGTGGCCCTAGTCTTCATGGAGTCGAAGTGTTGTTTCCACAAGAGCTTGGTGTCAAAAGTGATCCCCAAGTACTTCACTGCGGTTCCATATTCTAGTTCCACGCCATCTATTGTTATTGCTCTCAGGGCTGGTAGGACCCTTTTTCTGGTGAAGGGGATGATGGTTGTCTTAGATGGGTTGATGTTAAGACCCACATTGGCGCACCATTCCCTTGTAATGTTCAATGCTCTTTGTACTATGTCACAGAGCGTACTCTCGAATTTACCCCTTGCAATTATGACGATGTCGTCAGCATATCCTTGGCATCTTATGCCATTGTCTGATAGTTTTTGCAGGAGTTCATCCACTACTAGGCTCCACAAAAGGGGTGACAGGACACCTCCCTGGGGCCTACTTGAGCTTCAGCGATTCTTGTGCGGAGTAGATTGTCAATCCATTTCTGGATTGGCACCTGAACTCCTCTTCTCTGCAGTGCTATGTTTACGCTTTCGTGAGATGTGTTGTCAAATGCACCCTCAATATCAAGGAAAGCGCAAAGCACTGTTTCCCCTGTTTCGAACGCCCTCTGTATTTCACATGTTAACTGGTACAGAGCTGTGTCCGTGGACCTACCCGCTCTGTAGGCATGCTGGCTATAATGTAGGGGCCAGCTCTTGAGGGCGTTCGACCTGTTTTCTTGGTCTATTATCTTTTCCATTGCCTTCAAGACAAAGGAGGTTAGACTTATTGGTCTGAAGGACTTTGCTTGTGAATAGTCCTTTTTACCTACTTTTCGTATGAATACTACTCTTGCTCTTCTCCACATCGTGGGTATATATCCCAGTGCCAGGCTATCTCTCATGATCCTGGCGAGATGTGGGATGATCTGTGTCCCTTGCTGCATTAGCGCCGGGTAGATGCCATCCACCCCCGGAGATTTGCATTTCTCAAAAGATTCCACTGCCCATCTGACTCTGGCCTCACAAAAGAGGGAGTTGGCTAGTTGCCAGTCCGATGGGGTTGGTCTAACTCTGGGAAATACAGGTTCCGGTACTTGCGGGGAGGCCTCAGGAAAATGCGCTTGTAGCAAGGCCTTTGCTCGCTCTTCCACCGTTTCGTTATAGGTACCGTCTGGGAGCTTAATTGCTAGGTTTGTCTGTCTCTGCTCTTTGGCTAGGGCCTTGTGTAGCCTTGCCGCTGCAGGCGTGCTGGAAATTCCCTCACAGAAATTTCTAAAACTTTCCCTTTTTGCTTTTCTTATCTCCTTATTGTACTTAGTTAGATTCTGGGTGTATTCCTCCCAGTTGCCGGTTCTCCTTGCCTCGTTAAAGAGTTTCCTGACTTTCCTCCTTAGCAATGTCAGGTCATAAGACCACCAGGGGGTTGCCTTCTTATCCTTAATCAAGGAGACACGGCAACTGGAGTTATAGGCATCTATCATTATCTGATTTGCCCTTTCCATCCTGCTCTCTAACTCGGTACAATTGGTACCTCTGCCTTTACTCTTAAGGCTATCTATGTTAGCTTCTATAATATTTTTGTAGCTGTCACAGTCTGTTTTTCTGGGATTTCTTCTAGGGTTGGTTTGCCCCGATACAGCGCCCAGCTCAAACCTTATGATTCTGTGGTCCGAAAGGGAGGGTTCTTCTGAGACCCTTCCGGTGTGATCTGCCCGATCCTACGCTTTTCAGCGGGACCGGGTGTATGCTGGCCGGCTGCCGCTGGCTGTGCTCTGCTTTCGCCTTTATTACTCCGTTCGGCGGCCGCTGATCTCTGCTCGTTGGCTGGTTTATGCCTGTGCTCGTCTGCCCTGGCTCTTGCCTCCCTGGGCGACAGGCCCTCCTCAAGGTATCGGAGATACCATTTTATACCTGATCCACTTAGTCCCACGCGTCATTTGTCCGTAAGCGATCCTGGTCTGCCCGGTGGTGGTAGTGCAGGTTGCCTGCCTCTGTTATGCCTTCTGTTGGGCTTCCACTCTTCCCGGTTTCGTCTGGTGTCGTTCCCTTTCTGGGTCCTATCGCAGCTGCCTTGTGAGCTGCTTCCAGAATCATGCTTCGACGGTGATCGCCCATGCTTACTCGGCTCTCTAGAGGGCCTGCTAGGATGGTTGTTGCCACCTTCTCTCGTATGTGAAGAGGTGCCGTCGGAGCTACGTTTGGTTGCTGTACCTCTTTCATCGGGAGGCCCGCGATGCTCTATGGTGGCACTGGGCCCACCATGGTTCGCGGGTTTATTGCTCGACGCCTGTCCCTCCTGCTCCCCTTCCTTGATTTGCCCGCGCTGCTCACCAGTGGCCGAGATGCCTCTGGGGATCGCGGGTTTCGTCGCCTTTTGCTTGTTATGCTCTTCTGACCCGCGTTGCTTTCCTTGGGTATCTGTGTTGCCCTTAGGGTACGCGGGTTTAAGAGCCGGTTCTCTGCGCACTCCAGCGCTGGTGGAGGCAGATCCGTCATCCCTCATATGCTCTAAGAAGAGCATTGCCTCCTCTCTCGAGAGGCTCTCCAGGAATTGCCTGGAGTACTTGCGTGGCCTGCTACTGCTTTGCCCGCTGCTCTTCTTGGAGCCCGTTTTCTTTGTTTCGTTGCTGTTGTTGTTTGGTTTTTTTGTTGTTGTTTTGGTTTTGGTTTTTGTTTTTCTTCATTATTGTCGTACGACAACATGCTTAATGTGGCAAGCGTAGTTGTCAAATTATTTATTTGGGGAACTAGGTTGGTCCGCCGCGGCAGAGCCCCTTGATGCGGTAAGGCCATGATTACTCCCCAAGGTGGCCCGGTGTTGGGGAGGCGCCGTTATAATACAGCCGGTGTTGTGGACCACCTGGCTGCAAACCAGTCCAATGGGCACGGTGACGCATGACACCCTGGATTAGGAGGTGACAATTCCTGGTTACCGATAGCGTTCGACCACATCTGTCAGGTGAGCGCGGTTGCGCCGCTCCCGTCTGACCAATTAGTATCGAATGCGATCGGCGTAAGCCCCTGCAACGCTACAAGGTGACTGTCTTCGCAGGAGTTCGTTATAAGATACTTAAAAAAAACATTGAATTTGTTATTTTGGTAGATCAAAATCTGTTTGTTTAACTGATTATGAATTTGTATTCGTTATAATTCAATAGAAAATAAAATTGTACCTAATTGTTCGTTTCTGTATTTGTACAGTTGAATTTTGGTATTAAGTTCACATAGATTAAATGACACGTGTACTTTATGACCGTATTTTAAACCCTTTCAGGCATATGAAACAATGGTGTCCCGAAAATATTTTATGACCGTATTTTAAACCCTTTCAGGCATATGAAACACCGGTGTCCCGAAAATATTTCCTTTTATAGCAATAGGGCTAGCAATATTTTACTAGTTTTTTTCGTTATAAGTTACTTAATACAAATTCATAATCAGTTAAACAAACAGATTTTGATCTACCAAAACAACAAATTCAAGATTTTTTTGTTTATTTCATCGAAATGAAATTAACGTGTATTTCTTCAAAATATATTCTATTCTTTTGCAACGGAAAATAAAATTGTACCTAATTGTTCGTTTCTGTATTTGTACAGTTGAATTTTGGTATTAAGATCACATAGATTAAATGACACGTGTACCTTATGACCGTATTTTAAACCCTTTCAGGCATATGAAACACCGGTGTCCCGAAAATATTTCCTTTTATAGCAATAGGGCTAGCAATATTTTACTAGTTTTTTTCGTTATAAGTTACTTAATACAAATTCATAATCAGTTAAACAAACAGATTTTGATCTACCAAAATAACAAATTCAAGGTTTTTTTGTTTATTTCATCGAAATGAAATTAACGTGTATTTCTTCAAAATATATTCTATTCTTTTGCAACGGAAAATAAAATTGTACCTAATTGTTCGTTTCTGTATTTGTACAGTTGAATTTTGGTATTAAGTTCACATAGATTAAATGACACGTGTACCTTATGACCGTATTTTAAACCCTTTCAGGCATATGAAACACCGGTGTCCCGAAAATATTTCCTTTTATAGCAATAGGGCTAGCAATATTTTACTAGTTTTTTTCGTTATAAGTTACTTAATACAAATTCATAATCAGTTAAACAAACAGATTTTGATCTACCAAAATAACAAATCCAAGGTTTTTTTGTTTATTTCATCGAAATGAAATTAACGTGTATTTCTTCAAAATATATTCTATTCTTTTGCAACGGAAAATAAAATTGTACCTAATTGTTCGTTTCTGTATTTGTACAGTTGAATTTTGGTATTAAGTTCACATAGATTAAATGACACGTGTACCTTATGACCGTATTTTAAACCCTTTCAGGCATATGAAACACCGGTGTCCCGAAAATATTTCCTTTTATAGCAATAGGGCTAGCAATATTTTACTAGTTTTTTTCGTTATAAGTTACTTAATACAAATTCATAATCAGTTAAACAAACAGATTTTGATCTACCAAAATAACAAATTCAAGGTTTTTTTGTTTATTTCATCGAAATGAAATTAACGTGTATTTCTTCAAAATATATTCTATTCTTTTGCAACGGAAAATAAAATTGTACCTAATTGTTCGTTTCTATATTTGTACAGTTGAATTTTGGTATTAAGTTCACATAAGTTAAATGACACGTGTACCTTATGACCGTATTTTAAACCCTTTCAGGCATATGAGACACCGGCTAGCAATATTTTACTAGTTTTTTTCGTTATAAGTTACTTAACACAAATTCATAATCAGTTAAACAAACTGATTTTGATCTACCAAAACAACAAGTTCAAGGTTTTTTTGTTTATTTCATCGAAATGAAATTAGCGTGTATTTGTTCAAAATATTTTGCTATTCTCTTTCAATAGAAAATAAAATTGTACCTAATTGTTCGTTTCTGTATTTGTGCAGTTGAATTTTGGTATTAAATTCACATAGATTAAATGACACGTGTACCTTATGACCGTATTTTAAACCCTTTCAGGCATATGAAACACCGGTGTCCCGAAAATATTTCCTTTTATAGCAAGAGGGCTAGCAATATTTTACTAGTTTTTTTCGTTATAAGTTACTTAATACAAATTCATAATCAGTTAAACAAACAGATTTTGATCTACCAAAACAACAAATTCAAGATTTTTTTGTTTATTTCATCGAAATGAAATTAACGTGTATTTCTTCAAAATATATTCTATTCTTTTGCAACGGAAAATAAAATTGTACCTAATTGTTCGTTTCTATATTTGTACAGTTGAATTTTGGTATTAAGTTCACATAAGTTAAATGACACGTGTACCTTATGACCGTATTTTAAACCCTTTCAGGCATATGAGACACCGGCTAGCAATATTTTACTAGTTTTTTTCGTTATAAGTTACTTAACACAAATTCATAATCAGTTAAACAAACTGATTTTGATCTACCAAAACAACAAATTCTAGGTTTTTTTGTTTATTTCATCGAAATGAAATTAGCGTGTATTTGTTCAAAATATTTTGCTATTCTCTTTCAATAGAAAATAAAATTGTACCTTATTGTTCGTTTCTGTATTTGTACAGTTGAATTTTGGTATTAAGTTCACATAGATTAAATGACACGTGTACCTTATGACCGTATTTTAAACCCTTTCAGGCATATGTAACACCGGTGTACCGAAAATATTTCCTTTTATAGCAAGAGGGCTAGCAATATTTTACTAGTTTTTTTCGTTATAAGTTACTTAATAAAAATTCATAATCAGTTAAGCAAACAAATTTTGATCCACCAAAATAACAAATTCAAGGTTGTTTTGTTTATTTCATCGAAATGAAATTAACGTGTGTTTGTTCAAAATATTTTGCTATTCGTTTTCAATGTAAAATAAAAGTGTACCTAATTGTTCGTTTCTATATTTGTACAGTTGAATTTTGGTATTAAGTTCACATAGGTTAAATGACACTGGTACCTTAGACAGTATTTTAAACCCTTTCAGGCATATGATACATCGGTGTCCCGAAAATATTTCCTTGTATAGAAAGAAGGCTAGCAATATTTTACTAGTTTTTTTCGTTATAAGTTACTTAATACAAATTCAGAATCAGTTAAGTAAACAAATTTTGATCCACCAAAATAACAAATTCAAGGTTGTTTTTTTTTTATTTCATCGAAATGAAATTAACGTGTGTTTGTTCAAAATATTTTGCTATTCGTTTTCAATGTAAAATAAAAGTGTACCTAATTGTTCGTTTCTATATTTGTACAGTTGAATTTTGGTATTAAGTTCACATAGGTTAAATGGCACGTGTACCTTATGACAGTATTTTAAACCCTTTCAGGCATATGAGACATCGGTGTCCCGAAAATATTTCCTTTTATAGCAATAGGGCTAGCAATATTTTACTAGTTTTTTTCGTTATAAGTTACTTAATACAAATTCATAATCAGTTAAACAAACAGATTTTGATCTACCAAAATAACAAATTCAAGGTTTTTTTGTTTATTTCATCGAAATGAAATTAACGTGTATTTCTTCAAAATATATTCTATTCTTTTGCAACGGAAAATAAAATTGTACCTAATTGTTCGTTTCTATATTTGTACAGTTGAATTTTGGTATTAAGTTCACATAAGTTAAATGACACGTGTACCTTATGACCGTATTTTAAACCCTTTCAGGCATATGAGACACCGGCTAGCAATATTTTATTAGTTTTTTTCGTTATAAGTTACTTAACACAAATTCATAATCAGTTAAACAAACTGATTTTGATCTACCAAAACAACAAATTCAAGGTTTTTTTGTTTATTTCATCGAAATGAAATTAGCGTGTATTTGTTCAAAATATTTTGCTATTCTCTTTCAATAGAAAATAAAATTGTACCTAATTGTTCGTTTCTGTATTTGTGCAGTTGAATTTTGGTATTAAGTTCACATAGATTAAATGACACGTGTACCTTATGACCGTATTTTAAACCCTTTCAGGCATATGAAACACCGGTGTCCCGAAAATATTTCCTTTTATAGCAAGAGGGCTAGCAATATTTTACTAGTTTTTTTCGTTATAAGTTACTTAATACAAATTCATAATCAGTTAAACAAACAGATTTTGATCTACCAAAACAACAAATTCAAGATTTTTTTGTTTATTTCATCGAAATGAAATTAACGTGTATTTCTTCAAAATATATTCTATTCTTTTGCAACGGAAAATAAAATTGTACCTAATTGTTCGTTTCTATATTTGTACAGTTGAATTTTGGTATTAAGTTCACATAAGTTAAATGACACGTGTACCTTATGACCGTATTTTAAACCCTTTCAGGCATATGAGACACCGGCTAGCAATATTTTACTAGTTTTTTCGTTATAAGTTACTTAACACAAATTCATAATCAGTTAAACAAACTGATTTTGATCTACCAAAACAACAAATTCTAGGTTTTTTTGTTTATTTCATCGAAATGAAATTAGCGTGTATTTGTTCAAAATATTTTGCTATTCTCTTTCAATAGAAAATAAAATTGTACCTAATTGTTCGTTTCTGTATTTGTACAGTTGAATTTTGATATTAAGTTCACATAATTTAAATAACACGTGTACTTTATGACCGTATTTTAAACCCTTTCAGGCATACGAAACACCGGTGTCCCGAAAATATTTCCTTGTATAGCAAGAGGGCTAGCAATATTTTACTAGTTTTTTTCGTTATAAGTTACTTAATACAAATTCATAATCAGTTAAACAAACAGATTTTGATCTACCAAAATAACAAATTCAAGGTTATTTTGTTTATTTCATCGAAATGAAATTAACGTGTATTTCTTCAAAATATATTCTATTCTTTTGCAACGGAAAATAAAATTGTACCTAATTGTTCGTTTCTATATTTGTACAGTTGAATTTTGGAATTAAGTTCACATAAGTTAAATGACACGTGTACCTTATGACCGTATTTTAAACCCTTTCAGGCATATGAAACACCGGTGTCCCGAAAATATTTCCTTTTATAGCAAGAGGGCTAGCAATATTTTACTAGTTTTTTTCGTTATAAGTTACTTAATACAAATTCATAATCAGTTAAACAAACAGATTTTGATCTACCAAAATAACAAATTCAAGGTTGTTTTGTTTATTTCCTCGAAATGAAATTAACGTGTATTTCTTCAAAATATATTCTATTCTTTTGTAACGGAAAATAAAATTGTACCTAATTGTTCGTTTCTATATTTGTACAGTTGAATTTTGGTATTAAGTTCACATAAGTTAAATGACACGTGTACCTTATGACCGTATTTTAAACCCTTTCAGGCATATGAGACACCGGCTAGCAATATTTTACTAGTTTTTTTCGTTATAAGTTACTTAACACAAATTCATAATCAGTTAAACAAACTGATTTTGATCTACCATAACAACAAATTCAAGGTTTTTTTGTTTATTTCATCGAAATGAAATTAGCGTGTATTTGTTCAAAATATTTTGCTATTCTCTTTCAATAGAAAATAAAATTGTACCTTATTGTTCGTTTCTGTATTTGTACAGTTGAATTTTGGTATTAAGTTCACATAGATTAAATAACACGTGTACTTTATGACCGTATTTTAAACCCTTTCAGGCATATGTAACACCGGTGTACCGAAAATATTTCCTTTTATAGCAAGAGGGCTAGCAATATTTTACTAGTTTTTTTCGTTATAAGTTACTTAATAAAAATTCATAATCAGTTAAGCAAACAAATTTTGATCCACCAAAATAACAAATTCAAGGTTGTTTTGTTTATTTCATCGAAATGAAATTAACGTGTGTTTGTTCAAAATATTTTGCTATTCGTTTTCAATGTAAAATAAAAGTGTACGTAATTGTTCGTTTCTATATTTGTACAGTTGAATTTTGGTATTAAGTTCACATAGGTTAAATGGCACGTGTACCTTATGACAGTATTTTAAACCCTTTCAGGCATATGAGACATCGGTGTCCCGTAAATATTTCCTTGTATAGAAAGAAGGCTAGCAATATTTTACTAGTTTTTTTCGTTATAAGTTACTTAATACAAATTCATATTTCAGATAAGCAAACAAATTTTGATCCACAAAAATAACAAATTCAAGGTTGTTTTGTTTATTTCATCGAAATGAAATTATCGTGTATTTGTTCAAAATGTTTTGCTAATATTTTCCAAAGGAAAATTTAATTGTACTTAATTGCTCGTTTCTATATTTGTAGAGTTGAATTTTGGTATTAAGTTCACATAGGTTAAATGACCCTGGTACCTTAGACAGTATTTTAAACCCTTTCAGGCATATGATACATCGGTGTCCCGAAAATATTTCCTTGTATAGAAAGAAGGCTAGCAATATTTTACTAGTTTTTTTCGTTATAAGTTACTTAATACAAATTCAGAATCAGTTAAGTAAACAAATTTTGATCCACCAAAATAACAAATTCAAGGTTGTTTTTTTTTATTTCATCGAAATGAAATTAACGTGTGTTTGTTCAAAATATTTTGCTATTCGTTTTCAATGTAAAATAAAAGTGTACCTAATTGTTCGTTTCTATATTTGTACAGTTGAATTTTGGTATTAAGTTCACATAGGTTAAATGGCACGTGTACCTTATGACAGTATTTTAAACCCTTTCAGGCATATGAGACATCGGTGTCCCGAAAATATTTCCTTTTATAGCAATAGGGCTAGCAATATTTTACTAGTTTTTTATACTCAGTTGAGCAGAGCTCACAGAGTATATTAAGTTTGATTGGATAACGGTTGGTTGTACATATATAAAGGAATCGAGATAGATATAGACTTCCATATATCAAAATAATCAGGATCGAAAAAAAATTTGATTGAGCCATGTCCGTCCGTCCGTCCGTCCGTCCGTCCGTCCGTCCGTCCGTCCGTCCGTCCGTCCGTCCGTTAACACGATAACTTGAGTAAATTTTGAGGTATCTTGATGAAATTTGGTATGTAGGTTCCTGAGCACTCATCTCAGATCGCTATTTAAAATGAACGATATCGGACTATAACCACGCCCACTTTTTCGATATCGAAAATTTCGAAAAACCGAAAAAGTGCGATAACTCATTACAAAAGAAAGATAAAGCGACGAAACTTGGTAGATGGGTTGACGTTATGACGCAGAATAGAAAATTAGTAAGATTTTGGACAATGGGCGTGGCACCGCCCACTTTTACAAGAAGGTAATTTAAAAGTTTTGCAAGCTGTAATTTGGCAGTCGTTGAAGATATCATGATGAAATTTGGCAGGAACGTTACTACTATTACTCTATATGTGCTAAATAAAAATTTGCAAAATTGGATGAAGAACACGCCCACTTTTTAAAAAAAAAATTTTTAAAATTCAAATTTTAACAAAAAATTTAATATCTTTACTGTATATAAGTAAATTAAGTCAAAATTCAACTCCAGTAATGATATGATGCAACAAAATACAAAAATAACAGAAAATTTCAAAATAGGCGTGGCTCCGCCCATTTTCATTTAGTTTGTCTAGAATACTTTTATTGCCATAAGTCGAACAAAAATTTACCCATCCTTCTCAAATTTGGTAGGAGCATAGACTCTATGACGGTAACTGTTCTCTGTGGAAATGGGCGAAATCGGTGGAAGCCACGCCCAGTTTTTATACACAGTCCACCGTCTGTCCTTCCGCTCGGCCATTAACACAATAACTTGAGCAAAATCCGATATATCTTTACTAAACTTAGCCTACGTACTTACCTGAGCTCACTTTTTCTTGGTATAAAAAATGGGCGAAATCTGACCATAACCACGCCCACTTTATCGATATCGAAAATAACAAAAAATAAAAAAATGCCATAATTCTATACCAAATACGAAAAAAGGGATGAAACATTGTAACTGGATTGGTTTATTGACGCAAAATATAACTTTGGAAAAAACTTTGTAAAATGGGTGTGACACCTACCATATTAAGTAGAAGGAAATGAAAAAGTTCTACAAGGCGAAATCAACAGCCCTTGGAATCTTGGCAGGAATACTGTTAGTGGTATTGCATATATAAATAAATTAGCAGTACCCGACAGATGATTTTCTGGATCACCTGGTCCACAGTTTGGTCAATATCGCGAGAACGCCTTCACATATACATCTAAGGGCCACTCGCTTTTAAAACCCTCATTAATACCTTTAATTTGATATCCATATCGTACAAAAACATACCAGAGTCACCCCTGTCCCACCCTAATGGCGATATCTCGAAAAGGCGTCCACCTATAGACCTAACGCCCCCTCCCTCTTAAAATGCTCAGTAACACCTTTCGTTTGATACCCATATCGTACAAACATTCTAGAGTCACCCCTGGCCCACCCTAATGGCGATATCTCGAAAAGGCGTCCACCTATAGACCTAGTGTCCACTCCCTCTTAAAATGCTCAGTAACACCTTTCGTTTGATACCCATATCGTACAAACATTCTAGAGTCACCCTTGGTCCACCTTTATGGCGATATCTCGAAAAGGCGTCCACCTATAGAACTAAGGATTACTCCCTTTTAAAATACTCCTTACCACCTTTCATTTGATACCCATATCGTACAAACACATTCTAGAGTCACCCTGGCCCACCCTAATGGCGATATCTCGAAAAGGCGTCCACCTATAGACCTAATGCCCACTCCCTCTTAAAATGCTCAGTAACACCTTTCGTTTGATACCCATATCGTACAAACATTCTAGAGTCACCCTTGGTCCACCTTTATGGCGATATCTCGAAAAGGCGTCCACCTATAGAACTAAGGATTACTCCCTTTTAAAATACTCATTACCACCTTTCATTTGATACCCATATCGTACAAACACATTCTAGAGTCACCCTGGCCCACCCTAATGGCGATATCTCGAAAAGGCGTCCACCTATAGACCTAATGTCCACTCACTCTTAAAATGCTCAGTAACACCTTTCGTTTGATACCCATATCGTACAAACATTCTAGAGTCACCCCTGGCCCACCCTAATGGCGATATCTCGAAAAGGCGCCCACCTATAGACCTAATGTCCACTCCCTCTTAAAATGCTCAGTAACACCTTTCGTTTGATACCCATATCGTACAAACATTCTAGAGTCACCCCTGTCCCACCCTAATGGCGATATCTCGAAAAGGCGTCCACCTATAGAACTAAGGATTACTCCCTTTTAAAATACTCATTACCACCTTTCATTTGATACCCATATCGTACAAACACATTCTAGAGTCACCCTGGCCCACCCTAATGGCGATATCTCGAAAAGGCGTCCACCTATAGACCTAATGCCCACTCCCTCTTAAAATGCTCAGTAACACCTTTCGTTTGATACCCATACCGTACAAACATTCTAGAGTCACTCTTGGTCCAGCTTTATGGCGATATCTCGAAAAGGCGTCCACCTATAGAACTAAGGATTACTCCCTTTTAAAATACTCATTACCACCTTTCATTTGATACCCATATCGTACAAACACATTCTAGAGTCACCCTGGCCCACCCTAATGGCGATATCTCGAAAAGGCGTCCACCTATAGACCTAATGCCCACTCCCTCTTAAAATGCTCAGTAACACCTTTCGTTTGATACCCATATCGTACAAACATTCTAGAGTCACCCTTGGTCCACCTTTATGGCGATATCTCGAAAAGGCGTCCACCTATAGAACTAAGGATTACTCCCTTTTAAAATACTCCTTACCACCTTTCATTTGATACCCATATCGTACAAACACATTCTAGAGTCACCCCTGGCCCACCCTAATGGCGATATCTCGAAAAGGCGTCCACCTATAGACCTAATGCCCACTCCCTCTTAAAATGCTCAGTAACACCTTTCGTTTGATACCCATATCGTACAAACATTCTAGAGTCAACCCTGGCCCACCCTAATGGCGATATCTCGAAAGGGCGTCCACCTATAGACCTAATGCCCACTCCCTCTTAAAATGCTCAGTAACACCTTTCGTTTGATGCACATATCGTACAAACACATTCTAGAGTCACCCCTGGCCCACCTTAATGACGATATCTCGAAAAGGCGTCCACCTATAGACCTCATGCCCACTCCCTCTTAAAATGCTCAGTAACACCTTTCGTTTGATACCCATACCGTACAAACATTCTAGAGTCACCCCTGGCCCACCCTAATGGCGATATCTCGAAAAGGCGTCCACCTATAGAACTAATGCCCACTCCCTCTTAAAATGCTCAGTAACACCTTTCATTTGATTCCCATATCGTACAAACACATTCTAGAGACACCCCTGGTCCACCTTTATGGCGATATCTCGAAACGGTGTCCACCTATGGAACTAAGGATCACTCCTTTTCAAAATACTCATTAACAGCTTTCATTTGATACCCATATCGTACAAACACATTATAGAATCACCCCTGGTCCACCTTAATGGGGACATCTCGAAAAGGCGTCCACCGATAGACCTAAGGCCCACTCCCTCTTAAAATGCTCAGTAACACCTTTCATTTGATACCCATATCGTACAAACAAATTCTAGAGTCAGCCCTGGTCTACCTTTATGGCGATATCCCTAAATGGCGTTCATCCATAGAACTATGGCCTACTCTCTCTTAAAATACTCTTTAATACCTTTCATTTGATACACATGTTATACAACCACATTCCAGGGTTACCCCAGATTGATTTTCCTTATTTTGTCTCCATAGCTCTCAACTGAGTATGTTATGTTCGGTTACACCCGAACTTAGCCTTCCTTACTTGTTTCGTTATAAGTTACTTAATACAAATTCATAATCAGTTAAACAAACAGATTTTGATCTACCAAAATAACAAATTCAAGGTTTTTTTGTTTATTTCATCGAAATGAAATTAACGTGTATTTCTTCAAAATATATTCTATTCTTTTGCAACGGAAAATAAAATTGTACCTAATTGTTCGTTTCTATATTTGTACAGTTGAATTTTGGTATTAAGTTCACATAAGTTAAATGACACGTGTACCTTATGACCGTATTTTAAACCCTTTCAGGCATATGAGACACCGGCTAGCAATATTTTATTAGTTTTTTTCGTTATAAGTTACTTAACACAAATTCATAATCAGTTAAACAAACTGATTTTGATCTACCAAAACAACAAATTCAAGGTTTTTTTGTTTATTTCATCGAAATGAAATTAGCGTGTATTTGTTCAAAATATTTTGCTATTCTCTTTCAATAGAAAATAAAATTGTACCTAATTGTTCGTTTCTGTATTTGTGCAGTTGAATTTTGGTATTAAGTTCACATAGATTAAATGACACGTGTACCTTATGACCGTATTTTAAACCCTTTCAGGCATATGAAACACCGGTGTCCCGAAAATATTTCCTTTTATAGCAAGAGGGCTAGCAATATTTTACTAGTTTTTTTCGTTATAAGTTACTTAATACAAATTCATAATCAGTTAAACAAACAGATTTTGATCTACCAAAACAACAAATTCAAGATTTTTTTGTTTATTTCATCGAAATGAAATTAACGTGTATTTCTTCAAAATATATTCTATTCTTTTGCAACGGAAAATAAAATTGTACCTAATTGTTCGTTTCTATATTTGTACAGTTGAATTTTGGTATTAAGTTCACATAAGTTAAATGACACGTGTACCTTATGACCGTATTTTAAACCCTTTCAGGCATATGAGACACCGGCTAGCAATATTTTACTAGTTTTTTCGTTATAAGTTACTTAACACAAATTCATAATCAGTTAAACAAACTGATTTTGATCTACCAAAACAACAAATTCTAGGTTTTTTTGTTTATTTCATCGAAATGAAATTAGCGTGTATTTGTTCAAAATATTTTGCTATTCTCTTTCAATAGAAAATAAAATTGTACCTAATTGTTCGTTTCTGTATTTGTACAGTTGAATTTTGGTATTAAGTTCACATAATTTAAATAACACGTGTACTTTATGACCGTATTTTAAACCCTTTCAGGCATACGAAACACCGGTGTCCCGAAAATATTTCCTTGTATAGCAAGAGGGCTAGCAATATTTTACTAGTTTTTTTCGTTATAAGTTACTTAATACAAATTCATAATCAGTTAAACAAACAGATTTTGATCTACCAAAATAACAAATTCAAGGTTATTTTGTTTATTTCATCGAAATGAAATTAACGTGTATTTCTTCAAAATATATTCTATTCTTTTGCAACGGAAAATAAAATTGTACCTAATTGTTCGTTTCTATATTTGTACAGTTGAATTTTGGAATTAAGTTCACATAAGTTAAATGACACGTGTACCTTATGACCGTATTTTAAACCCTTTCAGGCATATGAAACACCGGTGTCCCGAAAATATTTCCTTTTATAGCAAGAGGGCTAGCAATATTTTACTAGTTTTTTTCGTTATAAGTTACTTAACACAAATTCATAATCAGTTAAACAAACTGATTTTGATCTACCAAAACAACAAATTCAAGGTTTTTTTGTTTATTTCATCGAAATGAAATTAGCGTGTATTTGTTCAAAATATTTTGCTATTCTCTTTCAATAGAAAATAAAATTGTACCTAATTGTTCGTTTCTGTATTTGTGCAGTTGAATTTTGGTATTAAGTTCACATAGATTAAATGACACGTGTACCTTATGACCGTATTTTAAACCCTTTCAGGCATATGAAACACCGGTGTCCCGAAAATATTTCCTTTTATAGCAAGAGGGCTAGCAATATTTTACTAGTTTTTTTCGTTATAAGTTACTTAATACAAATTCATAATCAGTTAAACAAACAGATTTTGATCTACCAAAACAACAAATTCAAGATTTTTTTGTTTATTTCATCGAAATGAAATTAACGTGTATTTCTTCAAAATATATTCTATTCTTTTGCAACGGAAAATAAAATTGTACCTAATTGTTCGTTTCTATATTTGTACAGTTGAATTTTGGTATTAAGTTCACATAAGTTAAATGACACGTGTACCTTATGACCGTATTTTAAACCCTTTCAGGCATATGAGACACCGGCTAGCAATATTTTACTAGTTTTTTCGTTATAAGTTACTTAACACAAATTCATAATCAGTTAAACAAACTGATTTTGATCTACCAAAACAACAAATTCTAGGTTTTTTTGTTTATTTCATCGAAATGAAATTAGCGTGTATTTGTTCAAAATATTTTGCTATTCTCTTTCAATAGAAAATAAAATTGTACCTAATTGTTCGTTTCTGTATTTGTACAGTTGAATTTTGGTATTAAGTTCACATAATTTAAATAACACGTGTACTTTATGACCGTATTTTAAACCCTTTCAGGCATACGAAACACCGGTGTCCCGAAAATATTTCCTTGTATAGCAAGAGGGCTAGCAATATTTTACTAGTTTTTTTCGTTATAAGTTACTTAATACAAATTCATAATCAGTTAAACAAACAGATTTTGATCTACCAAAATAACAAATTCAAGGTTGTTTTGTTTATTTCCTCGAAATGAAATTAACGTGTATTTCTTCAAAATATATTCTATTCTTTTGTATCGGAAAATAAAATTGTACCTAATTGTTCGTTTCTATATTTGTACAGTTGAATTTTGGTATTAAGTTCACATAAGTTAAATGACACGTGTACCTTATGACCGTATTTTAAACCCTTTCAGGCATATGAGACACCGGCTAGCAATATTTTACTAGTTTTTTTCGTTATAAGTTACTTAACACAAATTCATAATCAGTTAAACAAACTGATTTTGATCTACCATAACAACAAATTCAAGGTTTTTTTGTTTATTTCATCGAAATGAAATTAGCGTGTATTTGTTCAAAATATTTTGCTATTCTCTTTCAATAGAAAATAAAATTGTACCTTATTGTTCGTTTCTGTATTTGTACAGTTGAATTTTGGTATTAAGTTCACATAGATTAAATAACACGTGTACTTTATGACCGTATTTTAAACCCTTTCAGGCATATGTAACACCGGTGTACCGAAAATATTTCCTTTTATAGCAAGAGGGCTAGCAATATTTTACTAGTTTTTTTCGTTATAAGTTACTTAATAAAAATTCATAATCAGTTAAGCAAACAAATTTTGATCCACCAAAATAACAAATTCAAGGTTGTTTTGTTTATTTCATCGAAATGAAATTAACGTGTGTTTGTTCAAAATATTTTGCTATTCGTTTTCAATGTAAAATAAAAGTGTACGTAATTGTTCGTTTCTATATTTGTACAGTTGAATTTTGGTATTAAGTTCACATAGGTTAAATGGCACGTGTACCTTATGACAGTATTTTAAACCCTTTCAGGCATATGATACATCGGTGTCCCGAAAATATTTCCTTGTATAGAAAGAAGGCTAGCAATATTTTACTAGTTTTTTTCGTTATAAGTTACTTAATACAAATTCAGAATCAGTTAAGTAAACAAATTTTGATCCACCAAAATAACAAATTCAAGGTTGTTTTTTTTTATTTCATCGAAATGAAATTAACGTGTGTTTGTTCAAAATATTTTGCTATTCGTTTTCAATGTAAAATAAAAGTGTACCTAATTGTTCGTTTCTATATTTGTACAGTTGAATTTTGGTATTAAGTTCACATAAGTTAAATGACACGTGTACCTTATGACCGTATTTTAAACCCTTTCAGGCATATGAAACACCGGCTAGCAATATTTTTCTAGTTTTTTTCGTTATAAGTTACTTAACACAAATTCATAATCAGTTAAACAAACTGATTTTGATCTACCAAAACAACAACCTCAAGGTTGTTTTGTTTATTTCATCGAAATGAAATTATCGTGTATTTGTTCAAAATGTTTTGCTAATATTTTCCAATGGAAAATTTAATTGTACTTAATTGCTCGTTTCTATATTTGTAGAGTTGAATTTTGGTATTAAGTTCACATAGGTTAAATGACACTGGTACCTTAGACAGTATTTTAAACCCTTTCAGGCATATGATACATCGGTGTCCCGAAAATATTTCCTTGTATAGAAAGAAGGCTAGCAATATTTTACTAGTTTTTTTCGTTATAAGTTACTTAATACAAATTCAGAATCAGTTAAGTAAACAAATTTTGATCCACCAAAATAACAAATTCAAGGTTGTTTTTTTTTATTTCATCGAAATGAAATTAACGTGTGTTTGTTCAAAATATTTTGCTATTCGTTTTCAATGTAAAATAAAAGTGTACCTAATTGTTCGTTTCTATATTTGTACAGTTGAATTTTGGTATTAAGTTCACATAGGTTATGTGACACGTGTACCTTATGACCGTATTTTAAACCCTTTCAGGCATATGAAACACCGGCTAGCAATATTTTTCTAGTTTTTTTCGTTATAAGTTACTTAACACAAATTCATAATCAGTTAAACAAACTGATTTTGATCTACCAAAACAACAACCTCAAGGTTGTTTTGTTTATTTCATCGAAATGAAATTATCGTGTATTTGTTCAAAATGTTTTGCTAATATTTTCCAATGGAAAATTTAATTGTACTTAATTGCTCGTTTCTATATTTGTAGAGTTGAATTTTGGTATTAAGTTCACATAGGTTAAATGACACGTGTACCTTATGACAGTATTTTAAACCCTTTCAGGCATACGAGACACCGGTGTCCTGAAAATATTTCCTTGTATAGCAAGAGGGCTAGCAATATTTTACTAGTTTTTTTCGTTATAAGTTACTTAATACAAATTCATATTTCAGATAAACAAACCGATTTTGATCTACCAAAATAACAAATTCAAGGCTGTCATGTTTATTCCATCGAAATGAAATTAGCGTGTATTTGTTCAAGATATTTTGTTATTCTTTTTCAATGGAAAATTAAATTGTACTTAATTGCACGTTTCTATATTTGTACAGTTGAATTTTGGTATTAAGTTCACATAGGTTAAGTGACACGTGTACCTTATGACAGTATTTTAAACCCTTTCAGGCATATGAGACACCGATTTCCCGAAAATATTGCCCTGTGTAGCAAGAAGGCTAGCAATATTTTACTAGTTTTAGAGCTTCTCCAACCGAATTGTCAACCTCACCTACCCGGGGCGAATCCTGTTTTATTAACAGCCGAGGATCTGTCGACCACAAGTTCCTCATGGAACTAGAGTGTGGGGAGGGCGATATGGCCTAGAAGGTTTAATGTGGTAATATAAATCTTTCCCGAGATGGTCGGGCTAGTACCTTAATGGTGCTTTGTTACCGGAACATACCGGATCTATATCCGGCAAAGAACAATCAACATCGATAACACTCCCCAAAGCCATCGGGGAGTGTCTTTATCGTTAATACAACAACAAAAACAACATTTTTTATTGGATCTGTAAGATATATAATTATAGTTTTACAGCTTAAGTATTTTATTTAAGGACTGGTACAGAAAGTTCTACAAATTTAGAATTCCCTATACATTTTTTAGTATTGGCATAGCAGGCTTTGAATAATTATTTCTCAATTTGTGCTCTAAAGCATTTTTATTCTCAGCTGCACTTGTACACAGGGTATAATTAATTTTATTGGATAATGGTTGGTTGTACTCCAGGTGTATTGGACTCCAGGCAGTATTAATACAGGGTTTTTATCAGCAGACTTCCCGGCATGACCTCATCATCAAATTAGCACATGCCATCTCCGAGTTTTGACAAGAGTTATAAGGTGATGCTCCCTTCAAAAAAGCACTGGAAAATAACGTAGTGTACATGACAGACGCAATATCGTTTTTTATAGATGGGTATAATTGGACTGGGCTGTGAGATCTGGTGTCTTCTCTGAGCAACTTATGTTATCGCTGTCATGTCCTGACTTGGCTAGTTTTCCAAGAGGTAGTTCGAAGTATAGAGTGGACCTGTCGGAAGACTCAGACAGAGGTTGCAAAAGGTTGCTTCATGCCTCAGATGACTTATTAAACCTTATTTTAATATGGGTTCCAGGGATTAAAAGCACTTTAGGCAACTAAAGGCCAAACGAACTTGCGAAGGCAGTGTTTTATTGGATACTGCGGAGGCTGCAAGATACATCATCCACTCACGTCATTCAAAGATAACATATATATGTAGCAGATTTCAGGAGACAGCCGTCTCCAATTGGTGCTCCTCGGACACCTGCAGGACAAAGGAACATACATAACCGCCCTCAAAAAGACTTGCTTAATATGTAGATCAAGATATCCAATCTTAAGATTTACTCTCATAATCACGAGACACTGGCCAGAAAACTGCAAAGAAAAAGGCACTCACTACTGCAACAGGACTATAGCAAACATTAGTTTTGAGATTCCGGGCGGTTGTATACTGTTGGGACTTCAGAAAGTTGCAAGATGCTTCATAAAACATATCAGCAAGTTCATTTACCGGATATGAAGTGACGAATTTACGTCCTCTAGTTTCAAGCTATTTTTGAATATTCTATTACTAGAAAAGCATGTTCCGGCCCCTTTTTGATTATTCCTACAAATATTTTATATAGCGCTCCGAGCTTGGCCCAGAAAACAAAGTAGTTCAATGTCATCAATATTGTCTAGTTCATCTATTATATTGAAAACTTAACTAAAGAGAAGCACCCAGCCAAATCATGCTTTCCTCTTAAATGAAGATGTGGTAGCAGTCTCACTGTAACCACTCAATTATTTCACCTTAATTCTATTACTACTGGAATGTCTAAGTATATTTGATTTAAATTTGTCAAATCCTTAGTATGAGCAAAAGAAAACACTTCCAAAATTTTAATAGAGGTGGAGTTATTGGCTGGCGCCCCTATATACAGTTATGTGAAATATAATAAGGACAGTAGTTGGTTCTGAATCTGATGCAGATTCAAAAACGTGAAAAATTCAAGCGGTTTTAACTGTACCAATTTATTGCGAATAAATTGGAAAACAGGTTTTTGAATAGTTTTGTCCAGATTTTGCAACCTGTTATTTCTTATTTTCATTTTTATTGCAACTTTCGATTTTGACATGTGAAAAAAAATAAGGACACTTCTTGTTCGAGATAAAAAATAACAATATGAGACAAAAAAAATAAACAAATTTGTATTCAGTTATTTCAAAATTAGTTTCTGCTTATTTCAATACTTTGTTGAAAATCCACGGTTGCATGGAATCAACTAATTTTTGGCAGGCCGAAACCGGAATTGCATTCCATGAGTCCTTAATAAGTTCCCAAAGCTCATCATTGTTACTTGGACACTTTCCTCTTATTGATGTTTTTACGGTATTCCACAAATTTTCACTCCATTACACTGACATTGTTTATTCTGAACCACTCTTTTGTACACTTTGTGGTGGGTTTTGGATCATTGTCCCGCTGGTATACCCACCTAAGTGGCATATTATCTTCAGCGTACGGTAGCATGCATGCTTGAAGAATTTCCACATAATCAGTTGCTTTCATAGTGCCCTGTATGCGGTGGAGTGGTCCCACACCATTGTATGAAAATGCTCCCCAAACCATAATATTTCCGCCACCATGTTTTACGGTCTTTATTGTATATTTAGGATTGTAAGCTGCGTTTGGCGGTCTTCTAACATTATGAATACCTCGGTCTGAGTTAAACCAATTTATCTTTGTTTCGTCTGACCAAAGAATATTACGCCACTTTTCTTCAGACCAAAACACATGTTCCTCCGCAAACTTTAGTCTTTGTTGCACGTTCTTTTTGGACAACGTAGGCACTTTTCTAGGGCTCCTGGACTTCATATTTTCTTTAATAAGCATTTTTCGAATAGTTGACGATTCGGCATCAATATTTAACTCACCTTTAATTTGTTTGGATGAAATAAAAGGATTATTCTTTATACAGCGCATTATTTTCTTTTTTATAATTGGTGTGATTTTTTGTTTTCTGCCACGCATTTCGACCCGGGGAATCCATTTAACTGCATTTTCTACCATTGTTTTTGAAATATTAAGTAATTCTGCCACTTTTCTGTACGAATTTCCCTGTTTCACCATGTTTCTCGCATTTTCGGATCGCAATGCTTGCCCTTTCCCATTTGCTACTAATTACGAAAAATTCCAAATTGTAATAGACATTAATACCAGTCTGCAAACATTATTTTTACCTTATCTATTAAAAAATACACGTTTAAGTAAAGATTTTTAAGACGAGGCTATGAAATGACACGGTGTCCTTATTAAATCGCACAACCGTTCACTGACTTTGTTGAAGACGGAATGATTTTTTTTAAATGTGTGAAAATAATTTAGATTTGTTTTTGTTAAGACTGAGTAAAAACAATACGCAGTTAGTTGGATAGAGTTTGCTCGGCATACTTGGAATCTACTGAAATGAAGATTTGTTGCAGCTCTGTCCCTATTATTTTTCACATAACTGTATATGCTAAAAATGTAAAATGTAGTGGTGTGAGTGAAACAAAAGGATACTTGATTTTACTACTTTAAATGTTTGACACTTTTTAGCACCAGGAAAACAATAACAACAAGTAAAGGTGTCTAAGATCGGATGCAACCGAACATTATATACTCAGCGTGAGCTTCAATTGTACATTTCATTTCCGATAAATCACTTTTCTACATAACACGTGGCACCGCCCGTTTAAAAAAATGTCTCCACATTTCCTCTTACAATAAAACTTGATATGTGAAATATCATTGATTCAAAAGTATTTTTTGCTAAGTTATAACTTATTATTGTCGTCTACGACCCTTTTAAAGATCTTTCATATAAAAGTGGGCGTGGTCTTTACCCGATCTCGTCCATTTTTTCTAGAAATATTTCCTGCTATATGGAAAATATGTGTACCCAATTTTATTACGATCCGTTAATTTTTGTTCGAGTTATGGCTCCCGAAACAAAGAAAATTGCTTAGTCATAAAAGGGGCGGTGACACGCCCATTTTTTAAATTTGCAGTTTTTCCTGTTTATTGTTATAAATCCACTTGGGAAATGAAATACCATTGATATAAAGCTATTTTTTGCAAAGATATAGCTTAATATATTCGTCCACGACCCTTTTAAAAATCTGTTATATAAGGACCACGCCCCTTAACCGATTTCGTTAGTTTTTCTTCAAAGCATTCCTTATAGTAAAGGCAACCTCTTTGCCAAATTTTGCTACGATACGTTTAACGATTTTTTATTTATGATTAATAATATTTATAAAATTGATTTTATCACAAGTGGGCGGTGCCACGCCCATTTTAAAAACATATTCCAAATTTTTATCAAGAGTCTCAATATCAGTCAACACGTCAAATTTCAACGTTCTAGGTGTATTATTTACTAAATTATCAGGTTTTTTGTGTGTTTCCAAAATTTTATATATACAAAATGTGGGCGTGGTTATCAACCGATTTCGTTCATTTTCAATACCAATTTATTCTGGGTGCAAAGCACGCTGAGTATAAATACACCATTGGCACACCTTGTCCAACATACGCCTTAAAATCCATTGCAGCCTCAAACACGCTCCTTTAAATATGTTGGGTCACAGGAAAGCAAAGCAAAGTAGTTTATTGTGATATGATGCCATCTTGTATTTCTTTTCTATTTCTATTTTGCATTGTTTGTGCTGTTGTTGTTTTCTCTCTGCAATTTGTGGTTGTGTCACTCTTATGGAGTTGGCGCCTGTTGTGTCACTTCCTGCTCAAAATGTTTTCAAAAATATAAATTTTACTAAATGCTCAACGCCAAGAACACTTGAGTTTAAAGAAAACAACAACAATAACAATACAAATAAGAAAAGAAAAACAACAATAATTATACAAGCGGTAACGCTATCAGTAGTGGTAACAACAGTGACTTGTACTTTTACGTTGACAAAAGAACAACAATAATGTTGATGACGATGCAGACCAGAACAAGAATGACACCGACGACGGCCAGGACGTCTGGCCAGACAAGTGTGAACAAGATGTTTTAACAAAAAGCTAGAATTAAACAACAAGCACAGCTATTATAACGTACATATGTATGGTGAGAGGCAGACAGGAAAGAGAGCATGAAGAAATAGTTACAAAAAGGAAACTCCAACACACATTAAACATAGTTGATATATCCTGAATCCTTTAAATGGCACAACTTCAAAGCCACTTTATAAACTCAACTAAAATTGTTGTTCTTACATTTACTTTTATACTCAATGTGGTTGTTGTTATTTGTTGCTCTATTATATATTTGTTGTCAGCAAAGTTGTTTTGCAAAATCATTAAGAACCCTTGTCAAGCTGGTACCTTTCACGCCGCATAAAATTGTAGTAAATATGCGACAAATGCACATACGTACATATATATATATATATTACGAGCTGATGCACATACGGATATACCAAACTTACACATACATACATGCACACCTAAAAAGAAATGAATGAAACGAAGGCGTCAGGTGTATCATTGTGGTCCAGTTGAAGTTGTGACACTCAATAACACTGTAATACGTACAAACTTATATATATTTACGTAAAAGCATGTACGTATGATTTAGTTAACAATGGCTTTAGAAAAGCTTCACTGAAAGATACTGAAATAGTTTTATATTTAATTTAAACTCATTTCATTAATATATATGACATCGTATAGTAGTAATAATAGTGCAGCTTGTTCCCAGGGTTACTATGGAGTCACAAAGCTGGGAAGAGAAGGTCGTACGTCAAAATTTCTTATATGATTCTCGTTGGCAGAGCGCGGGGACATGCCTTTAAAATTTCAAAAACTACGATTTTGTTTCATACCTTCTTGGCCGCTACGTCTTCGCCCATTCGTATAACAATACCACGTCAATCGTTGTCATCAAGGACAGGTCCATAAGCTTTCTCGAGAACAAATATCTCGAACAAGCAACCCTATTCTCTTCCGACGTCGTCCACAACTCTGAGCCATTCATCAGAACAGGAATGATGAGGATAGGATAGGATAGGATAGGTTAGGTGGTAGCTGCCCTGATCAGGATAGCTCACTTGGACAACACGAAGGTCCGTTGTGATACCACATACACCAAAAATACCGGTGACTTAGATCTAGCTACTTAGAGAATCGTTGGGTAGCAACGATAAAGCTCCGAATGATGCCGATTTCAACTTTGGAAAATCCTCGGGAGATCCAAGTGAGTCGAGACCGAAGTACTTTCGCCTAGTTCTGACAAAAGCTGGGCAATCAAGCATAAAGTGATTTGGTGATTCCACCTCATCATCCTCCATACAGCTGCAGCAGGATGGAGTTTCCAGTATATTGAGACGTACCGCATGGATACCCATGGGATAGCGCCCTGTCAAAACCCCAATGACCATTGATAGGTGAGCCGTGAACCCAATTATTTCAGCAGACCTCCTGCCATCCACTTTCGGCCAGAAAGATCTTGCTACCCTGCAAGACGTGGTGTCCGCCCAACGTTTGCTGAGCTGATTCGAGGCCCAGCTATGGAGGAGCAATCCACAGGTGGCCAGCGGGATCCCAAAATCCCTACAGCCATCAGTTGTACCGATGCGGGATAAGAGATCCGCTTGACAGTTACCCGGGATATCGCTATGGCCCGGGACCCAGATAATCTTAATTTAAAATAATTCGATGCAATCGCAAGCGAGGTTAGGCGCTCCCAGACCACCCTCGATCGCATTGTAGTTGAGCTCCAGGCCTTGATAGCTGCTTGACTATCAGAGTAGATGTTAAATTCCCTAACCGTAGTAGCACTGGATAGCATTCCATCCACCGCATCCTTAATCGCAGCAACTTCCGCTTAAAATACACTGCAGTGATCATTCAACTTAAACTTGCGGCTTAAATTTAGCTCTTGACAAAAGACCCCCCCCCCCCCCCCAACCTTTCCATCCAGCTTCCACCCATCCGCGAACAAGTTAAACGGTCCCATGCCCCAGATAATTCCTCTTCCCCACTCCTCTCTCTCTGGAATGACTGGAGTGAAGATTGTATAGGGGGCAGTTATCGGGATACAATAGTCCATTGTGTCCGGGATAAAGTCGAAACTGGTAAAAAGGCTAGAGTGTCCGCGGTCAGAAAGTCCATATCCCATATCACGAAGCCTGGCCAACGACCTTACCGCGGCCGCCTTTCCCGCAATATCTACTGGGTGTATGTTCAGCATGACGTTCAGTGCCAAGGTAGGTGTTGTTCTGAGAGTGCCACTGATACCGATCAGCGCCGTCCGTTGCACTGACACTAACATTTTGGAGGTGCTCGCCGTGGCCAGTGCTTTCCACCAGACCAGCACCCCATATAGCAGAATCGGTTTGACCACCATCTCATAAAGCCAGTGTACTACTCTTGGCGAGAGTCCCCATCTCTTTCCGATAGCCCCTCTGCAGCAGTACAGGGCAATGGCGGCCTTCCTGGCCCGATCTTCCACATTGGGTCTCCAGGACAGTTTCTTGTCCAAAACAATCCCCAAATATTTAACCCTATCATATCTGCTTGTGAAAAGAACCAATTCCATTTTTCCTGGGTTGACCGCCAATCCACATGATTCAGCCCACCTAGCCACAGTATCCAGGTAGCCCTGCAGAACATCGTGCACGGTGCCCGGAAATTTGCCTCTGACTAGGATAGCGAGGTCATCTGTATAGGCACCACCCGACAACCATTGGCTTCCAGCTCCACAAGAAGATCGTTGACTACCACACCCCAGAGGAGAGGAGATAGGACTTCCCCCTGTGGCGTACCCCTGCACACCTTCCTCTTAATTATGGCCCCTCTCCACTCCGCTGCGACAATTCTGCCGCATAGAAGCTTGCTAATAAATTCAACCAGAGCCGCCTCGACTCCTAAATCCACCAGAGCTCTTTCGATCGCCCCCGGTCTAGAAAGGTACCCAGAGCATACTCTTTGTGTTCTAGGGACCACTCTATTTGCTTTACAATCGAATGGAGAGCCGTTTCCGTCGATCTGCCCTTGCAGTACGCATGCTGTGAAGCTGACAGTAACCCCCGAGGTATCCTTTCCCGTAGGTACAGTTCAATCAACCGCTCAAACGTCTTAAGAAGAAACGACGAGAGACTGATTGACCTAAAATCCTTAGGTTATACATGAGATCTTCTGCCGGCCTTCGGAATGAAAATAACCCTAACCGTGTGGGGATATATTTAAGCCTGAGGCAGTTAGTATAGATGATGGCCAACCAGCGGCAGGAAATCCCCAAAGACTTTTGAAGTTGCACAGGAATGATTACATCCGGGCCCGGAGACTTATAGGGCTTGAACGACCCTATAGCCCAGGTTATTTGACTTTCCCGTATTGGAATTGCAGGCAGGAATGATGGGGACCTGTAAAATGATTTTTGTTGTTCTGAGAGGAATTCACATTCCAATTGCCTACTTAGTCCAACTTGCTGGCTTTATTATCCGTTTGATTTCTATGCTGAGATAGTTTTCGTTGTTAGTGCTGTTTCCTAAATAGACGAAGTCCTTCATAGTCTCGAAGTTATATCCGTCAATAGTGACGTAGATGCCAAGGTAAGAAAGCGCCCATTCTTTCTTTGATGACAGCAAGTACTTTGTCTTTCTCCCATTTATTGCAAAACCCACGGTTTGACTTATTTATCCAATCCAGAGAGAGCAGAACTTACCCAGCGTGTGTTGACAGATGTCAACATAAATGCCAGTAATTATAAGCTCTTATAAAAGATTTTAGCATTGCTGTTAAGATCTGCTTCCAGAGTTATCTTTTTCATCATTATTAAAGAAATCGAATGGTTCAGAGTCACTTTGTGAGAAGCCTCGATTGGTTTCTAACGGCTATAAAAGGTCTTCTCAATCCTTTCAACAACAAATTAGCAAAAACAAATAGAAACATATCGAAGAAAACGCCAATTTTAAAAGCCCTCGCGACAGGTGCCTCACCTGATCGCCATAAATGCTCGAGCTATCGGCGAAACATAAATGCCCAGTCCAACAAAACCAGCCGTTTCCTGCTGATCATGCCAAGCCAACTTACTCACGTCGTACCGTGCGTTTAAAAAGGACAAATGGGCGAATTCCAAAGAGCCAGAATCAAGGCAAATGATAAATCGTACAGCTGAGCTAAAAAGTAAAACCGTTGCGAAGAGAATAACGACCGACATGCCTCTTTCGGAAGAACTATGGCTTAGGCTTTTTAAAAAGGACGACCGGACTTATGTATAGAGAATGTGGAGTGGAGACTTGGAGCTCAGAACAAAAAGGCTAAAGAGGAGATAAGCTTCGGCCCACGTGATACTACAACTTGTGCGACGAACCCAGCATAAGGCAGTTAATACGTCCAGGTACTATGGATAATTCCGGCTTACCAATAAACGAATTATTATATAAGCAGTACTCAAAACTGAATCTGGTAGCGTACTGACAGCATCAGCTCGCCCCTTCTTTCAGACGGATCTTGGACAGTCTGTAGGTAGCATAACATAAGGAGTAAGTGACATAACAAGGGCACACAATTGGCATTTCTACCACACAACTGACGTAAAAGTAGAAAACATATCTGGGAAGACGTTGGTGGAAATTTTAGCAAGCAGTTCTATATCAGTTTGCTTGCCGCAAATCAGAGAGGTAGTGGCCCTTCATTTCTTAGCTAGCTCCTTCAAGTCTTTGGTGCTTCTGTTTAGTATTTTAATTTTAACACAGGGCGAACAATTTCCTATATTCTGCTTGCCGCTGAAGTAGAGTAGGCTGATGCAGATGCTAACACACGCCAGTAACAATATGATAATACAACTAAACTTTACCATTCTAAGCCATTAGTACTGCGGTAGTCTCCGAACTCAAATAAACAAGAATGAAAAGCTGCCACAATATCCTCTAGCCGATCTGGCAGCGGATTTCGTTAATTATCTCACCGTTCTTTTACGAAAACTCCCAGCAATCGAACTACAGTACTAATATCTGGAACGGGGAAGCTGTCCTTATTCTGGTAGTAAGAAACTGCTTCGTATGCCCAGATGGAATATGACTGAGGTTACCATATTTTTGCAGCTTCGACAATTTCAAGTTTTGTCCTGACAGCTGTTCGACGGCATAGTGCAACGTGCACCAGTAAAAAGATCTTTGGTGCAGAGTCTGAGATAAATAAGAAGGTAATAAGCGAATTGAAATTAACCTCATAAGGACAACTGCGCGCACGTAAACTTCTAAACTAAAACACTGTGTAGTGCGTTTTAGAGACCAGGAGCTGCTGCGGTCTTTTAACCGCGAAACACCTCCCGAAGGCTTGGGGAGTGTTACGGATATGGGCAGTCCTTTTGCGGCTATAAATCCGGAACTCTCCGGTACTGGCATCTTTTAATACAAGCCCGACGGCCTTCACTGGATCGTCTTTTCCTATGTTCATAGCATGACCTAGCCAACGGGGATTTTGGGATTTTATTAGTTGTACTATGTACATATTTGTGTAGAGCTCATCATTATACATCATTCATTGCGCACCGTCGCTTCACGAACAGGACCATATAACTTGTGAATAACTTTTCTCTCGAATACTCCAAGGTCTATTCCATCGTCTTCCATTTACGGCAAAGGCCCATAAAAATCGTTAAAATTTCCCAAAAACATCCGGAAGTGGCTTTATCGCTACAAAAATTTGTAGAAGAAAGCAGGAGACTGACCAACCCTTTTGGTCGTCACTACTTTACGAAGCTCTTTTTAGAAGGTGGTTATTGAATCATGATTATGTTGGAATATTAGTCCTTCGTCGCTTAACAACCGGATATTGCGGGCAAACTGGTAAATGTTAGGTTAGGTTGAACGGTCCATGAGGACCTGACATAGACTGAATGAGTTCGTAGTATTACCAGAAGTTGGTTTTAAAGACCAAACTGAAAAACCCTATCAAAAACCAGGACCTATGTTATAAAATAGCTCCGTCCTCTTGGCAAATACTAGAAGCTTCCTAGGACTTAAGCCACTTGCTGCTTCTAGATCTGACAGCTGTATCACTCCTAATAGCTGGAGTCTTAACCTGGCAAGCGCAGGCCACGAGCACGGAACGTGCTCGATCGTTTCCTCCTCCAACCCGCACTTCATACATCTGCTATCACTAACCAAGCCTGAGACAGAAGGCAGTGTCAAGTCAGAATACCCGTCTCGTGTCTACAGTCCTCTCTTTTTAACGATAGAAGTGACTTTGTTAGTCTAAGGTTGTAAGACCTTCACATAATCTTCGACACTTTACAGCACCGCGCTTGAACCCACGCCTTTCCCGCTTGGACGATCAGGTGCACCTCTCGCTTTCGCTTAATCTCGCTCAGTCTAATTGGGACGTCGACGGAGCAAGCTTCAAGGGATAAGACCTTTTTAGCTAGTTCATCTGCTTTTTCATTCCCATTTATTCCCATATGCCCTGGTACGCAATATAGATGTATGCTTCTCCCTGTCCCGATTCTCTCTAGAGACTGCTTACACTCTAACACGCATTTAGATGCTGTGCTATGCGAGATTATTACAAATTGGCAAAGCTCCAACGGCCTTTTTTATCCTTAATTAAAGTCACTTCAGGTTTCTTAAACTTTTAGCAACTTCACTATTAATACTTTAAGAGGCCAGACGTCATGCTTCACTGCCTTTCTACTCTCCCTCCAACCGCTCCACCTATTTTAATCTTTACGCTCGACTATCAATGACAATGGCCATTACAGAGTGTCTCAATGCCGTTTAAACGAATTATGAAGTGGATACGCATAAAAATTTATTGCTTAGGCATACAAAAAATCCCCGCTATTGTTGAGCCCAGCAAGACGTAAACCAAAAAGGGCAAAAAAAAAAGAAGAAAAAAATTTGCAAAAATGGCAAAAAACAAACAAAAAAAAAAATTTTAAGATAAGAAACTTAAACCTCTACTTGGATGACGCTTCGGGCCACTGCTGAGTGCAAAGATTAAATCAGCATTTGCTGGTAAGAGGTAATTTCCCCCAAAGAGCAACTCACAAAAATAAAAAATTCATAAGAATTTTTTGGAGACTAAAATTTAGCGTAGACAATTTTGTGGTTTTTGCGGGCGCTAGGAAGTGCGCATTAAATGCAACAACAATGGCAGTAGTAATAATTATATATGCATGTAGATAGTAACAATAAGATATGACACTTAGATGAGGCTCAAATAACACTGTGCAACAAAGTTACTTTTTAAATGTAATTGGAAGAGAAGCTCGGCCTAAATCTTCCCGAAGATAATAAGCGCCTTGTATTTTTTTGTTATACTCAGCGTGCTTTGCACCCAGAGTATATAACTTTGATTGGATAACAGTTGGTTGTACAGGTATAAAATAATCGAGATAGATATAGACTTCCATATATCAAAATAATCTGGCCGAAAAAAGAAATTCTTTAAGCCATGTCCGTCAGTCCGTCCGTCTGTCCGTTAACACGATAACTTTAGTAAATATTGAGATATCTTCAACAAATTTGGTACAAGAGCTTATCTGGACCCAGAATAGATTGGTATTGAAAATGAGCGAAATCGGATGATAACCACGCCTACTTTTTATATATATAACATTTTCGAAAACACAAAAAACCTGATTATTTAGTAAATAATACAACCAGAATATTGAAATTTGACGTGTGGACGGATATTTGGACTCCTGATAAAAACTTAAAAATAATTTTTAAAATGGGCGTGGCACAGCCCACTTGTGATAAAATCAATTTTGCTAATATTATTAATCATAAATCAAAAAGCGTTAAACGTATCGCAGCAAAATTCGGCAGAAGAGATTGCATGTACTATAAGGAATGCTTTGAAGAAAAATTTACGAAATCGGTTAAGGACCACGCCCACTTTTATATAAAAGATTTTTAAAAGGGTCGTGGACGAATAAAATAAGCTTTATTGTTGCAAAATAGAGCTTTATTTCAATGTTATTTCATTTCCCAAGTGGATTTATAACATTTCGGGAGCCATAACTCGAAGAAAAATTAACGGATCGTAATAAAATTAGGTACACATATTTTCCCTATAGCAGGAAATATTTCTAGTAAAAATGGACGGGATCGGTTAAAGACCACGGCAACTTAGGATATAAAACAAGTTTAAAAGGGCCGTAGATTAGAATAATAAGCTATAACTTAGCAAAAAATAGCTTTGAATTAATGATATTTCACTTATCAAGTTTTATTGTAAGAGGAAATGGAGAGACATCTTTTTTAAAGGGGCGGTGCCACGTGTTATGTAGAAAAGTAATTTATCTGAAATGAAATGTGCAATTGAAGCTCACGCTGAGTATATAATGTTCGGTTACACCCGAACTTAGACACCTTTACTTATTTTTATATATTAATTGTCGTAGGAGTCATAAGGTCAATTGACCAAAACAGAATTTTTATGAATGGCCATAAAGTCAAATTAAAAAAAAAACCATAGACTCTAAACTGAACTTATCACCCTTTGAAGTGGTCATAGCATCAATTGACGTTATGTCTGTTGTTCTTGTGTCATACCTTATTTCCAGTTCATATATTACATTTTGATCAGGATACAATTGAACCCAAAAGCCCTATCTCTTAAGAGTTATGTGTACTCAATAAAGAAATTACTTAAGAGTGGGGAAAAGATGAGTTCATTGATATCTCAAAGCAAATACCACCTTTAAATATAAAAAAGAAAAATAAATAAATGGCGCAATTTACCACTGAAGACATTTACGCAAAGCTGCTCTTCCAATTTACGTCGCGCTTAATTTAATCTTCTCTACAAAATGAAGAAACCGGAACTATATATTTTATGCCGGCTCCTAATGCCACCTGCAAGGCAGATGAATTTTCACTGAGAAGCTTTTCATAGCAGAAATACACTCGGAGTATTTGCCAAATCACTGCCTAGGGGCAACCCCACTTAGAAAAACTTTTTGGTAATTGGAAAAACGTTTTTCCAAACTTTTCATGTTATTTTGTCTGGAACTTGAACAAAGGAATTTCGGTGCACAGATGGAGCACGATACCATCACTCTACGGTGGCTGCCACTCCCCGACAGATTCCCAAAGATGTCGATCCAATTTTCGGTATATTCAGTTGACAACCCATCAATTTGTCAATTTTAATACTCAGCTGAGCAAAGCTCACAAAGTATATTAATTTTATTCGCATAACGGTACCCCGTAGCGGCATAAACTAATCGAGATAGATATAGACTTCTATATATCAAAATGATCTGGGCGAAAAAAGAAATTCATTCAGCCATGTCAGTCGGTCCGTCCGTCCGTCTGTCCGTAAACACGATAACTTGAGTAAATTTTGAGGTATCTTAATGAAACTTGTTATGTAAGTTCCTGGGCACTCATCGTACTATAACCACGCCCACTTTTTCGATATTGAAAATTTCGAAAAACCGAAAAGGTGTGATAATTCATTATCAAAGACGGATAAGGCGATGAAATTCGGTAGGTAGGTCGACCTTATGACGCAGAATACAAAATTAGTAAAATTTTGGACAATGGGCGTGGCACCGCCCACTTTAAAAAGAAGTTAATTTAAAAGTTTTGCAAGTAGTGATTTGGCAGCTGTGTATGTAATGTTAGGTTACACCCGAACTTAGCCTTCCTTGCTTGTTGTAGATGGTTTTGTTCAAGAAGCTTTGGGGTTTGTAAGGGCGGTTTTCAATACGAAATCAGGCAAACTAAGCTACTCAAACGCCAAAGAGTACAGGTAGAAAATACTCCCTTCTTTTATTCTGACTTATTAAGGAACAATTCTAACTTCCGCGAATTGAAAAAACACGCACACCTTAAAAGAAAATCGGTTGAAAATGGTCCTCCGGAGCTCATTATAAATATCAACGATCCCCAAAGACAACGTTAGAAAAGGAGGCCATAAAACAAACAAAGACCCCATAGTAAGTATTATTTTGACAATTGCCGTAAATACCCAATGAGAGAGTTTGGGTGATAGGCCTCACGTGCAACCTAGCATCCTCTTACATGCATTCAGTGCCGCGGTGTCTTTCTTCGCTCTCTCTTTCATATAGAGTTTCTACGAGAACCTATATAGTACATCTTCTGGATATTTTCTTCTTTATTTTTCTTGTAGGGTTACCCCTCTAAGTTAGGCTTAGTCCAATTATTTCCTAGCAAATAGCAGTGCCCATCCATATACATCCCGAAACGCCTTATCCATCAGACAGTTGTTTGTTGTTGGGCACCTGCCGCTTCTGATGACTGAAAGGTCATCTGCATATGCGGTAAATTTGATTCGTCCTCCGTCCAACTGCGTAAGAAATTTGTTGATAACCAGCGTCCGCAGCATTGGTGATAACACTGAATCCTGCGGCGTTCCTTTGTATACAGATTTTGTTGCCTCGCATAAACCCCCCCAACGTGGCCATTCTGCAGTTTAACACGGAGTCTAACCAATTTGTAAAGACCTGATGATCTTCAATCGTATTGAGACTGTCCATGATTGCTCGTTTCGAAACATTGTTGATAGCCCCGGCTATGTCCATAAAACTTGGTGTTATTGGCATATTTCTGTCCTTCCAAGGCTTTCTCTATACTCATGCAGTATCGATTGACTTGTCTTTGGTGAAAGCATGTTGTGCTGAAGAGAAAAATTCTTCATTCATATTTGATTTTATATACACATTACTTTATCTCTCTAGAGTTTTGAGCAGCAACCAGGTCTAATTAGTAGGCCTGTAGTCTTTCAAGTGCAGATGACTGGTTTTTCCTGAAGATTACTCGAGCCGTTCTTGTGGATTGCGGGACATGTTTCAGTTTTACGCTACCCTCAAAGATTATTCTGAGCCATTTTAAGATCGTTCCTTTCGCCATCTGCAGCATAGCAAGAAATATCCCATCATCTGGACCCGGCAATTCCAACTTATATTTAAAAGCTGCACATTTCATGTGTTTATGTTATTCAATCCCCTTTTACCACTTGCCAGCAGAGTCGCCAGACAAAAGTGGCCAACACAATATGGCCTCAAGATAAAGTTGGTCTCGAGATCTCAAATGACTATATAATTTTAAGATGTTGCACAGTGTAGTAATAAACCAAATGGTACTCACTTTCTGTAAAAAGAGCTCGTCTTACTGATATGTGTGCTAGTACAATACATTCTTATATTGTCTAAATATATTGAACATGAAATTCCTTTTAATCTCTGACAGATATCAAACTACATATTTGTATGATGATAACACAATTTGGTCACTTTAGGT
Source organism: Eurosta solidaginis (assembly GCF_040869045.1). Lineage (NCBI taxonomy): Eukaryota > Metazoa > Arthropoda > Insecta > Diptera > Tephritidae > Eurosta > Eurosta solidaginis. The sequence goes on from NC_090322.1 coordinate 146,008,997, forward strand.
GAAGCAAATTTATTTATAAGCTGTTTTTTATGCCATAAATAAATATGTACCTACATACATATGTATGACCATCTCTCCCCATCTCATATAACATCCGCACTTAGAAGACTGGCCAAGTGCCACAGCCACGGAATTAAAAAAAAAAAAAAAAAAACAGATTTTTATACCTTTCATGAGCATGAAATGGTATATTAACTTTGGTCCGATGTTTGTAACGTTGAGAAATATAGAAGATAGACTCACCATTAAGTATACCGAATTGATCAGGGCGACGAACTGAGTTGATATAGCCATGTCCGTCTGTCCGTCCGTCTGTCTGTTTGAACGCAAACTAGTCCCTCAAATTTTGAGATATCTCAATGAAATTTGGCACACGGTTGCATTTTTATATTATATTAGACATTTGTCGGATCCGGTAGGATCGGACCACTATAAGATATATCTCCCATACAACCGATCGTTCAGATAGAAAGATTTTTGGCAATTTCTCCCTTAATATCCAATATAAAAATGTTAAACTTGGTGATATTTATTATAATATATCATAGACGATTTCATGAAAAAACTATTTCGATCGGAGCTATATATAATATATAGCCCATACAACCGATCGTTCAAGTAAGGGGGTTTTTGCCATTTTTTATTTTATATTTATCTTAAAAACGTTTAGGTATGTACATTTGTTCACTATATATTTCCTATCTTATACAGCGCATTATTTGGAGATTACGAACGGGATAAGATAATTGTTCAGCCCCATTCATGGAAGGTATGAAGTCTTCGGCACAGCCGAAGACAGTCCCGTCCTTACTTGTTTTATTTCTTTTTGAAATTCTTCTTCCATATTTTCCACAGCTCGCTCCCTTTCATATGTCAAGTGGGGATAAGAATGGTCATTCTTGTTAGTCGTAATGCATTTTGTTATTGCATGTTTTTTATTTCCTTGCGCAATGAGCTGCGGGTAAGTAATGCCTCGTTTTTTATTTGAACATCCTGCACATACAAACATAGTCTAATATATATACATATATACACACAAATGTGATTTAGTAAATTGAAGCAAATGGACATTGATGTGCTGGTTACATGAGAATTTCGCCCGCTGGCATATTATCCGGTTTAATATGGCCATGTATGTGAGCTCATATGCTGAAGTCGCACTGTTGGACCGCTGCCTAGTGCGTGCATCAGCCTCTGACGATTGTGCGAACGCGTGGATGTTGTGGAGTGAGTGTCGTAATCGTGTTTTATGTAGCATCACTACGCTTTCTATTTCTCTACCCTTCTCGCTTTTGCTGCGCCTTTGGGCGACAATCCAAGCCCATCAAGTTTGCTAAATTTTTTATGATTCCTTACTGTTTTGTAATACTCTGTAATTCTATTAAGTTGTGATTTTTCTTGATTTTCTTTCCCCTTTTCGTTCTTCTTAAGATGTACATTTAACCTTGCATGTGTGTATGTTGGTGCACATTCATGAGTTTTTTATTACACACTTAAGTTCTCATAAATAAACAATTACACGGCCAAAGACAGATGAATGGGGATACTTAATACACTACATACAGAGTGATAAAAGTATAGTACTTATGTTTACAATACATTTTTCGAGAAGAAAAAACTACTTGCGTCTTAAAGTCATTTGCTTAAATTAATTTAAGATAGTGATCTTTGAAGTTATTTCATTTTAAGTTGTAACATTTCAAAAGCAAATACTACTAGAACTAGAATAAACTTTACGAGTTAAAGTGTTTCCGAACATATCCCTCTACCTCTCCCCCAACCTTTAACACTCGCCTCTGGTAGTATGTAAGTTGCATTAAGTTCTTTGAGGGAAGCATTCCAGAAGAAAAGGTGTGAATGTGAATTGAACCCAACAGTTTGCTTAAAATTATAATCGAGTTCCATCAGTTTTTTCAGCACTCGGATGAACTTAAGGTTATATCAAACTTGCAATGAAGTTGCAAGAATGAATACTCCATTTCCGATGCAGTATTTAGTTGTTGGCGCCCATACCCATCGGCAAAAGGTAGGCCCCAAAATATTTGTTTTATACGGTAGCGAATATTTTTAGTTTCGATACGTCAATATGCCACTAGTAATTAATGCACAACATTAACACCCAGGCATATACACACACAAGCACTGAAGGAAGCAGAGAATATTTTATATACATTTAAACAGCAGCACAGAGCGAAGAGAATATTTTACACATATGAATACAGCAATATATAAGCAACTATCAGATATAAGGCGGCCACCGTGGTGTGATGGTAGCGTGCTCCGCCTACCACACCGGATGCCCTGGGTTCAAACCCCGGGCAAAGCAACATCAAAAATTTTAGAAATAAGGTTTTTCAATTAGAAGAAAATTTTTCTAAGCGGGGTCGCCCCTCGGCAGTGTTTGGCAAGCGCTCCGGGTGTATTTCTGCCATGAAAAGCTCTCAGTGAAAACTCATCTGCCTTGCAGATGCCGTTCGGAGTCGGCATAAAATCATGTAGGTCCCGTCCGGCCAATTTGTAGGGAAAATCAAGAGGAGCACGACGCAAATTGGAAGAGAAGCTCGGCCTTAGATCTCTTCGGAGGTTATCGCGCCTTATATTTATTTATATTTTTTTATTTTTATCAGATATAAAAACAAAAATAAAAAAATATAAGGCACGATAACCTCCGAAGAGATTTTAGGCCGAGGTTCTCTTCCAATTTGCGTCGTGTTCCTTTTAATTATACTCAGCGTGCTTTGCACACAGAGTATATTAACTTTGATTGGATAACGGTTGATTGTACAGGTATAAAGGAATCGAGATATATATAGACTTCCTTATATCAAAATCATCAGTATCGAAAAAAAATTTGATTGAGCCATGTCCGTCCGTCCGTCCGCACGTCTGTCCGTTTACACGATAACTTGAGTAAATTTTAAGGTATCTTGATGAAATTTGGTATGTAGGTTCCTGAGCACTCATCTCAGATCGCTATTTAAAACGAACGATATCGGACTATAACCACGCCCACTTTTTCGATATCAAAAATTCCAAAAAACCGAAAAAATGCGATAATTCATTACCACAGACGGATAAAGTGATGAAACTTGGTAGGTGGGTTGACCTTATGACGCAGACTAGAAAATTAGAAAAATGTTGGACAAAGGGCGTGGCACCGCACACTTTTAAAAGAAGGTAATTTAAAAATTTTACAAGCTGTAATTTGGCAGTCGTTGAAGATATCATGATGAAATTAGGCAGCCCACTATCTTCGGACTGGTAATATCGCTCTCATTTACAGTTATTTGTACTTTGCTACCAATTTCAAAATTACATCTAATTAACCAGGTGCATTAAAAACCAAGCAACCCCACGTAATTGAACACTAACGCTCCTCTTTCATCCACAGTTCAGCGAGGCTGCATTGTGGACAGGAGGGATGTCCACCGGAGATCGTATTTACCATACAACTATAAATATATATCACATTTTTAATTTATTTAGTTTATTTTGCCTTGGGAAGGTTGCTGGCGCACTCACCGAAATTCAAGTTGCTCGCCGCAAGGGGGCCGGCATGTTTAGGCCACCAGCCTAAATATTACGGACCACCCCAACGCGCGCACCAAGTTATCTTCTTTATTACCGGTAACGGCTAACACCTGCCGAGCGATAACTTCAAAGGGGAAAAACTCGACGAAAGTTAGCTGTCGGCAGGTGCCGCGATGATTCTTTCTTCTTTTTTGGAACGCTCCCCAGCCAGCAGCTATCCCCTGGTGAGTTATCCTACTTTTTGAATTATCATTAATTTATTCCGTGCACATATACGAATTTGTAACTAATCATTTTATAATTTTGAATTTCAAAGTGCTTTGTGAATTAATTCTTATCTTTCATAAATAAAAACTAGTAATTTATTATAAAGTGACTAATTTGTTATTACTCGGTTGTAATTCTTCTGTTTTTTATTTCTTTTTTTATTGCGACGCACCGGCCCGACTTCCCCGGGTCCATATTGCCCCGCAAACAACGTTACTATTGCTACTACTATAAATATGCTAAATCAAAATTAGCAAAATCGTGTGATTGAAAATGATGAAAAAAATCTTTTAAAGTCAAATTTTAACAAAAAATTTAATATCTTTACAGTATATAAGTAAATTATGTCAACATTCAGCTCCAGTAATGATATGGTGCAACAAAATACAAAAATAAAAGAAAATTTAAAATGGGCGTGGCTCTGCCCTTTTTCATTTAATTTGTCTAGAATACTTTAAATGCTATAAGTCAAACAAAAATTTACCAATCCTTGTGAAATTTGGTAGGGGCATAGACTCTATGACGATAACTGTTTTCTGTGAAAATGGGCGAAATCGGTTGAATCCACGCCCAGTTTTTATACACAGCCGGCCGTCCGTCCTTCCGCTCGGCCGTTAACACGATAACTTGAGCAAAAATCGATATATCTTTACTAAACTTAGTTCACGTACTTATCTGAACTCAGTTTGTATTGGTATAAAAAATGGCCGAAATCCGACTATGACCACGCCCACTTCTTCGATATCGAAAATAACGAAAAATGAAAAAAAAATGCCATAATTCTATACCAAATACGAAAAAAGGGATGAAACATGGTAATTGGATTGGTTTATTAACGCGAAATATAACTTTAGAAAAAGCTTTGTAAAATGTGAGTGACACCTACCATAGTAAGTAGAAGAAAATGAAAAAGTTCTGCAGGGCGAAATCAAACGTCCTTGGAATCTCGGCAGGAATACTGTTCGTGGTATTACATATATAAATAAATTAGAGGTACCCGGCAGATGATGTTCTGGGTCACCCTGGTCCACATTTGGTCGATATCTCGAAAACGCCTTCACTTATAAAACTAAGGGTCACTCCCTTTTAAACCCCTCATTAATACCTTTAATTTGATACCCATATCGTACAAACACATTCTAGAGTCACCCCAGGTTCACCTTTATGGCGATATCTCGAAAAGGCTTCCACCTATAGAAATAAGGCCCACTGCCTTTTAAAATACTCACTAGCACCTTTCGTTTGATACCCACGTCGTACAAACATATTCTAGAGTCCCCCCTGGTCCACCTTTATGGCGATATCCCGAAATGGCGTCTACCTATAGAACTATGGCCCACTCCCTTTTAAAATACTCTTTAATGCCTGCTATTTGATACCCATGTCATACAAACACATTCCAGGGTTACCCTAGGTTCATTTTCCTACATGGTGATTTTCCCTTATTTTGCCTCCAAAGCTCTCAGCTAAGTATGTAATGTTCGGTTAAACCCGAACTTAGCGTTCCTTTCTTGTTTTACCTACATCTTTTATGCCGACTGCGAACGGCATCTGCCCATCGGACGAGTTTTTGCTTAGAAGATTTTCAGTGCAGAAATACACTCGGGTTGTTTTCCAAATCACTGCCGGGGGCATCCAGCTTAGAACAATTTTCTTCTAATTAAAAAAACTTGTTTCTAAAATTTTGATGTTGCTACACGCTATCACCACACCACGGCGGCCACCTATGAAATATAGACATAAGAAATATATAAGCAACTATTCGAGACGGCTGTTTGCGAAAAGCCTAGATCCTGGGAGAAATAGGTGAACGAGGCGTACTGAGAGTATAAAAGCAGCGCAGTTCAAGTGATGGTCAATAAGTTTGATTTTAAAACGTTGTAAGTGAAGTACACGAATAACTTAATTGTCAAGTGCTACTGTCATATTAGTGTTGTAAAAATATAAAATTTTGTTATACTCAATATTTGAGTTATTTATTCGACAGTCCAGCGCTTCCAACGATAACAGGAGGTGCAGACTAATCAATAATTTCGTAAAATTCGCTACAAAATAAACACAGTAGTCAGGAAAGCGATTATCGGGTTAAAGACAAGTGCCAAGTGGTAACGCTCTTAGAGTGAGGGCAGCCAGTTTCGGCATCGACAGTAGTCTTGACCATGATTAGCATCGATAACACTGCCAAAAATCTTCGGCGAGTATCTTTATCGTTACAACAAAAATATTAGGAATGGTCCCCATACCGTTAAAAAAGCTCAAACTCATTCAAAGCCACAATAAAGGCTTCACAATAATCCTATAAAAGCACGAATGACACGGATTACTCCAACTTGAATGCGAATGTTATGATATGTGTCCAAAGCTTGTACTGGGAGCTCTGCAGCTCCTAAGTAGCAAAGTAACACTAATTAATAGGCCAAGTTAAACATGTTGAATAACATCGCTCTTCCTCTTAATGCATGGAAATACTGGTTCGTGTGTTTTTTGGTCGAGAGACCGTATGCCAGTTAGATATTCAGATAAACTGTTTTTTGGTCGAGAGACCGTATGCCAGTTAGATATTCAGATAAACTTAGTTTCGCATAAATGGAAACTGAAAATACTCACTTACTTAATTTACGCTTAACCGTTTTACGGGTCATCCAACAGAGTGCACCAATCGCTTCTTCATTGGGCTAACTGCACCAATTGATATAACCAAGGGAGTTTTCCACCTGGTCCTTCCAGCTGAGTGGGCTGCTCTCTACCACTGCTTCCATGGGCGGGTTCCGACATATTATCCAAACATATTTTTTGCCCGGAGCCTTAACATGACCTAGCCAGAAGTCGCGTAGCCGCAGTGTTTTAAAACGCTGGACTGTTTTTTATTTCTCTGGAATAGTAGTCCGACCACTTTTTGTCAATGTCTCTGAGTTTTCAAGCTCCTTTTCCATCTTATCGTACGGCTGATTTTTTAAGTGTCTGATTTCTTCATAATACTTACGGAGATGACTTCCTAGGTTTCTGACGGGCGGGCCACCATCAATTAGATGTCTGTTGAGATGCCCAGGTTTCTGGGTTGGTGTGGTAGAAAATAGCTCGCCAGACATTTTCATCTTCAGAGCTGGACTTCCCAACAACGTTTTCTGGCAGCCAATGATAACACTAGCATCCGGCCACCTGCCCATACTCCTCTTGCTGGAACGATCAACCCGCCGTGATAGTTTCTTAGTTGATTTCCGAATATGATCGCAACTACTAAGATACCGTTTTGTGGTTGCCTACGCCAACTATTGCGGAATCGGTCTTCTTAATGTCGCAAGGTCCTGCAACTGTATTGCGAGAGATATTGAAGCCCAGCGTCCAACGTCAAAAGTAAGTCTCACGCGAACAAATAAATTACACACATCACCTCTTCGTCGATTTTAAAGTCGCCTTCGAAAGCATGAAAAGGAGCTGCCTATATGCTTATATTTGGTTTCCCCGCAAAATTTATACGGATGTGAAAAATGAGGTTGAACACCACCATCAGCGCTTTCAGAATTGTGAGGGACCTCTCCAAGCCATTCGAAACAAATCGAGGTTTTAGTCAGAGTGACCCCCATCGTGCGATTTCTTGAATTCTTTAAGATATTATACTAACTGCAGAACTTAACCGCTTTGAAACACAATTCTATAAAAGCGTGCAATTACTGGCATATGCTGACGATATTGACATAAATACCCGCGCAGTAAGTTCTGCTTACTCTAAACTGGAAAAAGAATGGGGAAAGGTTTGATAGTGACTGACGACAAAACGAAGTACCTGCTGTCGCTGAGCAAAGAGTCAGCGCATTTACACCTTGGCCGCAGTTGGCAGATAAAATTTCGAAATAGTAAAATACTTCAATAATTTAGTAACCAGCATTAACACAAACAACAAGAAGTGCTTCTTCGGGCTATGTTTTTGTTGTTGTATTAACAGTGCTTCGCCCAATTCAATGGGCGCGACCACTCACAAATTGTCATCAAAGTCCTCTAACGAGAGTCTATGGAAACTGGCAGTTTCAACATGGGCAGACCATAGGGAGATTGGTGCTAGAGGCGTAGGTTCCACATTACAATTGAAAAGATGGTTGGTGTCATGTGGGGACACAGAGCTTGCGGTGCTAGATCAAGCAGTTGTTTGCTAGGGTGTCCCTGTTTGTGACAATTTAGCAAAAACTGCCTGTTTATCATTTCGCTGTACTCTTTAATCTTAAGCATTTTGACCTCACTAAATTGGAGATGTTCACGGGTCATTAGGAGACATTCCCGGACTAGGTAGGCAGTGCAGAAGCATGGACCATGACAACATCATACGCAGCATCTCTGGGTGTGCTCGAGCGTCTCTGGCGTCGTTGGCTACGATGAGTACTGAAAATGATTTAATTATGAGCTGTACGAGCTTTACGCAGACATAAACAGAGTCCAACAAATTGAAGAGCAGCGGCCATGTTATGTGTATGAAAGATGGTGGAAAGTATTTTCATCGGAACCCGCCTATGGAAGCAAAGGAAGAGGTCGGTCCCGCTCTGCTGAGAGCACCGAGTGGCAAACGATTTAAGTTCCCTTGGTGTAATCGATTGGCACCAGTTGGGGCAGCGGTCTCATATAGATACCATTTCGAAACTATTTCAAGATAATTTTCTGGGATCAAGCATTTTTAAGGATCAAGTATTTCAATCGACAATGCCATTTGGAAGCAGATGAAGGGGGATACCTCCACTGATTTGAGAAAAGCAGTGAGGGAAAGACTCTTTTTCTGCTCCCAATTGACTTTGTTGCGAAACAGGGATATCTGACGTCACTAATTACCAAACGGTCAAAATCGCTTAGGCAATATCGCGATAGTTGTTTGGTGGGGACGGAGCCGGTAAAAACTATACGAATGGCCCACTTAATGATTTATGTATTTAAGTTTCAACCATCTCCATTTCTATTACTGCTTATCCTCTTTTTACTACCATAAAATTCTCAACGAAATGAAAAATCAAATGAAAAATGTAGTTCTTAATATGTCTGAGCACGCAACGTAATTTAAGTTTAATTGGCTAATTATGCGCATACAGCGTGCATTTTTTATGTTTGTATGTAAATAAACAAACTATTTACTAAGCGTCTGTACCGCCTGCACTCCGTGCTAACTAACAACTTCGTCTAGGTAGATGACTTCAAGAAAACGAATTAGTGCGCGTTACTCATACGTCTGGTCGAAGTATCATAAGAGAGAAAGCGAAAAAGAGTGTGTGTGAGTAGTTGCTACATATATATATCTGTTTGTATGAATTGGTGTATGTATGTATGTTTATATGTGTTTTATCAGCTGTGTGAATATTTTCGCAACAGTTTACGACTCCTTGCAATTTAGGAATTCGGCGAAGAGTTGCAATGAAATTAGAAAATTTTCATATGCAAGTCAACGTCAAAATAAGACCGTGAGGGCACTGGTAGTTTTTGACAAGAATATACATATAAGAAGTAAGGAAGCAAAGTTGGGGTGAAACCGAACATTATATACCCAGCTGTACACTTGAAATGCTGTTGTTGTTTGTTTTGTGTGCTTGATAGTAGCCGTGTTTTTTAACACGCGCGTATACGTTTCGTTTGCGCGTGTTAAAAAACGCCTATCTTCGCTTAGATAATGCTTAGGAGACCCATCTAGCGGCAGTGGTTAACAAACTAGCTACAGCTACAGGGTGTACCGAAAAGCGGAGACGCAACGCTCTGATGGCCATAGGGTATAACATATAGCTGAATCAGTTGCGATGAATTGTGGACACACATATAATACCAGGCATGCTTAACCAACGAACCGATATCATTTCGTTACGATAATTAACGTTAATAAACGAAACAAAGTCATTTCGTTTCGTTTATTAACGTTAAGAACGTGAAATTAACGAAATGATTTCGTTTCGTTTTCTGCCGTATCAAAACGGAATCAAATCGTTTATGTTGATTATTAATTTCAAACTATGCTGGCAAAGCTGATTGATGGCGGAGTCATTAAAGGTGAAAGCATTAGCCAAGCTGATTACAACATTTCTCATGAATTTTGACAGTACGAACATTTCTCAGAGTGTTTTTGACATTACCACCAACGAATTACACAAACAAATTATATGGAATTTGTGTGTGTATGTGCGCTCGTTGTTACCACCTTACGGCTTCACCATGGCTATAGCATTGCCAGCACAATTCAAACATAAAGTATCACGTTTTTGTTAACGTTTTTAACGTTAACGAAAGCTTTTCGTTTCGGTTAAAAACGAGATACAATTTATCTTGATAATTTCTTTATCGATAATATTTCGAAGTGTTTCAACGGAAACGGTGGAAATTTTTTGATAAACGATTAGCTTAACGTTAAGGTGCATCCCTGTATAATACATAGAATTAGTGTAGAGGGTGAAACAAAGACACATATTTCAGTTACATCTGAGTATAATGCGTATTGAAATTTAGTAGGACAAAATTTATGCGCAGCAATTTCAGAGGTGTATTTATAGTTTGTCGACTAGCAGTCAATATAAAGTTTAAGCGTAAACGGATATACGCGTGTTAAAAAAAACGGCTAGTGTTACAAGGCTGCGCAATATTTACATATACATATGTGATCCGGCCTAGGAAAAGGTGGATTATGAATCACAAAAAAAAAAGAAAACTACTACGAAACTGAAGAAATGCATTGGTTATCTTTAACAACTGTTTCTCCTTTTCATAGGCCGGGTCACATATATACAAATACATATGGTTCTATTCTGAACTAATTTTTAATGAAAAGTACTTAGTCATAAAGGGGCGCGCCCGGGCGGTCAACGCCCATTTTTTTATACTCAGTTGAGCAGAGCTCACAGAGTATATTAACTTTGATTGGATAACGGTTGGTTGTACAGGTATAAAGGAATCGAGATAGATATAGACTTCCATATATCAAAATCATCAGTATCGAAAAAAAATTCGATTGAGCCATGTCCGTCCTCCGTCCGTCCGTCCGTCCGTCTGTCCGTTAACACGATAACTTGAGTAAATTTTGAGGTATCTTGATGAAGTTTGGTATGTAGATTCCTTTGCACTCATCTCAGATCGCTATTTAAAATGAACGATATCGGACAATAACCACGCCCACTTTTTCGATATCGAAAGTGCGATAATTCATTACCAAATATGGATTAAGCGAAGAAACTTGGTAGGTAGGTTGAACTTATGACGCAGAATAGAAAACTAGTAAAATTTTGGACATTGGGCGTGGCACCGCCCACTTTTAAAGGAAGGTAATTTAGAAGTTTTGCAAGCTGTAATTTGGCAGTCGTTGAAGATATGATGATGAAATTTGGCACGAACGTTACTCTTATTACTATATGTCTGCCTAATAAAAATTAGCAAAATCGGAGAACGAGCACGCCCACTTTTAAAAAAATTTTTTTTTCAAATTCAAATTTTAAAAGAAAAGTAAATATCTTTACAGTATATAAGTAAATTATGTCAACATTCAACTCCAGTAATGATATGTTGCAACAAAATTCAAAAATAAAAGAATATTTCGAAATGGGCGTGAATCCGCCCTTTTTCATTTAATTTGTCTAGGATACTTTTAACGCCATAAGTCAAACAAAAATTAACCAATCCTTTTGAAATTTGGTAGAGGCTTAGATTCTAGGACGGTAACTGTTCTCTGTGAAAAAGGGCGAAATCGGTTGAAGCCACGCCCAGTTTTTATACACAGTCGACCGTCTGTCCTTCCGCTTGGCCGTTAACACGATAACTTGAGCAAAAATCGATATATCTTTACTAAACTCAGTTCACGTACTTATCTGAACTCACTTTGGATTGGTGTAAAAAATGGCCGAAATCCGACTATGACCACGCCCACTTTTTCGATATCGAAAATTACGAAAAATGAAAAAAATGCCATAATTATATACCAAATACGAAAAAAGGGATGAAACATGGTAAGGTAATTGGATTGTTTTATTGACGCAAAATATAACCTTAGAAAAAAACTTGGTAAAATGGGTGTGACAACTACCATATTAAGTAGAAGAAAATGAAAAAGTTTTGCAGGGCGAAATCAAAAGCCCTTGGAATCTTGGCAGGAATACTGTTCGTGGTATTACATATATAAATAAATTAGCGGTACCCAACAGATGATGTTCTGGATCACCCTGGTCCACATTTTGGCCGATATCTCGAAAACGCCTTCACATATATAACTAAGGGCCACTCCCTTTTAAAACCCTCATTAATACTTTTAATTTGATACCCATATCGTACAAACACATTCTAGAGTCACCCCTGGCCCACCTTTATGGCGATATCTCGAAAAGGCATCCACCTATAGAACTAAGGCCCACTCCCTTTTAAAATACTCATTAATACCTTTCATTTGATACACATGTCATACAAACACACTCCAGGGTTACCCTAGGTTCTTTTTACAACATGGTGATTTTCCCTTACTTTGTCTCCACAGCTCTCAACTGAGTATGTAATGTTCGGTTACACCCGAACTTAGCCTTCCTTACTTGTTAAATTTGAAAATGTTCCTATTTATTGTCATAAATCCACTTGGGAAATGAAATACCATTGATATAAATCTCTTTTTTGCAGAGATAAAGCTTATTTTATTCGTCCACGACCCTTTAGAAAATCTTTTAAATAAAAGTGGGCGTGGTCCTTAGCAGATTTCGTTAAGTTTTCTTCAAAGCATTCCTTATAGTTAAGGCAACATCTCTGCCGAATTTTGTTACGATAAGTTTAGCGATTTTTGATTTATGAATACTAATATTTGTAAAATTGATTTTAACACAAGTGGACGGTGCCACGCCCATTTTAAAACATTTTTTCAATATCAGTCCACACATCAAATTTCAACATTCTAGGTGTATTATTTACTAAATAATCAGGTTTTTTGTGTTTTCCAAAATGTTATATATATAAAAAGTGGGCGTGGTTATCATCCGATTCCGCTCATTTTCAATACCAATCTATTCTGGGTCCAGATAAGCTCGTGTACCAAATTTGTTGAAGATATCTCAATATTTACTCAAGTGATCGTGTTAACGAACAGACGGACCGACGGACGGACCGAAATGGCACAATCAATTTTTTTTTCGATACTGCTAATTTTGATATATGACAGTCTACATCTATCTCGATTCCTTTATACCTGTACAACCAAAATTATAATACCCTGTGTACAAGTACAGCGGAAGAATTAGTTTATGTAAGTTTTGTTGCATTTCGTTGGATAGCGAATTGGCTTAAGCATAAACTGAAATTAGCAAACGGCAGCTATGGGAATGCATTTGCTGTTGTGTGTGTGTATGTATGTATGTCTGTCTGTGGGTCTGTTTATGTCTAACAACAGCGAAATATATTGCGTAAACCGGAGTTTGTTAGTTGTGTATCAAGGTAACGGTAAAGCAGCGTAAGCAACATAAATCAGTTTGCACAGACATGATTTTGCATATGTTTGAATTGGCAATGCAATGAAATATGGAACAGTGGACTTATTCACATAAGAGAGTAAACAAATTTGAAATGAGAATTGTACAATCAAATGCTAAGTAAACTATTGAAAATTCTATGTAGCAACTACCGTCCATTAAATATTATGCCAATAAACTTTAGTCTCTTAAAGGGGTAAAACTCTAGTTGAGGAGTCGGCTGCTAATACGCTACCAAATATATCGAGAGAGGTGTCAAAAGACGCGTATTAATCTCGACAACAATAATCCGAAGGCTGAAAAGAAAAATTTTATCCCTGTCCCGAGATATTTGCAGTTAAATTTGGCGATTTTCACGTGGTTGTGGTAATGTTGTAGTACCAACAAAAAAATTGTGAACATAAGTGTTTTGCGCGGATATAGTTTTGGTCTGCGCATAAATGCTATGGATACCACCCCCGGTTTCGGAGGTACCCGTGGGTCATTTTGCGGTTTTTTGACACCTCTTTCGATATTTTTGGTAGCGTATTAGCAGTCGACCCCTCAACTAGACTAACTATTACCCTTAAAGGTTTTTTTTTCGAACTACATGTACGAGGTTGCCACCTATTGAGATCCTCAAATATTGTGTGTTAATCACTCCTTTGCTCAAAGTTTGTATTTCTGCCTACTATCAAACTGATCAACTGAACACTGAAGCCGATTGGCACCGCTACTGAGAAGACAAGTTATAAAAGTTACATATTATATTATAGGTTCTGTTGTATGGGATTTTATGATCGTTTTTACCCTAACTTCAAGTGTAGATGCTGTTTCTTCCTAGCAGCTCTAGTTTCCGAAATATTTGATAATAAAGTTTTTAGTAAAACTAAGATTTTTTTTATAAATGAACTTTATTATTACCAATCGCATTGAGTAAAATTTTTTTAAGAGATTTTATTTTCTAAGTTGTTTCAGGAACTCTGAATGCTCCAGCAGTAATCAATTAACATATGCGGGTTTTTGATATCCTGGTGAAAACGCTCACCCTGCTCTTCAGTGAGATCGCCTAAATTTTCAGGAACACGGTCCAGATAGTTATGGAGAATAAGCATCGTGATACTCATGTTTACACCCTGATGTTGAAAGTGTAGCATTAGTTGGTCTATATGCTCAGAGAAGTTAGGTAACTTTCGGTTTCCTAAAAAGTTTTAAACGAACTCGTTCCATGCAGATTTTTCAGGTACTTTCATGTGGCTTGTGAAATCTGGATCACAGTTTAGTTTTCTTATCTGTAGCCCATCAAAAATCTCAAGTGTCCGAACTCAGTTTTTGAAATGATTTAGAACCGTGTTTGAAACATTCACCTCTTTTGTCTAAGTACTTTACATATTGTTTAATAAGGCCAAATTTAATATGCAGAGGATGTAATGTTATACGGTGTATGTGTACTATTGGGGTCAGTGGGTTGGAATAAATCCATTTTGAGTGATTTTTACTGTTTATTCCTGTTATGTTTACCACAAAAAAATAACAGTCGCTGTGATGGTCCAACTGTTCACGCCATACCACAGGAGCTTGGTACTTTAAATGAAGTTTTTTTAATTGCCCATAAGCGTAATGACCCAACACAACTTTTACGTATGAAACTTGGAATCCAGGGTTTGTTATAAGTTTCATATGAGGAACCAAATAAGCCCATTTAAGTACATTCCACTAGGTCTGACGGATTCAAATGAAATTCCTTGAACATATACGTACCACAAATAATAAAAAAAACTATTTGGATTGTTTACAGACATTCTCCATGATGAAGACATAATTAATACTTACTTACTTATTTAATTGGCGCTTAACCGTCTAAACGGTTATGGCCGTCCAACAAGGTGCGCCAGTCGTTCCTTCGCTCCGCCAACCGGCGCCAATTGGTCAGACCAAGGTAGTTTAAATCGTTTTCCGCCTGGTCCTTCCAACGGAGTGTGGGCTGCCCTCTACGTCTGCTTTCATAGGCGGATTCCGATAGAAACATGATCAAGCCAGCGCAGCCGATGCGTTTTAATTCGCAGGACTATGTGGATGGCTGCATATAGCTCGTACAGCTCATCATTAAATCTTGGTCGGTACTCGCCATCGCCAACGCGTAGAGGTCCATAAATCTTTCGAAGAACTTTTCTCTCGAACACTCCCAAAGCCGCTTCATCTGCTGTTGTCATGGTCCATGCTTCTGCCTCATATAGCAGGACGGGTACGATAAGTGACTTGTAGAGTATGATTTCGCCTAGAGAGAACTTTACTTTTCAATTGCCTACCTAGTCCAAAGTAGCATTTATTAGCAAGATAGATTCTTCGCTAGATTTCAGTGTTGATGTTGTTGCTAGTGTTGATGCTTGGTTCCCAAATAAACGAAATCTTTTACTATTTCGAAATTATGGCTGCCAACAGTAGCATGGTTGCCAAGGCGCGTATGCGCTGACTCTTTGCTCGATGACAGCAGGTACTTCATTTTATCCTCATTCACCATCAAACCCATCTTTACCGCTTCTTTTTCCAGTTTGGAGTAAGCAGAACTAACAGAGCGGGTATTTAGGCCGATGATATCAATGCCATCAGCATATGCCAGTGATTGCACGCTTTTATAGTATATTGTTCTAGTGCGGTTAAGTTCTGCAGCTAGTGTAATTTTCTCCAGCATTAAATTAAAGAAATCTCACGATAGGGGGTCACCCTCTCTGAAACCTCGTTTAGTTTCGAACGGCTCGGAGAGGCCCTTCCCAATTCTGATTGAGCTGATGGTGCCGCTCAACGTCATTTTGCACAGCCGTATACGTTTTACAGGAAACCAAATTCAGACATAGCAGCATATAGGCAGCTCCTTTTCGTGCTGTCGAAGGCGGCTTTAAAATCGACGAAGAGGTGATGTGTGTCGATTCTCTTTTCACGGGGTTTTTCCAAGATTTGGCGCATTGTGAAAATCTGGTCCATGGTAGATTTACCAGGTCTGAAGCCGAACAGATAAGGTCCAATCAGCCGGTTCACGGTGGGCTTCAATCTTTCGCACAATACACTTGAATGGACCTTATATGCGATATTAAGATGGCTGATTCCATTATAGTTGGTGCATTTTGCAGTATCCCCCTTCTTGTGGCCTGGGCAAAGAAGACTTAGATTCCAATCGTCGGGCATGCACTCGTCCGCCCATAGTTTGCGAAGAAGCTGCTGCATGCGCCTTACCAACTCCTCGCCACCTTACTTGAATAGCTCCGCAAGCAAACCATCAGCGCCGACGGCCTTGTTATTTTTCAATCTGGTTATTGCTATTCTGACTTCGTCATAATCAGATGGGGAACATTTATTCCATCATCATCGATTGCGGTATCGGGTTCGTCGTCTCTGTGCGGTAAATCGTTGTCTCAATTTAGGAGAGACGAGAAGTGTTCCCTCCATAATCTAAGCACTCTCTGGACATCAGTTACAAGGTCGCCGTTTTCGTTTCTACAGGAGTTTGCCACGGTCTTAAAACCTTCCGTCTGTCGCCGTATTTTTTGGTAAAATTTTCGGGCGTTATTCCTGGTGGCTAGCAGCTCATGCTCCTCGCACTCACGCTTTTCTGCTTCTGTTTTTTTCTTCCTGAAAAGGTGCCTCGCTTCCCTTTTCAGCTCACGATAGCGTTCACACACTCCTCTTGTTGCGCTCGCTTTTAACGTAGCCCTGTAGGCAGCGTCTTTTCTTTCGGTTGCAACGCGGCATTCTTCATCGTACCAGTTGTTTTTTCGTGGCCGCCGGTAACCAATTTTTTCCTCGGCGGCAGTACGAAGTGCTTTGGAGATATGCACCCACTGCTCCTGTATTCCTTCAGGCTGAGTTGTGCTCTCAGAGAGCAGGTGTGAGAGTCGAGTTGCGAAATCATTGGCAGTCTGTTGTGATTGAAGCTTTTCGACGTCTAGCTTTCCTTGTGTTTTTTGTTCCTTGGTTTTAGCCGCGCTGAGGCGGGTGCGTATTTTGGCTGCAACGAGATAATGGTCCGAGTCGATGTTAGGTCCTCGGATTGTGCGCACATCTAAAACACTGGAGGCATGCCGTCCGTCTATCACAACGTGATCGATTTGATTGCGAGTATTTCGATCAGGAGACAGCCACGTAGCTTGATGTATCTTTTTATGCATGAACCTCGTGCTAGATATGACCATGTTTCGAGCACCGGCAAAGTAAATCAGTCTCAGTCCGTTAGGAGAAGTTTCATTGTGTAGGCTGAACTTTCCGACTGTAGAGCCAAAATCACCTTCTTTGACCACCCTGGCGTTAAAGTCGCCAAGCACGAATTTTATATCATGACGGGAGCAACGCTCGTATGTGCGTTCTAATTGTTCATAAAAAGTGTATGTTCACCTCATCGTCTTTCTCCTCTGTCGGCGAATGGGCGCAGATGAATGATATATTAAAAAATTTTGCTTTTATTCGGGTAGCGGTGAGACGCCCGTCCACAGGCGTGAACGCCAGAACTTCGCGACAAAGTCTCTCCCCACCACGAATCCGACGCCGAAACTGCGATTATTCGTATGGCCACTACAATAGATGTCAAACTATGTCAACTGAGAAGCGTTTTTTGCGTGATGATTTCAAAAGCTCGAACTGCTAGAAGAACTTTAAGGGCAGATTTTAAATCAGCAACACCAAATTAGAGAGACACAAAAGGAAAAAGTGCTATTTTGTCCATCAGTGTTATTTGTTAAGCTAAGTGGCTAAGGCGTTAGTTCCAAATACTAGTGAAATTTGAAGTATTAAGGTTACTGACGCAAATACGTCTAAAAAACTATTGTTTTTAAGTTAACCAGAGCTTAGTCAGGAGATGAAGTTTAACCACAGCGTTTTACCAGAAAAAAATAATTTCGAACTGTTTGAGAAGAGCCTCATTCGTCGGGCTTTCTATCGGTAACAACCGATACCAACAAGTTGTTGTTTCATTTCTAATTAAGATCGACGTGAATGGTGCTTCTTAAGAAATCGAGGAATCGTCGATAAGAAATTGATATCTTTCGATGACTATTTCACAAAAAATCTATAAAGTTTAGATAAAACCCGATAACTTCTCGATAAAAATTGGTAACACTGCGATGAAAAATCGTTAAATTTTTTAACATAATTATAACTGTTCGATAAGTAATCACAAACTTATTGATAAAGAGTAAGAAACAAGTAACGAATAAATTTTCAATAAACAACCGAAAACGTTTGTTAACAAATTAAGTACATTTCGATAAATAAACTACAAATTTTCGATTATAATACAAAAACACGATGACTAGTCGTTAAGAATTGGTAACTCATTGATTAACTCTGTTATCAACAGCATATTTATAACAATCGATAACCAAAGTATAATCCATTTATACCTTCCATTAACACGCCTTTAACAAGCTGATAGCTCGTCGATAAGAAATGAACGTGCCCATTATTCGTCGATAAGAATCCGTTAACACTTCGATAATAAATTGAAAACAAGCTCCCGCTTACGAGTCTTTAACTGCGCTCCTTTTTTTTTCCTTGCCTTGCCTTTATATGATGTCAGATTGATACACCTTAAATTCTATTTTCTCCTTTACAGCGCACCAATACCACATACTGCAACTACACTTAGATTCTCTATTTTCCCCCGTATAGTATACCACGTCCAAAGACCACGCTAACACTTACCTTAAGCTTATATTTTAGATTTCTCCTTACCGTGTGCGAAGATATTTACACATAAAAAATTTATTTTTTTATTTATACCAAATGAAATGGTTTATTAAGTTTGAGCAGGACGATGATCTGGGTTGATTTAGAAAAAAATAATAATAAAAAATTTATTTTTTTATTTATACCAAATGAAATGTTTTATTAAGTTTGAGCAGGACGACGATCTGGGTTGATTTAGAAATGTGTGTTTCAACTAGTCCAACAACTTATGACATATCTTGACGAACTTTGGTACGCTGGTATACTTTGGTGTCTAATAAAACATTTGCGGAAGCGAGCAGATCGAGCCACTGTAGCATACAACCAGTTCTTCAGAAAAGCAGGTGTTTGTCATAGCTTACTCAATTTATCGGATACAAGCTAAAATATTTCATCAGATTCTTTCATATATGGCAATCGTTGTTGTCGGAGAAAATCGTAGTGATCGGTTGTATATATAGTATGTATCAACTTTGTTTTAGGATTACCAATAATAAATATTTTTTTTAAATATTTATTCCAACAAATCTTACGAGTTCTAGTTTAAAGTGCGCCTTCTACTCTCGTTCGCTTCACAGAAATTTCAAATAAATACGCCCAAATATTTTCTTTATAAAATAATCTTTTTTAGCCAAACTACTATGTTAGTAAATCTTCATAATTGGATGTTTTCGCGTACTTCACTTGTAGCGCGCTTAGACAAAACTTTTTTTATTATTTCTAAGATTGCGCAGCTTTTATACTCTCATTTGTCTTGTTCGCTTATTGCTCGCATTTGCCTCAATCGCCTATTTCTTCCAGGGACTAAACGTTTCGCGAACAGCTGCTTATTTATTTCCCGCTTCTGTAACTCATATTGCTTTTGGTTACATACATATTTATCTGTAGTTTATGCAATGTCTGTGGAATGCTGCGTACAAGTGTATTTTGCCGTTTACGCTCTCCTGTGCTGTATATATGTATATGTGAGTAATGTCTGCGTTCGTTATTGCTCAGTTCCATTCATGAAAGGTATGAAATTTTCTGCACAGAAGACAGTATCGTTCGTACTTGTTTTTAACGGCTGCAACACACTGTATTTCATCATATTTGCTTGCTTGCAACTATTCCACAAATTTGTTGTCATTGCATTTTCTATGCAAATATGTAGATATGCCATTTACCACTCTACATTGCATATTATTTAAGTGAGCTGACTGTATTCCACTAACGTCAAATGGCGGTTAATTTATGTCGGCAAGCTAAGTTATACAAAAAATATGTAATTAATTATAAACTTGAGGAGTAGGGTTCTGATGAGTCTAACATATATGTAAAATCGTACTTCGTACTCGTATATATAAGCACATATTGGCAAAAGATAAGAAATTTTTCATTGCGATTTCCCGTGTCCGATAGGTGCTTTCATTTTTCATCGAAAATTGTCTCAAGGGATTTTGGGTAGGGCCTAGATATACAATGGAGCATTAGAAGGACTCAGGAGGCGGCTACTTAGAGACATTTTCATGGTGCCTTAGAAAAAATTTTAAGAAATTAAATAATACAAAAAAAATTTTAAAGTTAGATACTTACATTAAGTAATAATAATACTAAAAGCTAGAAAATAATTATGTAGGTCCTAGTTACTAAGCATCACAAAAGCATTGGACGCGTCAAATTTATATTGATAGTCATAAGTATGACCAACTGAATCTTAATCAGGTTATGTTACGCCTGATATCTTTAGAAATCTCACGCGCCCAACGCTTTTATTTAATTGTCTGATCAACGCCCTAGATTGATGAGGAGTGTGATGACTAGTACCTAGGACCTACCTAATTACTTTCTAGCTTTTAGTATTATTATTACTTAATGTAAGTATTGTTTTCAATAAAACCTTTCAATTTAAAAATTTGTTTTCGACTCGGCGCCACGTATGCTTGTCACTCCTCGAACTCCAAAGTATTTTCATGTCACTTCTACCGTATGTAAGTAATATTTGTAAATGTATGTAATATTTGTTTCAAATATGAGCCAAATCGGACTACAAATACGAATTGAATATCTCGATCCTTTTGCCGCCAGGCGGCGATTTTTTTCATAGGTCGCTTTCTATTCATGTATGTAATATGTGTTCCGAATGTGAGCCTAACGGGGCACAAATCCGACACATAGTTCACTTTCTATTCGAGTATGTATTATGTGTTCCAAATATGAACCAAATCGGACCACATTTTTTTTGAATATCTCGATCCTTGCGCCACCTAGCGGAAATTTTTTACTTATGATTGCATTGTCATCAGTTTGCTGGCCGGCCGCTACACAGAGTCAAGCTAAATAAAACCGTTTGAAAATGGTCAAATGGCATTCTTTTCATAAGAAGTCCATGAGCACGAAATGAGGGGGTAGGGGGTGGGAGAGAGAAATAGAGAGGGAGAAAACGAGTAAGAAGTAAAAACGTTTTGGAAGTCATTTAAAATTAGGCCGTAAATCAAAAATAGGTTGGCTTTTAGCAGAGCATTGTTCACCGAATCCACTAGTAGATGCATTAATTTATGAAACTTCTGACGCTATTTAAAAAAAGATAAGTTATGCCTACCCAAAAGTTGCTAAATTGAGATTTAATTAAAAATGCGAAAATGTTTCGTTCTTCTCCATATACGCTTTCCTTCTATCTATGACATTAAGCAATTATTTTTAGCAGCAACTGAAAATGCCACCTCATCATTTGGCAGCTAACGTACAACACGTCAAATATCCAAACCAAAGAGTTAATGGAGTTGAGCCTTACTCATGCCACTCGACATTAATTAAAAATATATATCCCCAATGTATCATCGAATGTAGGCATACATTATTAAAAATCTAAAATATAATATTCTGGCAGCAGCCAAAATCCTTCAGCTCTAATGATCAGCACATGGTTGCAGAGAAAGTGTATGTGTGTGCGTGTTTGTCTTTGTGCGTACTTATTTCAATACTTCGAATATGCATATGTGTATATCTATGTACTACTTTTTCTCTATCTGATTCTCAGGAGCATCATGTCGTCGAGGTAAAAAAAAAAATGTGTGTATTTTTGCTCTCCTCCTCAACTCCATCTCCTTAATTTAAATGAACCTAACACATTCTCTTTATTTATCCTTTATCCATCAGGCAGCGTAACTCATTATGTGCGTGCCATCGCTCGCATTGCGTACTGCCACTTCCATACACAACCCCAACCCACTGCTTAGCTTGAAGCTCGCATAGGTTCATCTACTAAAGAATTTTAAAATTTTCCAAACCCTTATCATAAATTAAGTAAAGAACATTCTGCGTTTGCTTCAACTCGTCACTCTAAAAATTTGTTTCTCTTATCCCGTTGCCCAACAAAATATGAACGATAGCATATGTTTTTTTTTTTTTTTGGCAGCAGGCGAAAGGGTTAATCAGTGTTGTTGTAGCGCGCTTATGCTAATACGTATTTGTATATGGAAAATTCATCGCCAGCGAAGCAGCTACTCGCTGACATTAGGGCGATTGGTTTGCATAGTCAATTCGACTTTGGGTCTCTAGCGAGAGGTGTGGAAGCAGCAGTGGTGGTAGCTGATGTATGGAATGATGGAAAATGGTGCAACTGATTAGATGTAGTAAATAAAAATGTGTGGAAGAGACAGAAAAGTTTTAGAATATCCCACTGGCAGATATTGCTGATGAGACAAAAGGGTTTGTGTTGCTTCTCGTGTGGAATTTTGTTTGATGTACTCTACGTAAACTTCTCTTTAGGCTTTTTGAGTTGATTACAAACCGATAGATGGAAAAACATTCCATATGTCGAAGCCTCATATTCTTGAAACAATGCGGCCCATTTATTTATTCCACGATTTTCCGAGCTCTAGAATGAAATTCGCGAGAATGCAATGCTGGTGTGAATATCGGCTTGAATTGGATGTTTTACAACACAACAAAAATTACAAAAAAATCGATAACGATTTGCCTTTGGTTAAAAGAGTAAGACACGTTTCTGTCAAAATTTTGCCTACTTACATAATGGGCGCTTAAAAGTCTTAACGGTGTCTTACCGTAAAAAGTGAAGTCCGTGGAAATCAAAATGGCAACGTCGGTCTACGTTTTCCACTTACTCCTTCCAAAGTAGTGAGATCTGCTTCTTCACCTGCTTCTGTATACGGGTTTGAATTAAAGTATCTTCTGAACAACTTAATTTATTCGCATAACATGGCCTGGTCAACAAAGCCTCTGCGTTTCAATTCATAAGTTCTCGTTGCTATTCCACGTCGCACAGTGGCGCCTTTTGAATTTTTTCTTTGCAAAAATCATAACTTTTGAACCAATGAAGATATTTAAAAAATTTGAAATGCAAATGAAAGCTAATTATTTGAATGTTTATTATGTGAAAGCTGAGAGTGTCACAGATACAGGGTGCTTCAAAAAAATTCGTCAAAGTCGAAAATTTTTAGAAAAATGCAAAAACAAAATGTTTTTAGTAAAAAATAAAAAAAATGAAATGACATTTGTCTTATAATGACGTATTTAAGCATTAAATAAGATAAACTAATGATTTTGATAAGATAGCGTGGCACTGCCCACTTATGATAAAAAGTTGTATCTTGTCACGTAATCAATAACTACCAAAATCGATAGACGTATTGTTTCTTTTAAATGGCAATACTCTTATAAACCTCAAATGTCCGTTTTTGGTGCCACAATAACAAGGTGTTTCAAAATTCATCGTTAAATTTTACATGTTTTTTTTTTTTTTAATTTACAAGCCAAATATGTATTTTATTAATAACTAAAAGTTATAGAAAGTGGTTCAATGAAATTTTATTTGAGCTAAAGATTAAACAGCCAACGAATTTTGGAAAAGGGGAATGGCACTGCCCATTTATGCTAAAGAGTTTGATCTTAGTAACCGCTTTACCAATTTGTACCAAACTCGATAGACGTATTAATTTCTATAAAAATTTAATACTCGTTTGAAGGCGAAATGCCTAAGCTGTAAAATAAATTTGGTAAACTTTAGAGAAATGCAATGACGAAAAGTATATATTTATAAATTACTAAATTAACTAATTCTTTATTTTGAAATAAAAAATTAACTTGTACATAGATATCTTATTTTTCAATAAAGTAACAAAATTGATTAGTAAATCTGTTTTTCATTGTTGTGATAAGAAATGAGAAGCTTATTTTATCTTAACATAGTCATCGTCACTGGAACACATATCTAACAAAGCAACCATTTCTGAGCTATACGCATCTGTAAGATCTTTTTGTGTTCTTACATACCTCATAGATGCTTTGACTGGATCAGAAGAGATAGCTAACATGTTGAAAAGGTCTTCGTTTTGTCCAACTCGTAATACTTTGCAGGTGTTCATACATCTATATCTTTTGTAGTCCTTGTTCTTAGATTCTTGAGCTTCTTCAGACAATTCTCCTAATGGTAAGCACTGGTACTCTTTTAAATCTTTTCCATGTGCTAAAATTTTATGTACCGTTGGTGTAAGTTTCTTCTCAGGATACTTTTGATGCAGCAACTCTGTAGTTTTAGATGCATATTCTCCAAATTTGGGTCCATTAACTGGTTCATGGCAGTTTAAAATATTTAAAATTACTCCCAATCTTTTCACAATATCTCTATGAACTCCTGTTATGCGAGCAGTCACTTCATCGTTTTCAAAAATCTTCTTGTGGAGTTACCATCATTTGTATTTCCGTATCCATACTTTGGACAGACAACTCTAAGGCCAATCTCTTTATAGAATACATCCTGAATTATTTTTTTTCTCCTGTTTTGTTTCTCCTTACATGTTGTATTGTCGGCGAAAACTTCTCCTTGTTGTGGTATGTATAAGCCAGCTTCAAAACAAATTCCATACATCTTATCCTAGCATGCAAAGGAGATATTCCATACTCATAATTTAGTTCGTCAGTTATTGAATCATCAAGATTTTCAAAGTCATTTTGGCTCTTCTTACAAATTGGACATTTCATTGTAGATGTCGTATTTGTTATTAAGTTCAAAACTTTTCCATCGACCATTGTTAGAAGAAAATCATGCTTTATTGTAATGACATTCCCCTCTTCAATTTCAATTATTGTTGGTTCTTATTTGGCAATTTGATTTTTTATATCACTCACTGTAGCTTTTATGAGTCCCGAAGACTCCTTCTCGTATTTAAATAATATCGGGCGACACAATATAGTTGATGACGGATGTGGATTTCTCCAATATTCTGAAGCTTCATCTTTTAGTCGTAATGGAACAATTGAAGCCATAAACATATTATTATCTGTAATTGTTTCATCGTCTACATTTATTCTTTGTTTATATGCGCTTTCTCCTGATGATCTATTACAGCCCCACTTAGTTATCAATGCTAGATCCTTTGGCAGTGATTTCAGCTTTTCTTCAATAAAACTTTGAAGGAGTCGTGTAGTTTTGTAGCTCAATTTCAGCTGATACTTCGGTTATTTTGGGACTTAGAGGAACTGCTTCTTTCCTGGCTTGAGTAATTTTTATGTATCCAGGTAAAATATCGGCATTACGTTACAATAATGACTTACGCATTATAATATATTTTTTCTTCGTTAAACCGAAATCTATAAACAGCGCCAAAGCTTCTTCAGGAGTGTATTTCCTAGGTAGCGCATTTGGTGGTGTGGGAATGCTGTTTTTGATCCTCACCAGTCGCACTGGACTTGCTACCGCAACTGCTTCTGTTATATAAGACTTCATGTTTTCTTCGTTTTTTTTTTATATTTAATAGCCAGTGCTTCTGAAAGGGGAGTCGTGGCCATAGCTTTTGTGATATCAGACAGCTTCCTTTTCCTTGTATAGGTAGAACACTCTTCTAAGGGTTTTGTTGGTCTCCCTCTAGTTGGATTGGTTGACGTGCTAGGCATTTCTTTGTCCAAAAAATTTTGTGAGCTAGCCACTTTTCATGCTTACTTAGAATTTTTGAATTGTTACGATAGACGTCCTTCCATTTTCTTTCTATCATAATGTATTTTAAACCAATTTTTCTTCCAGGCCTTCCTTTTCTTTAATGCTTGTTTCACTCGCTAATTCTCTCATAATAGCCTCAACGAAGTCCCGTCTTGACTTTGTAGATTTAAACACCGCAAATAGTTTCCGAGTTTTCTAGATACATATTAGAATTGGCTTCGAGTGTATCTGACTAAATATTAAACTGTGAACTATATTTAAAAATACTATTCACTTTATTTAAGTAAACAGAATACTTAGTTCCTTAATCTCCAAAAGACGAATGATAATGTGCATTGTATGATGGATAGGTTTATATACCTACTCAAATTATTAAAATAAATTTCAGGTATACAATTCGTAACTAAACAAATGTATGTTTTTAACAAGTTCCAATAACAAAAACGACCTTACGGCCGTACTGAATTATATATACCTGCTCAGGCGCGTATTTATGCCCAAGGTTGTTTAACTTTATTTGATATAGAAGTGAAGTTGCATCTGGACACAGGTAGACTTTTTGAATTTAGGTAACTGAATATTTCACAAATAACTACTGTTAATTTGACGGAGCACATTCTTTAACATTTTTTTTTCCATCAAAGTTTTAAAAAGGGCCTAAAAATAGGCATTTCGAAAAACAGGTATATCCGCCAACTTTTAACAAAAAAAAAACCTTTTTTTTTTCAGTCCTGAATTAAATTATCTTTAATTGCCATACAAGAAAACGACAACCGGCCGCCTTATTTACTCACAAAACCATTTTAAATACAACGAAAAAGAAGAAAAATTTCAAATTTTTCCCAATGCTGAAAATTGGTCAACTTTGACCGGCTCTACCTGCTAAACTATAATTTTCTGTGAAAAAACAGTTATATATTCTTGATCCCTGGAAAACTCTCTATTAGAAACATGTATTAGATTTAGCGAACGCTTTCATGATTTTTTTGATTTTTGCCATGCTTTAACGGCAGATGCGCCACTGTGCGTCGGCTAGCGAAGATATAAATTTGTTTATGAGCAAACATCTTTGTTCACGGTATGGGGGAATGCGGAATGTAAGAACTATAAGGTAATACGGCAACGATGTAATGAAAGTAAAGTAAGGGAAAGGAAAGAAAAAGAATGTAAATTTAAGGAACGGAAAAAAAGGAAAAGAGAAAATAAGTTTAATTATTTAATTCAATTAAATTAAATTATTTTTGAGTGCTAAACGACTTTCGACACTGTAAAGAAAGTGAAACAACACCTTTTAGTCGTTTAAGTTTTTATACTCAGTTGAGCAGAGCTCACAGAGTATATTAAGTTTGATTGGATAACGGTTGGTTGTACATATATAAAGGAATCGAGATAGATATAGACTTCCATATATCAAAATAATCAGGATCGAAAAAAAATTTGATTGAGCCATGTCCGTCCGTCCGTCCGCCCGTTAACACGATAACTTGAGTAAATTTTGAGGTATCTTGATGAAATTTGGTATGTAGGTTCCTGAGCACTCATCTCAGATCGCTATTTAAAATCAACGATATCGGACTATAACCACGCCCACTTTTTCGATATCGAAAATTTCGAAAAACCGAAAAAGTGCGATAATTCATTACAAAAGACCGATAAAGCGACGAAACTTGGTAGATGAGTTGAACTTATGACGCAAAATAGAAAATTAGTAAAATTTTGGACAATGAGCGTGGCACCACCCACTTTTAAAAGAAGGTAATTTAAAATTTTTGCAAGCTGTAATTTGGCAGTCGTTGAAGATATCATGATGAAATTTAGCAGGAACGTTACTCTTATTACTATATGTACGCTTAATAAAAATTAGTAAAATCGGAGAAGGACCACGCCCACTTTTAAAAAAAAAATTTTTTTTAAGTAAAATTTTAACAAAAAATTTAATATCTTTACAGTATATGAGTAAATTATGTCAATATTCAACTCCAGTAATGATATAGTGCAACAAAATACAAAAATAAAAGAAATTTTAAAAATGGGCGTGGCTCCGCCCTTTTTCATTTAATTTGTCTAGGATACTTTTAACGCCATAAGTCGAACAAAAATTAATCAATCCTTTTGAAATTTGGTAGGGGCATAGATTTTATGGCGTTAACTGTTTTCTGTGAAAATGGGCGAAATCGGTTGATGGCTTGCCCAGTTTTTATACACAGTCCTCCGTCTGTCCTTCCGCATGGCCGTTAACACGATAACTTGAGCAAAAATAGATATATCTTTACTAAACTCAGTTCACGTACTTATCTGAACCCACTTTATCTTGGTATGAAAAATGAACGAAATCCGACTATAACCACGTCCACTTTTTCGATATCGAAAATTGCGAAAAATGAAAAAAATGCCATAATTCTATACCAGATACGAAAAAAGGGATGAAACATGGTAAGGTAAGGATTGTTTTATTGACGCGTAATATAACTTTAGAAAAAACTTTATAAAATGGTTGTGACACCTACCATATTAAGTAGAAGAAAATGAAAAAGTTCTGCAGGGCGAAATAAAAAACCCTTAAAATCTTGGCAGGTATTACATATATAAATAAATTAGCGGTATCCAACAGATGATGTTCTGGGTCACCCTGGTCCACATTTTGGTCGATATCTGGAAAACGCCTTCACATATACAACTACCACCACTCCCTTTTAAAACTCTCATTAATACCTTTAATTTGATACCCATATCGTACAAACTCATTCTAGAGTCACCCCTGGTCCACCTTTATGGCGATATTTCGAAAAGGCGAACACCTATAGAACGAAGGCCCACTCCCTTTTAAAAATACTCATTAACACCTTTCATTTGATACCCATATCGTACAAACAAAGTCTAGAGCCACCCCTGGTCCAGAAAGGCCCACTCCCTCTTAAAATACTCATTAACTCCTTTCATTTAATACCCATATTACACAAACGAATTCTAGAGTCACCCCTGGCCCACCTTTATGGCGATATCTCGAAACGGCGTCCACCTATGGAACTAAGGATTACTCCCTTTTAAAATACTCATTAACACCTTTCATTTGATACCCATATCGTACAAACGCATTCTAGAGTCACACCTGGTCCATCTTTATGGCGATATCTCGAAAAGGCGTCCACCTATAGAACTAAGGCCCACTCCCTCTTAAAATACTCATTAACTCCTTTCATTTAATACCCATATTACACAAACGAATTCTAGAGTCACCCCTGGCCCACCTTTATGGCGATATCTCGAAACGGCGTCCACCTATGGAACTAAGGATTACTCCCTTTTAAAATACTCATTAACTCCTTTCGTTTGATACCCATATTGCACAAACGAATTCTAGAGTCACCCCTGGTCCACCTTTATGGCGATATCTCGAAAAGGGGTCCACCTATAGAACTAAGCCCCACGCCCTTTTAAAATAATCATTAACACCTTTCATTTGATATCCATATCATACAAACAAATTCTAAAGTCACCCCTGGTCCACCTTTATGGCGATATCTCGAAAAGGCGAACACCTATAAAACGAAGGCCCACTCCCTTTTAAAAATACTCATTAACACCTTTCATTTGATACCCATATCGTACAAACAAAGTCTAGAGTCACCCCTGGTCCACCTGTATTGCGATACCTTGAAAATGCGTCCACCTATAGAACTAAGGCCCACTCCCTCTTAAAATACTCATTAACTCCTTTCGTTTGATACCCATATTGCACAAACGAATTCTAGAGTCACCCCTGGCCCACCTTTATGGCGATATCTCGAAACGGCGTCCACCTATAGAACTAAGGCCCACTCCCTTTTAAAATACTCATTAACACCTTTCGTTTAATGCCCATATTGTGCAAACAAATTCTAGGGTCACCCCTGGGCCACCTTTATGGCGATATCTCGAAACGGTGTCCACCTATGGAACTAAGGATTACTCCCTTTTAAAATGCTCATTAACACCTTTCATTTGATACCCATATCGTACAAACGCATTCTAGAGTCACCCCTGGTCCATCTTTACGGCGATATCTCGAAAAGTTGTCCATCTATAGAACTTAGGTCCACGCCCTTTTAAAATACTCATTAATACCTTTCATTTGATACCCATATCGTACAAACGCATTCTAGAGTCAACCCTGATCCACCTTTATGGCTATATCCCTAAATGGCGTCCACCTATAGAACTATGGCCCACTCCCTCATAAAATACTCTTTAATGCCTTTCATTTGATACACATGTCATACAAACACATTCCAGGGTTTCCCTCGGTTCATTTTCCTACATGGTTATTTTCCCTTATGTTGTCACCTTAGCTCTCAACTGAGTATGTAATGTTCGGTTACACCCGAACTTAACCTTCCTTACTTGTTTGTTTTTATTTTAACAAGACAAATGTTTCAACACTCGCGTGGTGTCTTCTTCAGTTGCTATGACAATGGTTAGCTGAAAACTAGCAACTGAAGAAGACACCACGCGAGTGTTGAAACATTTGTCTTGTTAAAATAAAAACAAAAAACTTAAACGACTAAAAGGTGTTGTTTCACTTTCTTTACAGAGAAAATAAGGTATAGAATTTTTACAATGAGCTATCGGTTTTCTATCGAAAAGTAATCGACTAAAAATAGAAATTTCAATTACAGCTCGCTTAGCGAAAATGCAGCTATATTTTATAAAAAAGTTATCGATTTGTTGTCGATTTCTCAACGGAAAGTTACCAATTTTTTATTTAAAATTTATCGGTTTATTATCAAAATATTTTCGCTTTACTAATAAAAATTTATTGATATGTTATCGAAAAGCTATCGATTATTTAGCGTTATGTTAACGAAAAATTATCGATTTACTATCAAAAGGCTTTCGCTTTACAAGTAAGTAACACTGCTTACTTGCTATTTTAATGTTTTTGATTTTTTGTCGAAATGATATCAATTTCCTATCGAACAGTTATCGATTGAAATTCATCAATATGTTATTGACATGTTAGAAATTTTTTTATCTAATAAATATATACGTGTTCACATCGAATTTCACTAGTAACAAGCGCCTTTTTTACAAGAATTTTCCTCTTCACTATTTCAAAAGCCCCTCATTTGATCTTTTCATCATCCACATTCGTTAATTAATCAAATTTTCAGTCTTTATTCTGGTTATCTAGTAATTCAAGATATACGAAGTTGCACCCTTCAGATTTTTCTCTTTGCCTCAGTTTTCTCTACAATTCGTGGTAGCGCTCTCATACTCTGTTCATTGTATTCGATCTCAAGGTGGCAATGGTGGCAGCTTCCTTTCTTTCCCTTAAAATTCAGTATTCTTAATTAGACCATTTACTTGCGAGAAAATAGTGATACAAGGCAATTTTTGTCCTCGGATTAAGCCTAGGTGTACGACGTCTCTTCGTCTTTCGACATTTGGACGGCTTGGTTGCCTGTTTTCCTACATCGAGACAGCGTTGTATCGATTTAAACATTTTTATGTGTTAAAATAGTCAAATCCAGGCCATTTTTTCGGCGCTGCAAAGTGAATTTTTTGGTTGTGGGAACAGGTATATTATCCTTACCCACCCAAGAACTATAGGATTGTCCGCATCGTTTTACTGCTCTGTAGACAAAGTACACTACTAATCCGGTACCGAGCCTGATCTGCATGGACACTCCCGAAAACGTCTAAAGAATGTATGACACATTTCTATGTTGTGCTTGTTCTATCTGTTTGAACAGGATGATATCAGATTTTGCATTCGGGCACAGGCTTCACCCCTCTAAGGACGATACATTACAGTTTTTCCCTTTTGCTTTCACTGCAGCATGCTTTATATGGCGGGTTCCCAACCAAGCTCCCCGCCGAGATATTATTTACATAACATCTTTTCGTAATGGAGAGCTTCACGCAGGACAGACACCAGCTTCCTTTCGCATCACATGTTGCTCTGACGCAGCCAATGAAGCTCCTAATAAGCCTTTCTCTCATTTTACTATCCCACACTACTCAAACAACCACTTTTACTTCGCAAGGCTGCCCAGTGAGGGAAATGAGAGCGAGGAATATATATTTTTTCCGATAGGTGCAGCTCTTTTTTTTTTTTCTCTGACGTTGTGGCAGCGCACTGCCCTCAAGTGGCCCGATGAAACCAGGCTAATCCTGTTTTTGGTTTTTTTTAATTCATACATACTGTTTTTTTTTTATGTATCCTAATTCTTATTTATGTGTTATTTATAATTTTTTTGTTACCGAGTCTTTGAGAGGCAGTGGCTTCTTAAGCGCCGAGATCTAAAACCGCTCAGCTACAGAGAAACTCATCAGCTGAGAAATATAGATTCACAAAATACAATAGACTAAAAGTAAATATAAATTTTTAATTATTAAGAGAAGATAGAACCGTCTTTTTTATGGCAAAGAGCGAGTCCGAAACATCAATTATTCTCGAGTGAGAGTTATAATCTTCACACAAACATAGAAAAGGTTCGTGTAGTTGGAAATTGCTTCTGCATTGTTTAAGAATTATAGGTTTATAATGCCTTGAAACTCGGCATGGAACATTCAAGTTTACTTCGTTCAAAAGAAATGGGCATGAAATCGATCCATTTAAAAGTCTAGCCATAAATAGTACACCTAGCATTTCTCTACGACTTGCAAGTGTAGGAAGATTTATTAGTTTTAATCGATTAGTGTAAGGAGGAAGATTATACGGAGAGTCCCATTGAAGATTTCTCAAGGCGAAAAGTAAAAACTGTTTTTGAATTGATTCTAGTCTATCCACATGAACTTGATAACGCGGATTCCAAATTATCGATCAATATTCTAATATCGGCCTTACCAATGATTTAAAAAGGGTTTTTGTAACGTAAGGATCACCAAACTCTTTTGCCCATCTTTTCACAAATGCTAAACCCCTCTCGCTTTATTGACTGTGGCATTAATATGAGGATTGAAACTAAGTTTGCAATTCATTGTAACTCCCAAGTCGACAAAAACATCAACGCTTTCCAGAGTTTGGCCATTAATTGTGTAGGAAGCTGGCTGTATGTTCCCACGTAAAAAACACATGGATTTACATTTTTCTATGTTGAGAGGCATAAAATTCGCATTACACCAAGTAACTAAACGATTTAAATCCGCCTGGAGTACAGAACGTTCTTCAACCGACGCGTATGACTTAAAAAGTTTTACGTCGTCGGCATACATTAAAATTTTAGAAGATTTTATAGTTGTGGAAACATCGTTTATAAAGATCAAAAACAAAAACAAAATAGGACCGAGATGGCTGCCCTGAGGCACACCGGAGGGAACATCGATGACATTCGAACAAAGGTTTTTAAAAATGACTCTTTGAGTTCTACCGCAAAGATAGGAGGGGATCCAGCGAGTTAGGTCATGTTGAAAACCAAGCAATTCGAGTTTATAAACAAGTAATGAGTGGCGTACTTTGTCGAATGCTTTGCTGAAATCAGTCTATATAACGTCGGTATGATGATTGTTTCTAAGCCCATTAAAGACGTGAGTTGTAAATTCAAGCAAATTGGTTGTGGTTGATTTGGCTCTACAAAAGCCATGCTGAGAACTATCTATCAATGTAGAAATCGAAAATGTAAGGTGATTAGTAACGATTGCTTCGAAAAGCTTAGGGATAGCGGAGAGCTTTGCTATTCCACGATAGTTTTCAATAGACGACTTGCTTCCTTTTTTATGGAGTGGGATAAGAAAAGATTCCTTCCAAGCCGTCGGGAAAATGCCATTTTTTAAAGAGAGGTTAAACAGATCAGTAAGGGGCTGGTAAATGTATTCCGCACATTTTTTAAGAAAACATGTTGGGATCAAATCGGGACCGTATTTGAAGGATTCTTTTAGGGTCTTTAGATGTAGTAGAACATCTTCAGGCAGCAAATGTGGGGCATATATTGAGTTACTAGAATGGAGCTCATACGGATAATTTTTAGGTGATGAATCAACCACAGCAGAGTAATTAGAGTGAAAAAATTGAGCGAAGAAGTTTGCAATCTCTTGATCGTCGCTGGAAATGCTATTTCTAAACTTCATGGCAGAAGGAAATCCGTTAGTTCTGCGTTTAGAATTTACGAAATCATAAAAAGACTTCGGTTGGCAAATAATGTTTCTTTTAATTTTACATATGTAAGCTTTATAACACTTTTTATTAAGTTCAAAATACTTATGACGGAATATAGCGTACTGTACATAATGAGAATGTAAACCGGTTCTCTTATATAATTTGAATAAACGTGATTTCTTATTTTTTAAAGCTTTTAAATCTTTAGTAGACCAAGCTTGCACTGGTTCAATGTACGAGCATGTGCGTTTGGGCACATGTTTTTCAAATAAAGTATAAATGGTTTTATTAAAATGTAAAACGTTTTGCTCTACATCCTCTTTATATCGAGGCCACGTTATCTCAGAAAGCTCTTTATTTAATTGTTGAAATTAGTTTTGGAAAAATCAAATCATCTGGTAGAGACACGTCTTTTGTTAGTGCAGCCGACTTCGTTGCTTATGATTTCGTAAGTTATCTCAAGAGAAGGATGGTAAACATCTTCTGGCAAAACAAGAGGTTCACACCGATTTATAGAGAATTCCATACTTATTCGGAAAGAAGTTGATCTGATTAAGGCAAAGATCAGTTATTCCATCCAAAAGGTCATTGTTATGCATCTTGGATGATACGGGGACAATATTGTGATCAACGGTATTCCAAGATATATGTGGCAGGTTAAAGTCGCCTAAAACAATCATTGAGTCCGTGGGCTTTATCATCGAGTTGACTGATTGTAACAGTGAAATATGGTGCATATACACTGATAGATTAGAAGACGGTGGAATATAGCAAACGGCTAAGTAAATATGACCCCGGCCTAGTAAGATTCGGATGCATTTAAACTCGATGGAATAAACTTCGGCTAAATTAACATCTTCAGATGGAATTGAAGAATGTACAGCTAGCAAGACACCACCTCCGGTCCTATTTAAGCGATCATTTCTATAGGTCTGATACTCACCGCAAAAAATTTCGGAATGTAAAACATTGGGTTTCAGCCATGTTTCGGTAAAAGCAATAATATTATAGTTACAGTGAATGGTTTTCAAATATAAGTCAGTTAATTTAGTATTTAAGCCTCTAACGTTTTGATAGTAAATGCTTAAGCAAGATGTTAAATTAAGTTTTTTGGATCGGAACTTTGAGGAGGAATTTTTGCTACATTTTGAGTAATCTCAATAGTCTTATGCACAAATTCGCGAACAAAAGCCCCTGGCGGCCAAAATGCGCTGTTCAAAAGTTTATCAAAATCTTTTGAGTAAACATCAATTCTAAATGAAGAAATGTTTCTTTCGTAATTAAATTTAAATTTTCTTAAAGTCATGCCATCAGCCTTAATTTTCGAAGTGAAATAAGACTTGATATCCTCAACGGAAGTGTCTTTGTCAAAGCGAGATACAAAAA
This sequence comes from Eurosta solidaginis, assembly GCF_040869045.1. Lineage (NCBI taxonomy): Eukaryota > Metazoa > Arthropoda > Insecta > Diptera > Tephritidae > Eurosta > Eurosta solidaginis. The sequence continues at coordinate 146,044,335 of NC_090322.1, forward strand.
TCGATTTTTTGAGCGGGACTACAACCAGCTTCTTAGCCGGTGCTTCTGAATAAGAAGTCACAGATTGAGAAGTTACAGTTTCAGAAGTTACAGTTTGAGACTCTAAGGTTTTTCCGCGGCCTTAGAAGTGGATGGAACCACAGCTTGCGGATTAGGGGAAGCCAAATCTATGAGCTCCACTTGCGGAAGATTAATGTTCTGAGCAGGATTAAGATTCAAAGCGTTAGGTGAGTCTTCAGAGTGTTTTTGTTTATTATCGCGGTTGTGTTTTTTTCTATTTAAACAATGCGGTAACTCATCCAAACACCTGAAGGATTTGAACAAGCTATCGTATTGATTGAACTTTTCCGTGATTATGGAAAACTCTTTAGTAATTTCAGAAAACACATTTCGTGTTTGTCTAAACAGTTTAAATAGGTCAACCTCAGTTGATCTGCATTTAATGCATGACCAACGTACTCCCTTCTCCCCATCATAGACAGTGTCAACAACTCTAGCCGTCAGTCCCGCACACTTTCCATGGGCGAGCCCCTCGCAAAGCCAGCAAGAGACAAAACGTTCGGATTCGCTTTTTACCTGACAGGTTTTGAAAATGCAAGTCATTTTTTATAGAAAGGTGAAAATAGACTAGTAGAAGAATATAGAAATGGTAAAGATATGTTTGTAAATTACAAAGAAAAAACAGTTGAAATAGCACTGAGAATGAGAAAGGTTATATAAAGCAACTCTGAAAGTTTGGGAGCTTAGCGGTAGCTAGCAGTTTTAGAGTCACTGTCACTTGACACTTAAAAAGCGACGCAAACAGCTGCGAAGACAGTTATTGCGCTCAATATCTCCCTGGAACAGCTTGTTGAGCGTAACAAAAATTGAACGAAAGATACGAGTAGAATTTAGAACAAAAATATCGCAGTTCTTGGTCACCGACATCCCACTGCCATCCTGTCAAGCAAAACAACGTAGATGCAAGCCCATAAACCACTCAGCCACATAGTCGGGCGTTATGGAGGTCGGCTAATCCCTCACACCATCGACAAGGTGCCTACCCTAGTGACGGTTTTGGAGCGTTTACTTTTTTAAGGATATGGTAGCGCTGTTTCAAAAGAGGATGCTAAAACACAGTTCGTGTCAAATTACAGCTATAGCGGATAAGGGGTGGACCTACCTCTATATATTTGTATCATGGTTTTGTCACTACGTTCCCAAGTAGCGGGTGTTTAGTAAGAAGTCAATGGTCGTTTTTATGTTTGATCATTCTGATTTTAATTTATATACATACATATGTCTAAGATTTCTTTCAAGCAATTTTTGATTTTAATTTAAAAGAATAAACAAAGTGCTAAACAATGAAGTTATCTACCGCACACATACGTATGCATATATTTACATAGAAGCTTATATGTAGGTTAAATTAAACAAAAACAAAAGAAATGGCAGAAGAAATATGTGTAGTTGATAAGAGATAATGAGCGGGCTGCGACCCAAACAAAAGCTTAAACAAAAACAAAGTAAGGAAGGCTAAGTTCGGATGTAACCGAACATTACATACTCAGCTGAGAAACTCGGAGACAAAATTATTTTTTTTCATGGATACATAATAATTATAATTGGTTTTTAATTCCATATCACAGACGTTTTTGGAACGATTTTCCTTCATCCTTTGTCAAATAAGGAAAAATCACCATGTAGGAAACTGAACCTAGGGTAACCCTGGAATGTGTCTGTATGACATGGGTATCAAATGGAAGTTATTAAAGAGTATTTTAAAAGGGCCACTTAGTTGCATGTGTGAAGGCGTTATCGAGATATCGACCAAAATGTGGACCAGGATGACCCAGAATATCATCTGTCGGGTACCGCAATTTATTGATATATATAATACCACGAATAGTATTCCTGCCATGATTTCAAGGGCTTTGATTTTGCCCTCCAGAACTTTTTTCTTCTTCTTAGTATCGTAGGTGTCACACCCGTTTAACAAAATTTTTTCTAAATTTATATTTAGCGTCAAAAACCAATCCAATCCCCATGTTTCATCCTTTTTTTCGTATTTGGTATAGAATTATGGCATTTTTTTCTTTTTCGATATCGAAAAAGTGGGCGGGTCATAGTCGGACTTCGCCCATTTTTAATACCAAGATAAAGTGAGTTCAGATAAATACGTGAACTAAGTTCAGTAAAGATATGTCGATTTTTGCTCAAGTTATCGTGTTAACGGCCGAGCGGAAGGACGGACGGCCAACTGTGTATAAAAACAGGTTGTGGCTTCAACCGATTTCGCCCATATTTACAGAAAACAGTTATCCTCATAGAAGCTATGCCCTTAGCAAATTTCACAGGGATTGGTAAATTTTTGTTCGAGTTATGGCATTAAAAGTATTCTAGACAAATTAAATGAAAAAGGACCGAGCCACTCCCATTTTGAAATTTTCCTTTATTTTTGTATTCTGTTGCACCATATCATTACTCTAGTTGAATGTTGACATAATTTATTTATATACTGTAAAGATATTACATTTTTTGTTAAAATTTTACTTTTAATTTTTTTTCCTTAAAAAGTTGGCGTATTCGTCATTCGATTATGCTAATTTTTATTTAGGACACATATACGAATAGGAATAAAGTTCCTGCCAATTTTCATTATGATATCTTCAACGACTGCCAAATTATAGATTGCAAAACTTCTAAATTACCTTCTTTTAAAAGTGGGCGGTGTCACGCGCATTGTCCAAAAATTTACTAATTTTCTATTTTGCGTCATAATGTCAACCCACCTACCAAGTTTCATTGCTTCATCCGTCTTTGGTAATGAATTATCGCACTTTTTCGGTTTTTCGAAATTTTCGATATCGAAAAAGTGGGCGTGGTTGTAGTCTGATTTCGTTCATTTTAAATAGCGATCTTAGATGAAGCCCAGGAAGTTACATACAAAATTTCATTAAGAGACCTCAAAATTTACTCAATAACGCACAGACAGACGGACGGACGGACGGACATGGCTAAATGAATTTCTTTTTTCGCCCAGATCAGTTTGATATATAGAAGTCTATATATATCTCGATTAGTTTATGCCGTTACGGAGTACCGTTATGCAAACAAACTTAATATACTCTGTGAGCTCTGCTCAGCTGAGTATAATTAACTGCTGAACCAGGTCCTTATGTTCTGCTGGTATCTTACAAATGCCAACTCTCATCATTTGTCTGTCTATGCGTGAGGATGAGGATTTTTAATGCCTTGCATAAAGCTCTTACTTTTATCTACATTTAAATCACTTATCTAAATTTGAACATATGTACTTCTTTAACTCTTTCTTTACTTATTGTGGTATCGCATTTTTATCGCGTCCAAATTAGCTTGGGTTCAGCGGTCTCTGTTTACAACGCGCCAAACGCGTCCACCACAAACCTGGAAGTAAATATACCCATCAGGGAATAGGGGGTTAACTTTTACGGTTGCTGGACCAGTCGGGATTATCGCCGCAAAACTTATTAGCTCTTTGCCGATAACAGCTAACTGGCTGCGTCATATTTATGCATCCTATTTGCATCTAAACTATAATCCATGTGCGTGGCTAAGTTTCACAGTTATTTTCATTCCTAAGGCTAAGAAATTCTCCTATTTCGAAATTCTCCTATTTGGCAGTCGTTGAAGATATCATGATGAAGTTTAGCAGGAACGTTACTCTTATTACTATATGTACGCTTAATAAAAATTAGCAAAATCGGAGAAGGACCACGCCCACTTTTAAAAAAAAAATTTTTTTAAGTAAAATTTTAACAAAAAATTTAATATCTTTACAGTATATGAGTAAATTATTATTATATTTCAACTCCAGTAATGATATAGTGCAACAAAATACAAAAATAAAAGAAATTTTAAAAATGGGCGTGGCTCCGCCCTTTTTCATTTAATATGTCTAGGATACTTTTAACGCCATAAGTCGAACAAAAATTAATCAATCCTTTTGAAATTTGGTAGGGGCATAGATTTTATGGCGTTAACTGTTTTCTGTGAAAATGGGCGAAATCGGTTGATGGCTTGCCCAGTTTTTATACACAGTCCTCCGTCTGTCCTTCCGCATGGCCGTTAACACGATAACTTGAGCAAATATCGATATATCTTTACTAAACTCAGTTCACGTACTTATCTGAACCCACTTTATCTTGGTATGAAAAATGAACGAAATCCGACTATAACCACGTCCACTTTTTCGATATCGAAAATTGCGAAAAATGAAAAAAATGCCATAATTCTATACCAGATACGAAAAAAGGGATGAAACATGGTAAGGTAAGGATTGTTTTATTGACGCGTAATATAACTTTAGAAAAAACTTTATAAAATGGTTGTGACACCTACCATATTAAGTAGAAGAAAATGAAAAAGTTCTGCAGGGCGAAATAAAAAACCCTTAAAATCTTGGCAGGTATTACATATATAAATAAATTAGCGGTATCCAACAGATGATGTTCTGGGTCACCCTGGTCCACATTTTGGTCGATATCTGGAAAACGCCTTCACATATACAACTACCACCACTCCCTTTTAAAACTCTCATTAATACCTTTAATTTGATACCCATATCGTACAAACTCATTCTAGAGTCACCCCTGGTCCACCTTTATGGCGATATTTCGAAAAGGCGAACACCTATAGAACGAAGGCCCACTCCCTTTTAAAAATACTCATTAACACCTTTCATTTGATACCCATATCGTACAAACAAAGTCTAGAGCCACCCCTGGTCCAGAAAGGCCCACTCCCTCTTAAAATACTCATTAACTCCTTTCATTTAATACCCATATTACACAAACGAATTCTAGAGTCACCCCTGGTCCACCTTTATGGCGATATCTCGAAACGGCGTCCACCTATGGAACTAAGGATTACTCCCTTTTAAAATACTCATTAACACCTTTCATTTGATACCCATATCGTACAAACGCATTCTAGAGTCACACCTGGTCCATCTTTATGGCGATATCTCGAAAAGGCGTCCACCTATAGAACTAAGGCCCACTCCCTCTTAAAATACTCATTAACTCCTTTCGTTTGATACCCATATTGCACAAACGAATTCTAGAGTCACCCCTGGTCCACCTTTATGGCGATATCTCGAAAAGGGGTCCACCTATAGAACTAAGCCCCACGCCCTTTTAAAATAATCATTAACACCTTTCATTTGATATCCATATCATACAAACAAATTCTAAAGTCACCCCTGGTCCACCTTTATGGCGATATCTCGAAAAGGCGAACACCTATAAAACGAAGGCCCACTCCCTTTTAAAAATACTCATTAACACCTTTCATTTGATACCCATATCGTACAAACAAAGTCTAGAGTCACCCCTGGTCCACCTGTATTGCGATACCTTGAAAATGCGTCCACCTATAGAACTAAGGCCCACTCCCTCTTAAAATACTCATTAACTCCTTTCGTTTGATACCCATATTGCACAAACGAATTCTAGAGTCACCCCTGGCCCACCTTTATGGCGATATCTCGAAACGGCGTCCACCTATAGAACTAAGGCCCACTCCCTTTTAAAATACTCATTAACACCTTTCGTTTGATGCCCATATTGTGCAAACAAATTCTAGGGTCACCCCTGGGCCACCTTTATGGCGATATCTCGAAACGGTGTCCACCTATGGAACTAAGGATTACTCCCTTTTAAAATGCTCATTAACACCTTTCATTTGATACCCATATCGTACAAACGCATTCTAGAGTCACCCCTGGTCCATCTTTACGGCGATATCTCGAAAAGTTGTCCATCTATAGAACTTAGGTCCACGCCCTTTTAAAATACTCATTAATACCTTTCATTTGATACCCATATCGTACAAACGCATTCTAGAGTCAACCCTGATCCACCTTTATGGCTATATCCCTAAATGGCGTCCACCTATAGAACTATGGCCCACTCCCTCATAAAATACTCTTTAATGCCTTTCATTTGATACACATGTCATACAAACACATTCCAGGGTTTCCCTCGGTTCATTTTCCTACATGGTTATTTTCCCTTATGTTGTCACCTTAGCTCTCAACTGAGTATGTAATGTTCGGTTACACCCGAACTTAACCTTCCTTACTTGTTTGTTTTTATTTTAACAAGAGAAATGTTTCAACACTCGCGTGGTGTCTTCTTCAGTTGCTATGACAATGGTTAGCTGAAAACTAGCAACTGAAGAAGACACCACGCGAGTGTTGAAACATTTGTCTTGTTAAAATAAAAACAAAAAACTTAAACGACTAAAAGGTGTTGTTTCACTTTCTTTACAGAGAAAATAAGGCATAGAATTTTTACAATGAGCTATCGGTTTTCTATCGAAAAGTAATCGACTAAAAATAGAAATTTCAATTACAGCTCGCTTAGCGAAAATGCAGCTATATTTTATAAAAAAGTTATCGATTTGTTGTCGATTTCTCAACGGAAAGTTACCAATTTTTTATTTAAAATTTATCGGTTTATTATCAAAATCTTTTCGCTTTACTAATAAAAATTTATTGATATGTTATCGAAAAGCTATCGATTATTTAGCGTTATGTTAACGAAAAATTATCGATTTACTATCAAAAGGCTTTCGCTTTACAAGTAAGTAACACTGCTTACTTGCTATTTTAATGTTTTTGATTTTTTGTCGAAATGATATCAATTTCCTATCGAACAGTTATCGATTGAAATTCATCAATATGTTATTGACATGTTAGAAATTTTTTTATCTAATAAATATATACGTGTTCACATCGAATTTCACTAGTAACAAGCGCCTTTTTTACAAGAATTTTCCTCTTCACTATTTCAAAAGCCCCTCATTTGATCTTTTCATCATCCACATTCGTTAATTAATCAAATTTTCAGTCTTTATTCTGGTTATCTAGTAATTCAAGATATACGAAGTTGCACCCTTCAGATTTTTCTCTTTGCCTCAGTTTTCTCTACAATTCGTGGTAGCGCTCTCATACTCTGTTCATTGTATTCGATCTCAAGGTGGCAATGGAGGCAGCTTCCTTTCTTTCCCTTAAAATTCAGTATTCTTAATTAGACCATTTACTTGCGAGAAAATAGTGATACAAGGCAATTTTTGTCCTCGGATTAAGCCTAGGTGTACGACGTCTCTTCGTCTTTCGACATTTGGACGGCTTGGTTGCCTGTTTTCCTACATCGAGACAGCGTTGTATCGATTTAAACATTTTTATGTGTTAAAATAGTCAAATCCAGGCCATTTTTTCGGCGCTGCAAAGTGAATTTTTTGGTTGTGGGAACAGGTATATTATCCTTACCCACCCAAGAACTATAGGATTGTCCGCATCGTTTTACTGCTCTGTAGACAAAGTACACTACTAATCCGGTACCGAGCCTGATCTGCATGGACACTCCCGAAAACGTCTAAAGAATGTATGACACATTTCTATGTTGTGCTTGTTCTATCTGTTTGAACAGGATGATATCAGATTTTGCATTCGGGCACAGGCTTCACCCCTCTAAGGACGATACATTACAGTTTTTCCCTTTTGCTTTCACTGCAGCATGCTTTATATGGCGGGTTCCCAACCAAGCTCCCCGCCGAGATATTATTTACATAACATCTTTTCGTAATGGAGAGCTTCACGCAGGACAGACACCAGCTTCCTTTCGCATCACATGTTGCTCTGACGCAGCCAATGAAGCTCCTAATAAGCCTTTCTCTCATTTTACTATCCCACACTACTCAAACAACCACTTTTACTTCGCAAGGCTGCCCAGTGAGGGAAATGAGAGCGAGGAATATATATTTTTTCCGATAGGTGCAGCTCTTTTTTTTTTTTCTCTGACGTTGTGGCAGCGCACTGCCCTCAAGTGGCCCGATGAAACCAGGCTAATCCTGTTTTTGGTTTTTTTTAATTCATACATACTGTTTTTTTTTTTTATGTATCCTAATTCTTATTTATGTGTTATTTATAATTTTTTTGTTACCGAGTCTTTGAGAGGCAGTGGCTTCTTAAGCGCCGAGATCTAAAACCGCTCAGCTACAGAGAAACTCATCAGCTGAGAAATATAGATTCACAAAATACAATAGACTAAAAGTAAATATAAATTTTTAATTATTAAGAGAAGATAGAACCGTCTTTTTTATGGCAAAGAGCGAGTCCGAAACATCAATTATTCTCGAGTGAGAGTTATAATCTTCACACAAACATAGAAAAGGTTCGTGTAGTTGGAAATTGCTTCTGCATTGTTTAAGAATTATAGGTTTATAATGCCTTGAAACTCGGCATGGAACATTCAAGTTTACTTCGTTCAAAAGAAATGGGCATGAAATCGATCCATTTGAAAGTCTAGCCATAAATAGTACACCTAGCATTTCTCTACGACTTGCAAGTGTAGGAAGATTTATTAGTTTTAATCGATTAGTGTAAGGAGGAAGATTATACGGAGAGTCCCATTGAAGATTTCTCAAGGCGAAAAGTAAAAACTGTTTTTGAATTGATTCTAGTCTATCCACATGAACTTGATAACGCGGATTCCAAATTATCGATCGATATTCTAATATCGGCCTTACCAATGATGTAAAAAGGGTTTTTGTAACGTAAGGATCACCAAACTCTTTTGCCCATCTTTTCACAAATGCTAAACCCCTCTCGCTTTATTGACTTTGGCATTAATATGAGGATTGAAACTAAGTTTGCAATTCATTGTAACTCCCAAGTCGACAAAAACATCAACGCTTTCCAGAGTTTGGCCATTAATTGTGTAGGAAGCTGGCTGTATGTTCCCACGTGAAAAACACATGGATTTACATTTTTCTATGTTGAGAGGCATAAAATTCGCATTACACCAAGTAACTAAACGATATAAATCCGCCTGGAGTACAGAACGTTCTTCAACCGACGCGTATGACTTAAAAAGTTTTACGTCGTCGGCATACATTAAAATTTTAGAAGATTTTATAGTTGTGGAAACATCGTTTATAAAGATCAAAAACAAAAACAAAATAGGACCGAGATGGCTGCCCTGAGGCACACCGGAGGGAACATCGATGACATTCGAACAAAGGTTTTTAAAAATGACTCTATGAGTTCTACCGCAAAGATAGGAGGAGATCCAGCGAGTTAGGTCATGTTGAAAACCAAGCAATTCGAGTTTATAAACAAGTAATGAGTGGCGTACTTTGTCGAATGCTTTGCTGAAATCAGTCTATATAACGTCGGTATGATGATTGTTTCTAAGCCCATTAAAGACGTGAGTTGTAAATTCAAGCAAATTGGTTGTGGTTGATTTGGCTCTACAAAAGCCATGCTGAGAACTATCTATCAATGTAGAAATCGAAAATGTAAGGTGATTAGTAACAATTGCTTCGAAAAGCTTAGGGATAGCGGAGAGCTTTGCTATTCCACGATAGTTTTCAATAGACGACTTGCTTCCTTTTTTATGGAGTGGGATAAGAAAAGATTCCTTCCAAGCCGTCGGGAAAATGCCATTTTTTAAAGAGAGGTTAAACAGATCAGTAAGGGGCTGGTAAATGTATTCCGCACATTTTTTAAGAAAACATGTTGGGATCAAATCGGGACCGTATTTGAAGGATTCTTTTAGGGTCTTTAGATGTAGTAGAACATCTTCAGGCAGCAAATGTGGGGCATATATTGAGTTACTAGAATGGAGCTCATACGGATAATTTTTAGGTGATGAATCAACCACAGCAGAGTAATTAGAGTGAAAAAATTGAGCGAAGAAGTTTGCAATCTCTTGATCGTCGCTGGAAATGCTATTTCTAAACTTCATGGCAGAAGGAAATCCGTTAGTTCTGCGTTTAGAATTTACGAAATCATAAAAAGACTTCGGTTGGCAAATAATGTTTCTTTTAATTTTACATATGTAAGCTTTATAACACTTTTTATTAAGTTCAAAATACTTATGACGGAATATAGCGTACTGTACATAATGAGAATGTAAACCGGTTCTCTTATATAATTTGAATAAACGTGATTTCTTATTTTTTAAAGCTTTTAAATCTTTAGTAAACCAAGCTTGCACTGGTTCAATGTACGAGCATGTGCGTTTGGGCACATGTTTTTCAAATAAAGTATAAATGGTTTTATTAAAATGTAAAACGTTTTGCTCTACATCCTCTTTATATCGAGGCCACGTTATCTCAGAAAGCTCTTTATTTAATTGTTGAAATTAGTTTTGGAAAAATCAAATCATCTGGTAGAGACACGTCTTTTGTTAGTGCAGCCGACTTCGTTGCTTATGATTTCGTAAGTTATCTCAAGAGAAGGATGGTAAACATCTTCTGGCAAAACAAGAGGTTCACACCGATTTATAGAGAATTCCATACTTATTCGGAAAGAAGTTGATCTGATTAAGGCAAAGATCAGTTATTCCATCCAAAAAGTCATTGTTATGCATCTTGGATGATACGGGGACAATATTGTGATCAACGGTATTCCAAGATATATGTGGCAGGTTAAAGTCGCCTAAAACAATCATTGAGTCCGTGGGCTTTATCATCGAGTTGACTGATTGTAACAGTGAAATATGGTGCATATACACTGATAGATCAGAAGACGGTGGAACATAGCAAACGGCTAAGTAAATATGACCCCGGCCTAGTAAGATTCGGATGCATTTAAACTCGATGGAATAAACTTCGGCTAAATTAACATCTTCAGATGGAATTGAAGAATGTACAGCTAGCAAGACACCACCTCCGGTCCTATTTAAGCGATCATTTCTATAGGTCTGATACTCACCGCAAAAAATTTCGGAATGTAAAACATTGGGTTTCAGCCATGTTTCGGTAAAAGCAATAATATTATAGTTACAGTGAATGGTTTTCAAATATAAGTCAGTTAATTTAGTATTTAAGCCTCTAACGTTTTGATAGTAAATGCTTAAGCAAGATGTTAAATTAAGTTTTTTTGATCGGAACTTTGAGGAGGAATTTTTGCTACATTTTGAGTAATCTCAATAGTCTTATGCACAAATTCGCGAACAAAAGCCCCTGGCGGCCAAAATGCGCTGTTCAAAAGTTTATCAAAATCTTTTGAGTAAACATCAATTCTAAATGAAGAAATGTTTCTTTCGTAATTAAATTTAAATTTTCTTAAAGTCATGCCATCAGCCTTAATTTTCGAAGTGAAATAAGACTTGATATCCTCAACGGAAGTGTCTTTGTCAAAGCGAGATACAAAAATCGATTTTTTGAGCGGGACTACAACCAGCTTCTTAGCCGGTGCTTCTGAATAAGAAGTCACAGATTGAGAAGTTACAGTTTCAGAAGTTACAGTTTGAGACTCTAAGGTTTTTCCGCGGCCTTAGAAGTGGATGGAACCACAGCTTGCGGATTAGGGGAAGCCAAATCTATGAGCTCCACTTGCGGAAGATTAATGTTCTGAGCAGGATTAAGATTCAAAGCGTTAGGTGAGTCTTCAGAGTGTTTTTGTTTATTATCGCGGTTGTGTTTTTTTCTATTTAAACAATGCGGTAACTCATCCAAACACTTGAAGGATTTGAACAAGCTATCGTATTGATTGAACTTTTCCGTGATTATGGAAAACTCTTTAGTAATTTCAGAAAACACATTTCGTGTTTGTCTAAACAGTTTAAACAGGTCAACCTCAGTTGATCTGCATTTAATGCATGACCAACGTACTCCATTCTCCCCATCATTGACAGTGTCAACAACTCTAGCCGTCAGTCCCGCACACTTTCCATGGGCGAGCCCCTCGCAAAGCCAGCAAGAGACAAAACGTTCGGATTCGCTTTTTACCTGACAGGTTTTGAAAATGCAAGTCATTTTTTATAGAAAGGTGAAAATAGACTAGTAGAAGAATATAGAAATGGTAAAGATATGTTTGTAAATTACAAAGAAAAAACAGTTGAAATAGCACTGAGAATGAGAAAGGTTATATAAAGCAACTCTGAAAGTTTGGGAGCTTAGCGGTAGCTAGCAGTTTTAGAGTCACTGTCACTTGACACTTAAAAAGCGACGCAAACAGCTGCGAAGACAGTTATTGCGCTCAATATCTCCCTGGAACAGCTTGTTGAGCGTAACAAAAATTGAACGAAAGATACGAGTAGAATTTAGAACAAAAATATCGCAGTTCTTGGTCACCGACATCCCACTGCCATCCTGTCAAGCAAAACAACGTAGATGCAAGCCCATACCCACACCACTCAGCCACATAGTCGGGCGTTATGGAGGTCGGCTAATCCCTCACACCATCGACAAGGTGCCTACCCTAGTGACGGTTTTGGAGCGTTTACTTTTTTAAGGATATGGTAGCGCTGTTTCAAAAGAGGATGCTAAAACACAGTTCGTGTCAAATTACAGCTATAGCGGATAAGGGGTGGACCTACCTCTATATATTTGTAACATGGTTTTGTCACTACGTTCCCAAGTAGCGGGTGTTTAGTAAGAAGTCAATGGTCGTTTTTATGTTTGATCATTCTGATTTTAATTTATATACATACATATGTCTAAGATTTCTTTCAAGCAATTTTTGATTTTAATTTAAAAGAATAAACAAAGTGCTAAACAATGAAGTTATCTACCGCACACATACGTATGCATATATTTACATAGAAGCTTATATGTAGGTTAAATTAAACAAAAACAAAAGAAATGGCAGAAGAAATATGTGTAGTTGATAAGAGATAATGAGCGGGCTGCGACCCAAACAAAAGCTTAAACAAAAACAAAGTAAGGAAGGCTAAGTTCGGATGTAACCGAACATTACATACTCAGCTGAGAAACTCGGAGACAAAATTATTTTTTTTCATGGATACATAATAATTATAATTGGTTTTTAATTCCATATCACAGACGTTTTTGGAACGATTTTCCTTCATCCTTTGTCAAATAAGGGAAAATCACCTTGTAGGAAACTGAACCTAGGGTAACCCTGGAATGTGTTTGTATGACATGGGTATCAAATGGAAGTTATTAAAGAGTATTTTAAAAGGGCCACTTAGTTGCATGTGTGAAGGCGTTATCGAGATATCGACCAAAATGTGGACCAGGATGACCTAGAATATCATCTGTCGGGTACCGCGATTTATTGATATATATAATACCACGAATAGTATTCCTGCCATGATTTCAAGGGCTTTGATTTTGCCCTCCAGAACTTTTTTCTTCTTCTTAATACCGTAGGTGTCACACCCCTTTAACAAAGTTTTTTCTAAATTTATATTTAGCGTCAAAAACCAATCCAATCCCCATGTTTCATCCTTTTTTTCGTATTTGGTATAGAATTATGGCATTTTTTTCTTTTTCGATATCGAAAAAGTGGGCGGGTCATAGTCGGACTTCGCCCATTTTTAATACCAAGATAAAGTGAGTTCAGATAAATACGTGAACTAAGTTCAGTAAAGATATGTTGATTTTTGCTCAAGTTATCGTGTTAACGGCCGAGCGGAAGGACGGACGGCCAACTGTGTATAAAAACAGGTTTTGGCTTCAACCGATTTCGCCCATATTTACAGATATCCTCATAGAAGCTATGCCCTTAGCAAATTTCACAGGGATTGGTAAATTTTTGTTCGAGTTATGGCATTAAAAGTATTCTAGACAAATTAAATGAAAAAGGACCGAGCCACTCCCATTTTGAAATTTTCCTTTATTTTTGTATTCTGTTGCACCATATCATTACTCTAGTTGAATGTTGACATAATTTATTTATATACTGTAAAGATATTACATTTTTTGTTAAAATTTTACTTTTAATTTTTTTTTCCTTAAAAAGTTGGCGTATTCGTCATTCGATTATGCTAATTTTTATTTAGGACACATATACTAATAGGAATAAAGTTCCTGCCAATTTTCATTATGATATCTTCAACGACTGCCAAATTATAGATTGCAAAACTTCTAAATTACCTTCTTTTAAAAGTGGGCGGTGTCACGCGCATTGTCCAAAAATTTACTAATTTTCTATTTTGCGTCATAATGTCAACCCACCTACCAAGTTTCATTGCTTCATCCGTCTTTGGTAATGAATTATCGCACTTTTTCGGTTTTTCGAAATTTTCGATATCGAAAAAGTGGGCGTGGTTGTAGTCTGATTTCGTTCATTTTAAATAGCGATCTTAGATGAAGCCCAGGAAGTTACATACAAAATTTCATTAAGAGACCTCAAAATTTACTCAATAACGCACAGACAGACGGACGGACGGACGGACATGGCTAAATGAATTTCTTTTTTCGCCCAGATCAGTTTGATATATAGAAGTCTATATATATCTCGATTAGTTTATGCCGTTACGGAGTACCGTTATGCAAACAAACTTAATATACTCTGTGAGCTCTGCTCAGCTGAGTATAATTAACTGCTGAACCAGGTCCTTATGTTCTGCTGGTATCTTACAAATGCGTTTATACCAACTCTCATCATTTGTCTGTCTATGCGTGAGGATGAGGATTTTTAATGCCTTGCATAAAGCTCTTACTTTTATCTACATTTAAATCACTTATCTAAATTTGAACATATGTACTTCTTTAACTCTTTCTTTACTTATTGTGGTATCGCATTTTTATCGCGTCCAAATTAGCTTGGGTTCAGCGGTCTCTGTTTACAACGCGCCAAACGCGTCCACCACAAACCTGGAAGTAAATATACCCATCAGGGAATAGGGGGTTAACTTTTACGGTTGCTGGACCAGTCGGGATTATCGCCGCAAAACTTATTAGCTCTTTGCCGATAACAGCTAACTGGCTGCGTCATATTTATGCATCCTATTTGCATCTAAACTATAATCCATGTGCGTGGCTAAGTTTCACAGTTATTTTCATTCCTAAGGCTAAGAAATTCTCCTATTTCGAGGAAAAGAACTACAGAATGATCAATCTTTCGTCCTTTGTACGCAGGACTCTGAAAAGTATAATAAGCTACTTCCATCACTTCCATAGTGATGGTAACCAGCTATCAACATGCGTATATCAAAGGTAAATCTAAGGAGTCTTCGCTTCACAGCCTCGTTTCTGCTATTGAAACATCCTCTGTCGGAAAGTTTAATTGTCTTGAAGCCTTCGTAGATATTGAAAGAGCGTTCAACATTAAAAACCCAGACGCCGGTAACAAGGTCCTTACGAATCAGGGTGTAAACAGACCACTAGTGGGGCTATTTGATTAACTACTCAAGCGAAGGAAAACACTGTAATTGTTGGGGAAGTCTGTATATAACACACAGAGTCTCGGTTAAACTGGTCTGCTCGTTGCGGGAACCATACCGATATATCTTCTTGCTGACAAAAGCGGATAGGAAGTGAGTAGAGCTGCTGTTGCCATGCAGGCGCGAGAAGAGTTGATTCGACGCTGGCAAGAATAGTGGAACAACATTACCGTAAGAAAGTGGACTAGGGAAATAATCCCTGAACTAAATCCATGGTTGAAGCGACCACACAGAGAAGTGCCTGACTGAGTTTCTACCTGGACGCAGTTATTTCCACAAATATCTGCACAGAATGGGCAAGGTCGATAACCATAGCTGCCTGAATTGTGGGAAAATAGACGATGTACGCCGCAACTTCTGCGGGTACTTCTCCGATTAGCGAAGGAGGTTGGAAGAGATACTTGACGACCTATCTCTGGGCAGTGTCATCAATAACATGACATGCCGAAGCGACAGATGTTATACGGCAAACATATGAGTGAGGAATATACTTATCAGTAAACGAGAAGACGGATGCTTAGCCCAATTAGCGTGAGAGTAGTCATGGAGCTCCTGTAGCGCGCACCCGTACCCGCAGTAATGCGAGGTAGTTTAAATTTTAGTGGGTAGCCGTTCATGGAAGAAGGGAGTCCTACACTCTGGGAGTGTCGCAGTGAGGCTTAAATATCCTGGTCTGTGCATAAAGCATTTCCTCCTTCTACGAAACCAAAAAAACAAAAAATAATATATATATATGCAGTAACTTTCAAAAACAACTTATAGATTAAAACTTATTTTTCACTCCATCCTTTTAAATAACCAAATCCACCATCTTTTTAGTTTGCGAGCTTCATAATTTCTCAATTAATGCGTTGAATTGTGTGTGTGGTCTTATGTCTAACATAAAAACGTTTTTAAACAATCGAAATCAGCAAAAAGCCTCAACAATTATAAGAATGTTGTGCCAATGAGTGAAGCCGCGTGCCACAAAAATCAAAGTCTTCCCCCCTACTCTGTTTCTTTGACTTATCAACCCCCCATCCCCTCATGTATGTCGAACTTGAAAGTAAATTGAGAATGCCATTAACCCATTCGCTGCTACAGCTGAGATATGCTGCATGAATTATTAAAAATAATGCTGAAAATATTTTAAATTTTAATATGTATAAACTCGATACATACAGCGGGAGAAGAGGGCACCAAGCGCAGTTAATGCAATGAGTGTCCTGACGCAGCGGTTAGAGGCAATGACTCTCTGCAAAAAATAGTGCGACGTATCCCTAAAGAGAGCGGGCTCCAATTGATCTCTTTTGTCTACATTGGGGCATTATGGCCCTCTAATCCCTTTTGTGAACAGTTGGGATTAGTCTGGTTGAAATCTATGTAGCCAATTTTAAGAAACATAAAAAAACGGCACTGAAGTGAGTTTAAAAAAAAGATTATAGGTGATGGATTCGAATTAATTAAGCAAAATGCGGAGCCCTACACCGAACCTAAATGACTTGAATTATATATTCCATTATCGTTGACCCACACCTCTTCCAATGGGCTGACAACTTAATATTTTTTCCTATATATGTAGATGAGTCTAACAATTTTTTGCACGTTTTAAAATTGCGTTTAAAATGTACTTAACCTCGTACCATACGAAAACTAACACTTTTTGATGAGAAAAGAGAGTAGGCTTGATTCGTTCCCATATGGGTACTAAAGGGGTTGGTCGTCTTTTCATAGTACATGCTCAAATAAAAGGAACATTTCAACGCATACAAAGAGATGAAAACTGGCATTAGTTGCATACTCCTTTGTGTCTCATCCCAGATTCATCCTAGACAAATCGCATTTTTTGCAGGGCTACTAAACGTTTGAATGTGTGTGTTATTATTTTTACGCGAGCATCAGTGGCAACGCATTGGGCCAACAAAATGAGTATATTTTGGATACAATTTTAATTACCGCAACCGTAAGTTTTTGATTGTAAAAAATAGTGCGACTTAAGCCGTGGTTACTCACGAACGTACGTAGAAAAAACGTGTCAGTTGACACGACCTATCTTATGAGTGTGCAATGTAAACGAAAACTCACCGACGTGCAACGCCCGTACGTACGTAGCCCGGAACGTAGAAATCAAAACAAGTTTTTTTTTTCCGTAAGAACGTGTCAGCTGATCGCTCTCTCACTAGACAGAGTTGCCTAGTAAACTTTTGTGCGCTAATTTTTGACCGTTTCCAATTTTATGCAAAAACGCCTAATTAAAGTTTGAAAAATTGTGAAAATAATTCGAAATAATTATGTAAAAGTGCTGATTATAAATATTTAATCTATTTATACTTATTTAATAGTATTCCGGCCTTTTACAATATCAAAAATTAAATTGGAAAAAGTTGATGTTTCCTTAAGCATACATGCAAAATGGTCAATGGCAACAGTGATTATCTGTAAACAATACACACACAAATATCTTATGTACATGTACACAGACGCACACATTGATTCCTACGGGCTTGAGAGTTCGGTCAAACGTGCTTCGTACCGCAAACGTCCTTACGTACGGCACACGTCGGTGGGTAACTGCCGCATTATCCCTAAAGCGCCAAATACACGATACGAACATTTCCGCGAACATTCCGCAATTTTGTTCGCAGCTTTGGCCATACACCATACGAACTTTTGACCGAACATTAGTTCTCTTTCAGACAGCGATGAATACGGACAACAATTGTGCTGCAGCAATATTGCTCGCTGTGGCAATTAAGCATAAAAAAAAGAGAGAAGATCGCCAAAAAAGAATTTGGTGCAAAGAATGGTTTAAAAAACGAGCAGTTCTTGGACAAAGTTAGCTTATTAAAGAACTGGAATTCGCGTCACAAAATGATTTTAAAAATTACGTTCGTATGAGCAAGGCAACATTTGACCAACTTTTACAAAAAATTTTTTAACTTTTCGATTAAAGTCGCATAATCATTATTCTTTTTAATTCTATTACAATAATCTTTGCTTTTTACTTTGCCACAATGATGGCAAAAATTTATACATTTCAATAAATTCACTCAGAAATTTTTTATTGTCCATTTTACTTTTCCGCGCACGTCTGTTCCGTTCAGAAATTACTACGATTATGAGCTATTTCGCCATACACGCACGACAGTTCGCGCAAATGTTCGCCAAAAATTAAAATATTTTGATTTCTGGCGAACATTTGCGCGAACTGGTAAACACCATCATATACGACAGAAAAGGTCGCAGAAACATGACATAACGGGAATGTTCGCGGAAATGTTCGTGTCGTGTATTTGGCGCTTTAAGAGAGCGGTCTCCGATTGATCTCATTTGTCTACATTGGGGCATTATCCCTTTTGCGTACAGTTGGGATTAGTCTGGTTGAATTCTATGTAGCCCATCTTAAGAAATATAACGAAAAGTAAATAAACAAAATCGTAAGCATTTTCTTTATATGAATGGACAAAATCAGCGAAAAATTCACGTTTATATAAAGATATATTTTTGCTGAACTTTGGTTTTAAAATTTTGACATAGAAATTGTAAAAATATTTATGAACAAATAAGGAAGGCTAAGTTCGGGTGTAACCGAACATTACATACTCAGTTGAGAGCTGTGGAGACAAAATAAGGGAAAATCACCATGTAGTAAAAAGAACCTAGGGTAACCCTGGAATGTGTTTGTATGATATGTGTATCAAATGAAATGTGTTAATGATAATTTTAAAAGGGAGTGGGCCTAAGTTCTATAGGTGGACGCCTTTTCGAGATATCGACATAAAAGTGGACCAGGGGTGACTCTAGAATGCGTTTGTACGATGTGGGTGTAAAATGAAAGGTGTTAATGAGTATTTTAAAAGGGCGTGGCCCTTAGTTCTATAGGTGGACACCTTTTCGAGATATCACCATAAAGGTGGACCAGGGGTGACTCTTGAATTTATTTGTACGATATTGTTATCAAACGAAAGGTGTTAATGAGTATTTTAAAAGGGCGTGGGCCTTAGTTCTATATGTGGACGCCTTTTCGAGATATCGCCATAAAGGTGGGCCAGGGGTGACTCTAGAATTTTTTTGTACGATATGGGTATAAAGGTGATAATGAGTATTTTAAATGGGAGTGAGCCTTAGTTCTATTGGTGGACGCCTTTTCGAGATATCGCCATAAACGTGGACCAGGGGTGACTCTATATAGCGTTTGTACGATATGGGTATCAAATTAAAGGTGTTAATGAGTATTTTAAAAGGGCGTGGGGCTTAGTTCTATAGACTTAATTCTATAGACGCCTTTTCGAGATATCGCCATAAAGGTGGACCAGGGGTGACTCTAGAATGTGTTTGTACGATATGGGTATTAAATTAATGGTATTAATGAGAGTTTTTAAAGGGAGTGGTGGTAGTTGTATATGTGAAGGCGTTTTCCAGATATCGACCAAAATGTGGAGCAGGGTGACCCAGAACATCATCTGTCGGGTACCGCTAATTTATTTATATATGTAATACCGCGAACAGTATTCTTTCCAAGATTCCAAGGGCTTTTGATTTCGCCCTGCAAAACTTTTTCATTTTCTTCTACTTAATATGGTAGGTGTCACATCCATTTTACCAAGTTTTTTTCTAAAGTTATATTTTGCGTCAATAGACCAATACAACTACCATGTTTCATCACTTTTTTCGTATTTGGTATATAATTATGGCATTTTTTCCATTTTTTGTAATTTTCGATATCGAAAAAGTTGGCGTGGTCATAGTCGGATTTCGGCCATTTTTTACACCCATACAAACTGAGTTCAGGTAAGTATGTGAAGTGAGTTTAGTAAAGATATATCGATTTTTGCTAAAGTTATCGTGTTACCGGCCGAGCGGAAGGACAGACGGTCGACTGTGTATAAAAACTGGGCGTGGCATCAACCGACTTCGCCCATTTTCACAGAAAACAGTTAACGTCATAAAATCTATGCCCCTACCAACTTTCAAAAGGATTGGGTTTTTTTGTTCGAATTATGGCGTTAAAAGTATCCTAGACAAATTAAATGAAAAAGGGCGGAGCCACGCCGGTTTTTAAATTTTCTTTTATTTTTGTATTTTGTTGCACCATATCATTACTGGAGTTGAATGTTGACATAATTTACTTATATACTGTAAAGATATTAACTTTTCTTTTAAAATTTGACTTTAAAAAAATTTTTTTTAAAAAGTGGGCGTGGTCGTTCTCCGATTTTGCTAATTTTTATTAAGCACACATATAGTAATAGGAGTAACGTTCCTGCCAAATTTCATCATGATATCTTCAACGACTGCCAAATTACAGCTTGCAAAACTTCTAAATTACCTTCTTTTAAAAGTGGGCGGTGCCACGGCCATTGTCCAAAATTTTACTAGTTTTCTATTCTGCGTCATAAGTTCAACTCACCTACCAAGTTTCATCGTTTAATCCGTATTTAGTAATGAATGATCGCTCTTTTTCGAAATTTTCGACATCGAAAAAGTGGGCGTGGTTACAGTCCGATATCGTTCATTTTAGTCCAGGAACCTACATACCAAATTTCATCAAAAACCTCTAAATTTAGCCTATTTCACACCACCCGTTAGGTATGCAATTGGCGCTTTACCGAGTTTAGTTTGTATAAATACATATGTAGTATGTACATAAGTGTGACACAAAACGAAAATTTCGAATAGAATAGAGATACCTTCATAAAAAATAAAAATATAAAAAAATTATGTAATGAGAAAGAAGGCAGAGTTTACTAAAAAAATTTAAATGAAAGAAAAAAATGAAGTACTTAAGGTGTGAAAAAATTAAGTGACGTGAATAAACAGTTCCATATAAAAACGCAATAAGTGCACTTGGACCATTTTCCGGGTTTTAATGTTATCATTGTGGAAATATGAAGATTCTAATATTCGGATATTTCATTTTGGGATTCCCATTGAGATCTATGTACGTAATTAATTTGTATTAAATTTGTAAACATTCATATTCATGAAATGGAGATGAATATATATGACCATATCTACCATAAAATATCGTCTGTGAACGATATAATACTAAGATATAGCAAAGCAGAATAAATTAGAAAAAAAAGAAAAAGAAACAAAAACATTGAAATTATTCACGCAAACATATTTACTAAAATATAATTGATTTCATAATTTTAAGCGACATAAACAAATTAGGATTATGGGATCTAAGCATCCTATTAATGGGCATATAATCAAACAAAGTTAGCCTAATAATAAATATAGTGGGTAATATACTGCCTATGCAATATTTCGACCTAAAATCGAAAACGTTTTTGGGTCGTTTTTTTCGTTTAATATACAACGTGAAATTTTCCGATTCAATCAAGTTGCATTTAAATAATAATAAACTAAGTTGAAATAAAAGATAATATAATAAAATAAAATAAAAAATATCAAAATAAATTAGCATAAAAGACAATGTACAAATTTTAATGTAATATCTTTGTAGCAAATTTATTTATTTTTGTTCACTATAAGACGTACTATATCTAAAATGAGCATAAAATATGGAAATGCAAAAAATATTTGTGTCAAATTTGCAATTAATTGTTATAAATAAATAAATTTAGTGAGTTTGAACAAAAGTTGACTCATTATTTCTGATTTATTTTTTTTTTTTAAGCACCTAAAATGAAAAACAAAGAATCTGTTAAATAAAGACCTATGCTTTTACGTGTAAGTAATATTTGTCCAAAAAATAGGCCGGTTAAGTTATTACTTCTCTTTAAAGTTTTTTGGTGCGCTAACAATTATTTTAGAACAATTTTTCAAAGATTTTGGTACAAACCAATATAGGTAATTGGAAACAATGGGAAACAATATTTTATTTCAACAGAAAATGAGCGAAGCAGTAGTTCTCTCACCGTTTGGCGTGTACAAATATATACATATGCAGAGATGAAACATTTGAGCAACGGAACAATTGAGAATTTGGAGCTATGTACTCAGGGGGGTTTGCGAACAAAATGCGTCCTACAGATGGCAATTTCGATAGTTGCACAGATTTTCGAATTTACGAAAAAGTTTTTCCATTAATTATAAACAAATAGAGTAATATTTGTTAACAAAAATAGGCCTATGCACTGCGACTGATCAATACGAATCGATTCATATAACTTTTATATGATTTTACGTATGCTAAGTATGCGAAACAGCCTGTCAATTGATTGTATGGAAATTTTGTTAGAGTATTAATATATAGATATATATGCACGATTCAACGTTTATAAGGATGTTAGTCTAAAATATTGTGTCTTCTGGTTGCTTACAGGACAATTCCGACATCATTCCAGGATCATTTCCGTACACCAGAGATAAAATCAAGACAGTTTCGGACATTTTTCTGGACTAATCGGAACTATTTGGGCTAGTTCAAAACGGTGTATGGAATCTTTTCGGGACGAATTTTATCTCAGGATTATTTCGGGATTGTGCTCGAAATCCTTTCAGAACTTTTTTTGAACAAATTATTTTCGTTTTATAAATTTTGTATAGTTTAGATATTTTGAGACTATTAAAGGTCCGTTTTTGGATTATTTGAGGAACATTTTCGGGACTATTCCAAATTTTTCTAAGACTATTTCGGTGCCGTTTAGAGACTGTGTTCGAGATCTTCTTGGAGCTGTTTCGGATCCGTTTCTGGATTGGTTTCGTAATAATATCGTCGCGACTTTTTGTGAACTAACTCCATATAGTTTCAATATTGCTTTCGAAAGTATTTCACGATTGTTTATGAAGCCATATCGGAAGAAATGCCACCAAATATTTTTTAACTATCGCCGGATCTGTTCGTTGTTTTCGGAACTATTAAAAAGTATTTCAGGGGAGTATTTGATCCTCCTTTTTAAAGAACTGCACTATATCCTTCCTTCTCTCCTTATCACCGTGTGCTTATCTCCGCGACTGCGAGTATTTCGTGAATTGTTGGGACTATTTAAAGATTATTTTCTGGACGATCTCATTACTTTTTAAACGGTTTTATTTAGCTTGACTTGGCCGCACGGTCGCCTGCATGGCCGTTTTGAACGAATTTTGTAATTGAAATTTAAGTAACTTCCCGATGAGCTAGAAGCTTGAAACTTGGAATATAGTTCAGAACCCGATGACAATGCAATAATAAGAAAAAATCGCCACTAGGTGGCGCAAGGATCGAGATATTCACAAAAATCGTGTTTGTGGTCCGATTTGGCTCATATTTGGAACACATAATATATACAAGAATAGAAAGCGACCTATGAAAAAAATCGCCGCTGGGTGGCGCAAGGGTCGAGATATTCACAAAAATTATATTTGTGGTCCGATTTGGCTCATATTTGGTACACATTATACATACAAGAATAGAAAGCGCCCTATGAAAAAAAAATCGTATTTGTGGTCAGCGCTGCTATTCACATATTTTTTTCGTACCAAAAACGTACCAAAACGCTTTTGAAAGTACCAAACAATTTTTTTCACAGTAATAACAGACAAATGGTTTTTGTCATTTATTATTTTTAATAAATTAACTTAATTAAATATATGTGTATATAATTTAAAGAAAAATGGGTTAGCATATTAAAGCTTGAAATGCAAAAATTAAAAAAAAATATAATTTCAATACTGAGTTCAAAAATGAACATTTTCTTACATATATCAGGTATTCTCATTTTTTTCTTGTAGCATGAACTAACTATTTTATAAGTTTATGGTCTCTTTCAGCAGACCATACATAATGCATTTGATTTCTAACTAACTCCCTACAAACCATAATATTATGGATGGTTTTAACTTCTAAATTATTTCTAAGTTTTGTTTTTATAATCAGCACTGAAAAAAATTTGACATTACAAAAAAAAAATTCAGATACAACAAGTAAGGAAGGCTAAGTTTGGATGTAACCGAACATTACATACTCAGCTGAGAGCTTTGAAGACAAAATAAGGGAAAATCACCATTTAGCAAAATGAACCTAGGGTAACCCTGGAATGTGTTTATTTATTTATTTATTAAGTCTATGATTTAGAAACCTTGCAGACTAAGACGTACACATGTTATTAATTATATTAAAAATAGCACATACAGAGTTTTTCTTAAAATTCATTGCGATTTACAAATATATCTAAATTTATTTCTCTACATAACAAATTAAATTCCGATAGCACTCTGATAATTGGTTCATTTTGAGCATACCTGGTTTTGCAGAGGTCAATAGCAAATGAATCATGATGTCGCAAGTTTCTAGCTGGAACATTGAGTTTAATACAACGCAATAAAAGCGGACAATCAATAGTCCCATTGAGAGCATCACGAATAAAAGCTAAGTCAGATATCAAGAGTATGCAGACTGATCAATCTGCACCACGGAACATAAGATGGAATAGGCATATTAAATCTAATACTGGATAATGCAAATTTTAGAAACTTTTTTTGTTTACGTTCAAGTCTATTGGAATGCACTTCATAAAACGGATTCCAGATTATAGAAGCATATTCCAATTTGGACCTTACAAATGTACTAAACAGTAATTTTTTAGTATAAGGATCCTTAAATTCTGCACTATTTCGTCTAATGAAAGCTAGAGAGGAATATGCTTTAGGTATATAGTAATTCAAGTGATCAATAAACGTGAACTTCGAGTCAAAAACAACCCCAAGGTCTTTGATTTTATAACTAGAACTGAGGACAGAGCCAGAAATAGAGTACGAAGATATGAGTGGCAATCTAATTTTGTTGAAAGTGACCGAGCAGCATTTTTCGATATTGATCATTAGCATATTTCGATCATTCCTGGAATTTGTTAACTTCATTTTGCATAATTTCAATATCAAAGAAAGTAGATGTTCACACAAAGAAAAACACTCTGAGCAATCGTTGATGAAAATAACAAAAAATATAGGACCAAGGATACTACATTGAGGAACCCCGGAGGTAGCTCTATATGAAAATGATTTTACGCCATCATCAACAACATAGT
The DNA here is from genome assembly GCF_040869045.1 of Eurosta solidaginis. Lineage (NCBI taxonomy): Eukaryota > Metazoa > Arthropoda > Insecta > Diptera > Tephritidae > Eurosta > Eurosta solidaginis. The sequence goes on from NC_090322.1 coordinate 146,069,458, forward strand.
TCATTCTATCTATTAGATATGATTTTACTCATGACAAGAAAGTAGAATGAAAGCCAAAATTTTCCAGTTTTTTAATTAATAAGTCGTGAGACACTCTATCAAAAGCTTTTGACAAATCAGTATAGATTGTATCTACCTGAAAGCCATCCACAAAGGCTGAAATACAAAAATTAGAGAAAACAGTTAGATTAGTGACCGTAGATCTGCCCGGTATAAAACCATGTTGAGTATACGAAATATAGGGCTTGATAGCAAATGATATTTTAGAGCTAATGTTTATTTCAAATAATTTAGCAATACTAGTAATTTTAGAGATAGAACGATAGTTCAAAACCAGATTCTTACACCCACTCTTAAAAACTTGAGTAACAGAAGTCACTTTCCATTCATCCAAAAAATAGCCTGACCTAAGAGACAAACTAAACAACAAAAGTGGCGGATACACTATAGTTGACGTGCATTGTTTGAGAAAAAAATCAGAGATATTATGAGCATCTAATTGCTTGGAGCATTTTAGGTCTTTTATAGCTGCGAAAATATCTTCCTCAGTTAAAACAAGTAAGGAAGGCTAAGTTCGGGTGTAACCGAACATTACATACTCAGTTGAGAGCTATGGAGACAAAATAAGGGAAAATCACCATGTAGGAAAATGAACCTAGGGTAACCCTGGAATGTGTTTGTATGACATGCGTATCAAATGGCAGGTATTAAAGAGTATTTTAAGAGGGAAAGGGCCATAGTTCTATAGGTGGACGCCTTTTCGGGATATCGTTATAAAGGTCGACCAGGGGTGACTCTAGAATGCGTTTGTACAATAAGGGTATCAAACGAAAGGTGTTAATGAGTGTTTTAAAAGGGAGTGGGCCTTAGTTCTATGGGTTAACGCCTTTTCGAGATATTGCCATAAAGGTGGACCAGGGGTGACTCTAGAATTTGTTTGTACGATATGGGTATCAAATGAAAGGTATTAATGAGTATTTTAAAAGAGAGTGGGCCTTAGTTCTATACGTGGACGCCTTTTCGGGATATCGTTATAAAGGTGGACCAGGGTGACTCTAGAATTAGTTTGTACGATATGGGTACCAAATAAAAGGTGTTAATGAGTATTTTAAAAGGGAGTGGGCCTTAGTTCTATGGGTGGACGCCTTTTCGAGATATTGCCATAAAGGTGGACCAGGGGTGACTCTAGAATTAATTTGTACGATATGGGTATATGTATATTTATTCACCAAGAATTGGACAGCAAAAAACATTGCGCGAGTCTTTTCGTTGACATCACAAAAGCTTTTGATACTGTGGATCATGTAATTCTACTTGATAAATTATATCATACTGGCTTTCGAGGATTTATACATGAGTGGTTCAAATCGTATCTTACTGGAAGAGTACAACGCGTTAAAGTCTGCGGAACCCTCAGTAGCTCTAATCTAATTAAAGTTGGCGTTCCACAAGGTTCCGTCGTCGGTCCTGTTTTATTTCTGGTCTACGTAAATTCAATTTTCGACATGCCATTCTTAGGGAAGGTCACTGCATTTGCAGATGAGCTAGCGATAGCTTACGGCTCATCAAATACGTTCGACTTGATAAGTAGCATAAATCATGATGTACATGTTTTAAGAACGTGGTTCGCTAAACACAAGCTCGTTGTTAGCAATAAAACCAAGCTAATCTTTTTTAGCTTGAATGCAAAAATAAGACCAGACGTAGACATTGTTTTCCACTCCTCCAGTTGTGAGCGTCTCGCTCTCCACGATAATTCGTGCCAAATGGCTCAGTATGGTATTTTTAATCCGCTCGCTATTTGTAATAACGAGTGCTTTATAATTGATGTTGTTGAAGACTTTCGGTATCTAGGTGTAACTGTAGATCAAAATATGAACTGGGGCATCCACATATCCGGCCTAAAGCATTATCTCCAATATTCTTTACGTTGTTTCTATCATCTCAGAGGTTGCTGCTCTAACTACACCCTTAAAACAGTTTATTATGCGCTTGTTCATTCTAAATTGTTATATGGTATCAGCTGTTGAGGGGGAGCATCCTTTAATAAAATTCAGTCTATCCTAGTTTTACAAAAATTCGTTATTCGTAAAATATCTAGTGTAAATCGACTGCATCCCTCAAGAGAGCTTTTTAGAGGTCTAAGGATTCTTCCAATAAGGGACCTTTATTATTTTAAAGTTTTAAAAATATTTTTCATTAGGTGTGGTTATCTGCAGAGTATGAGGTCGGAAACTTATAACCTTAGGATAAACTTTCATACTACAGTTATTGTTCCTCCTTCCAGAACCACACCCTCAACAAAGTTTTATACAATTTTACCCAGGAAACTCTTCAACATACTACCCTCCGAAATTCGGGCCATGAGGAATATTCTACAATTTACAAAATGTGTGAAATCCTTTCTTCTGAGTTTCTCACATAATTAAATCGAAGTTTTGCTACGACCTATTCAATAAGCAGCTTATTAACAGAGACTAAAAGCAAATAGTAGTAGTAACTTTCTTTACTTTATTTTATATACCTACACCATTATTTTTTCTTTTACTTACTTTTAGCTTTTCCAATAGTAGGATCTTGTAATTAGGCTAAAAATCATATGTAGGTTTTAAAAAAATTATAACTTAATTTCTATATTTTTTCTTTTACTTACTTTTAGCTTTTCCAATAGTATGATCTTGTAATTAGGCTAAAAATCATATGTAGGTTTTAAAAAAAATATAACTTAATTTCTATATTTAGCACTAATGTTTCAATATTTTTGATAGATATGACATTTGTCACTATGTTAAGCTTAACATAAACAAGTAAGGAAGGCTAAGTTCGGGTGTAACCGAACATAACATACTCAGTTGAGAGCTATGGAGACAAAATAAGGAAAATCAATCTGGGGTAACCCTGGAATGTGGTTGTATAACATGTGTATCAAATGAAAGGTATTAAAGAGTATTTTAAGAGAGAGTAGGCCATAGTTCTATGGATGAACGCCATTTAGGGATATCGCCATAAAGGTAGACCAGGGCTGACTCTAGAATTTGTTTGTACGATATGGGTATCAAATGAAAGGTGTTACTGAGCATTTTAAGAGGGAGTGGGCCTTAGGTCTATCGGTGGACGTCTTTTCGAGATGTCCCCATTGAGGTGGACCAGGGGTGATTCTATAATGTGTTTGTACGATATGGGAATCAAATGAAAGGTGTTACTGAGCATTTTAAGAGGAAGTGGGCATTAGGTCTATAGGTGGACGCCTTTTCGAGATATCGCCATTAGGGTGGGCCAGGGGTGACTCTAGAATGTTTGTACGGTATTGGTATCAAACGAAAGGTGTTACTGAGCATTTTAAGAGGGAGTGGGCATGAGGTCTATAGGTGGACGCCTTTTCGAGATATCGTCATTAGGGTGGGCCAGGGGTGACTCTAGAATGTGTTTGTACGATATGTGCATCAAACGAAAGGTGTTACTGAGCATTTTAAGAGGGAGTGGGCATTAGGTCTATAGGTGGACGCCCTTTCGAGATATCGCCATTAGGGTGGGCCAGGGGTGACTCTAGAATGTTTGTACGATATGGGTATCAAACGAAAGGTGTTACTGAGCATTTTAAGAGGGAGTGGGCATTAGGTCTATAGGTGGACGCCTTTTCGAGATATCGCCATTAGGGTGGGCCAGGGGTGACTCTAGAATGTGTTTGTACGATATGGGTATCAAATGAAAGGTGGTAAGGAGTATTTTAAAAGGGAGTAATCCTTAGTTCTATAGGTGGACGCCTTTTCGAGATATCGCCATAAAGGTGGACCAAGGGTGACTCTAGAATGTTTGTATGATATGGGTATCAAACGAAAGGTGTTACTGAGCATTTTAAGAGGGAGTGGGCATTAGGTCTATAGGTGGACGCCTTTTCGAGATATCGCCATTAGGGTGGGCCAGGGTGACTCTAGAATGTGTTTGTACGATATGGGTATCAAATGAAGGGTGGTAATGAGTATTTTAAAAGAGAGTAATCCTTAGTTCTATAGGTGGACGCCTTTTCGAGATATCGCCATAAAGCTGGACCAAGGGTGACTCTAGAATGTTTGTACGGTATGGGTATCAAACGAAAGGTGTTACTGAGCATTTTAAGAGGGAGTGGGCATTAGGTCTATAGGTGGACGCCTTTTCGAGATATCGCCATTAGGGTGGGCCAGGGTGACTCTAGAATGTGTTTGTACGATATGGGTATCAAATGAAAGGTGGTAATGAGTATTTTAAAAGGGAGTAATCCTTAGTTCTATAGGTGGACGCCTTTTCGAGATATCGCCATTAGGGTGGGCCAGGTGTGACTCTAGAATGTTTGTACGATATGGGTATCAAACGAAAGGTGTTACTGAGCATTTTAAGAGGGAGTGGGCATTAGGTCTATAGGTGGACGCCTTTTCGAGATATCGCCATTAGGGTGGGCCAGGGGTGACTCTAGAATGTTTGTACGATATGGGTATCAAACGAAAGGTGTTACTGAGCATTTAAAGAGGGAGTGGGCATTAGGTCTATAGGTGGACGCCTTTTCGAGATATCGTCATTAGGGTGGGCCAGGGGTGACTCTAGAATGTGTTTGTACGATATGTGCATCAAACGAAAGGTGTTACTGAGCATTTTAAGAGGGAGTGGGCATTAGGTCTATAGGTGGACGCCCTTTCGAGATATCGCCATTAGGGTGGGCCAGGGGTGACTCTAGAATGTTTGTACGATATGGGTATCAAACGAAAGGTGTTACTGAGCATTTTAAGAGGGAGTGGACATTAGGTCTATAGGTGGACGCCTTTTCGAGATATCGCCATTAGGGTGGGCCAGGGTGACTCTAGAATGTGTTTGTACGATATGTGCATCAAACGAAAGGTGTTACTGAGCATTTTAAGAGGGAGTGGGCATTAGGTCTATAGGTGGACGCCCTTTCGAGATATCGCCATTAGGGTGGGCCAGGGGTGACTCTAGAATGTTTGTACGATATGGGTATCAAACGAAAGGTGTTACTGAGCATTTTAAGAGGGAGTGGACATTAGGTCTATAGGTGGACGCCTTTTCGAGATATCGCCATTAGGGTGGGCCAGGGTGACTCTAGAATGTGTTTGTACGATATGGGTATCAAATGAAAGGTGGTAATGAGTATTTTAAAAGGGAGTAATCCTTAGTTCTATAGGTGGACGCCTTTTCGAGATATCGCCATTAGGGTGGGCCAGGTGTGACTCTAGAATGTTTGTACGATATGGGTATCAAACGAAAGGTGTTACTGAGCATTTTAAGAGGGAGTGGGCATTAGGTCTATAGGTGGACGCCTTTTCGAGATATCGCCATTAGGGTGGGCCAGGGGTGACTCTAGAATGTTTGTACGGTATTGGTATCAAACGAAAGGTGTTACTGAGCATTTTAAGAGGGAGTGGGCATGAGGTCTATAGGTGGACGCCTTTTCGAGATATCGTCATTAGGGTGGGCCAGGGGTGACTCTAGAATGTGTTTGTACGATATGTGCATCAAACGAAAGGTGTTACTGAGCATTTTAAGAGGGAGTGGGCATTAGGTCTATAGGTGGACGCCCTTTCGAGATATCGCCATTAGGGTGGGCCAGGGGTGACTCTAGAATGTTTGTACGATATGGGTATCAAACGAAAGGTGTTACTGAGCATTTTAAGAGGGAGTGGACATTAGGTCTATAGGTGGACGCCTTTTCGAGATATCGCCATTAGGGTGGGCCAGGGTGACTCTAGAATGTGTTTGTACGATATGGGTATCAAATGAAAGGTGGTAATGAGTATTTTAAAAGGGAGTAATCCTTAGTTCTATAGGTGGACGCCTTTTCGAAATATCGTCATTAGGGTGGGCCAGGTGTGACTCTAGAATGTTTGTACGATATGGGTATCAAACGAAAGCTGTTACTGAGCATTTAAAGAGGGAGTGGGCATTAGGTCTATAGGTGGACGCCTTTTCGAGATATCGCCATTAGGGTGGGCTAGGGGTGACTCTAGAATGTTTGTACGATATGGGTATCAAACGAAAGGTGTTACTGAGCATTTTAAGAGGGAGTGGACACTAGGTCTATAGGTGGACGCCTTTTCGAGATATCGCCATTAGGGTGGGCCAGGGGTGACTCTAGAATGTTTGTACGATATGGGTATCAAACGAAAGGTGTTACTGAGCATTTTAAGAGGGAGGGGGCATTAGGTCTATAGGTGGACGCCTTTTCGAGATATCGCCATTAGGGTGGGACAGGGGTGACTCTGGTATGTTTTTGTACGATATGGATATCAAATTAAAGGTATTAATGAGGGTTTTAAAACCGAGTGGCCCTTAGATGTATATGTGAAGGCGTTCTCGCGATATCGACCAAAATGTGGACCAGGTGATCCAGAAAGTCATCTGTCGGGTACTGCTAATTTATTTATATATGCAATACCACTAACAGTATTCCTGCCAAGATTCCAAGGGCTGTTGATTTCGCCTTGTAGAACTTTTTCATTTTCTTCTACTTAATATGGTAGGTGTCACACCCATTTTACAAAGTTTTTTCCAAAGTTATATTTTGCGTCAATAAATCAATCCAGTTACCATGTTTCATCACTTTTTTCGTATTTGGTATAGAATTATGGCATTTTTTTCATTTTTCGTAATTTTCGATATCGATGAAGTGGGCGTGGTTATGGTCAGATTTCGCCCATTTTTTATACCAAGAAAAAGTGAGCTCAGGTAAGTACGTGGGCTAAGTTTAGTAAAGATATATCGGATTTTGCTCAAGTTATTGTGTTAATGGCCGAGCGGAAGGACAGACGGTGGACTGTGTATAAAAACTGGGCGTGGCTTCCACCGATTTCGCCCATTTTCACAGAGAACAGTTACCGTCATAGAATCTATGCTCCTACCTAATTTGAGAAGGATTGGTAAATTTTTGTTCGACTTATGGCAATAAAAGTATTCTAGAAAAACTAAATGAAAATGGGCGGAGCCACGCCCATTTTGAAATTTTCTTTTATTTTTGTATTTTGTTGCATCATATTATTACTGGAGTTGAATTTTGACTTAATTTACTTATATACAGTAAAGATATTAAATTTTTTGTTAAAATTTGAATTTAAAAAAATTTTTTTTTAAAAAGTGGGCGTGTTCTTCATCCAATTTTGCTAATTTTTATTTAGCACATATAGGGTAATAGTAGTAACGTTCCTGCCAAATTTCATCATGATATCTTCAACGACTGCCAAATTACAGCTTGCAAAACTTTTAAATTACCTTCTTGTAAAAGTGGGCGGTGCCACGCCCATTGTCCAAAATCTTACTAATTTTCTATTCTGCGTCATAACGTCAACCCATCTACCAAGTTTCGTCGCTTTATCTGTCTTTTGTAATGAGTTATCGCACTTTTTAGGTTTTTCGAAATTTTCGATATCGAAAAAGTGGGCGTGGTTATAGTCCGATATCGTTCATTTTAAATAGCGATCTGAGATGAGTGCTCAGGAACCTACATACCAAATTTCATCAAGATACCTCAAAATTTACTCAAGTTATCGTGTTAACGGACGGACGGACGGACGGACGGACATGGCTCAATCAAATTTTTTTTCGATCCTGATTATTTTGATATATGGAAGTCTATATCTATCTCGATTCCTTTATATATGTACAACCAACCGTTATCCAATCAAACTTAATATACTCTGTGAGCTCTGCTCAACTGAGTATAAAAATGTCTTACCTTTTTCTTATATCTACACGGTCTCATACACATATTATGCATTCGTTAATTTATACTTCATAATGTTAAACTTTTTATAAGCTTTTATTTAGTTTCACTTTTGTTGTCTGTAATGGAATCTTGCAAGTTAAATTTGATACACTTCCCGGTGTCCGATTGTGCTGAAATTTTGCACACATAAATAACTCCGATGACAATGCAATATTACTTTGTTAGAATTCGATAAATTAATCGATAACACAGTTATCGGTAAAGATTTGTATTTACTTTGGCATAGCAGCCTAAGTCCCATACAAACCCGCCGGTACCTATCCGTGGATTGTGATATTTGGACGTGGTGAATCACGCGTATCACGCGTGGTGAATCTCAACGCTTGCGAAAAGCGGAGACACAACCCTCTGTTGTATTTCTGTGTATAACCAACATAGCTGAATTTTTAAGGCTGTTTAACTCTGTAATCTTTTCTGTAATTTATTTTGCTTTTGGAAAAATTACCTATTTGAAAAAAGCTGGCTGAAAAATATTGGCATAACAGCTTAAGTTAAGTCAAGAATGGAAAAACTTTGCAAATTTGAGCAGATGTGGCAATTTCGCGTGTCCGCTGAACGAAATATTGACAATCTATTGATCATCGCTAGGAAATTAGCGACATTCCATCAACTTAGCAGCAATTTAGCAATACTACTGTTATTATTTGGCCGCTCAAACACACCCATATTAATTGTGCATTAAATTTAAAATATACAACTCAAAAATGACTCCGGTTGTTATGTCCGCAGCATTTATTTGGTGCAAATACAACATAATAATTTACACGGCCAAAGCCATAAAAATTTGCACGTGTCATCAATTCTTTCTCTGATTCAAAAGCTGAACTACCAGCGCTACCGCCATCAGCTCAGTGTCATAATTGCCAGTAGCGCCAATAACACCAAACTCGTTCCTGACACACAAAAGTCGTTTCACTCAATAGCGCAAGTGAAATGTACTACGCATTCACTACTAAGTAGCGTCAAAAATTCGATTGGAGTCATTTCGTCAATGAGCTACCATTGAGCTGGCACCGCATTGGTGCTGGCGCATGCAATTTACATCACTAAAATTGCACGAATGTCCAGGCTCATGACTTTGTTAATCCAGATGGTGAAAACGAAGACTCAAAGGAATGCAACCTTGCAAACAACAGCCTTCATTTTCAAAGTGTAAAAATTCTGTGAACGGCGAACGCTAACGCCGTTAGGCTGTTATCGGTAAGTGTTGCATACTTTTCTGCGCACTTGATTTTGTTTTACAGATTTTTGGAGATGGAATTTTAGCTAAGCGAAAGTAGGAATTTTATTTTAAAACAGATTTAACCCACAGATGAGAGATCTGCAATAAGTAGTTGTAAACTGATCGCGGCATAGGCAAAGTTAAGTTATTTAACACTGTTTGACACAATTTTATATGTGCTCTCTGTCAAAAATGCTTCAACTAACTTAGTAACATTTTATTTCGATTATGAATATGCCCCAATATATTCGGATTATGATATAATAAAATTAAAGAAAAAAATAAAATTAAAGAAAAAAAACTGTTTTAAAAATAAGCTTTCATTTTCGGTTAATAAAATTAACTAAAAAGTGAACAATAAATTGACTCTAAAGAAATATAACACTTTATAAGTTCATTGTAAGCTTTAACGATAATTAGGCTTTTTCGTCTGCGACAAAAGAATTCTATATTGTACGTAATTATATATTTTTAACATTAAAACTTTACACCAAAATTATTAAACCTTACAGTTTATATCACAGTCCTAATTGTTCTAATAAAAGCGTCGTGTTACATTGCGATAGCAAGAAAAGGAGATCCTAAATGTTCTTAATTATACCATCAAAATTCAACACTTTTTTTATTAGAACAATTAGAACTGTGATATAAACTGTAAGGTTTAATAATTTAGGTGTAAAGTTTTAATGTTAAAAATATATAATTATGTACAATATAGAATTTTTTTGTCGCAGACGAAAAAGTCTAATTATCGTTTAAGCTTACAATGAACTTATAAAGTGTTATATTTCTTTAGAGTCAATTTATTGTTCACTTTTTAGTTAATTTTATTAACCGAAAATAAAAGCTTATTTTTAAAAAAGTTTTTCTTTCTCTAATTTTATTTATTTTTATTTTGCTATTTTAACTTTGCTACATGTGTAAATAGATAGGTATAAGAAAAATGCTCAATAAAAATGAAATGAAATGAAATGAAAGTGTTAATGAGTATTTTAAAAGTGGGTGGGCCTTAGTTCTATGGGTGAAGGTGTTAATGAGTATTTTAAAAGGGAGTGGGCCTTAGTTCTATGGGTGGACGCCTTTTCGAGATATCGCCATAAAGGTGGACCAGGGATGACTCTAGAATACGTTTGTACGATATGGGTATCAAATGAAAGGTGTTAACGAGTATTTTAAAAGGGAGTGGGCCTTAGTTCTATACGTGGACGCCTTTTCGATATATCGATATAAAGGTGGACCAGGGATGACTCTAGAATTTGTTTGTACGATATGGGTATCAAATGAAAGGTGTTAATGAGTATTTTAAAACGTAGTGGGCCTTAGTTCTAGAGGTGGACGCTTTTTCGAGATATCGCAATAAGGGTGGACCAGGGGTGACTCTAGAATGTGTTTGTACGATATGGGTATCAAATTAAAAGTATTAATGAGGGTTTTAAAAGGGAGTAGCCCTTAGTTGTATATTAATTAATTTTTATTTAGCACACATATAGTAATATTTCATATTATTTCATATTTCATATCTTTATTAAGTCAAATGGTAACAACCTTACTGACAAGATTACAGGTTAACTTAGTACTAGTTTAACAATTTTAAAGTAAGATTTACTGAGATAAGTAATAGGACTCAATGCGTGCCTTAAACAGAGACCTTGGCATGGCAAAGTCCAGGTCAAGGCTTCTGGATAGGCGATTAAATTCTACAAGACCTCTTATAAGAGCTGCGAAACTGAAGTAATTCGAACGCAGCACTTCAACGCGGAATGTACTGTGAAAGCGGAGAGCTCTGTTAGGGACATTGAAATTCAACTGCCCAAGTAGTTCTGAGCAGTCAATGGCACCGGATATTATGTCAAAAATAAACATTACGTTTTGAACAAGACGTCTAACTTCAAGTGGCAAGACATTGATAAGCATGCATCTTGCATTGTAGGGTGGCAGGGGATTAACAAAGTGCAGAGGTTGAAGTGCAAATCGTATGAACTTGCGCTGAATTCTTTCAATTCTTAAAGAGTGTGAGGAGTATATGGGATTCCAGATGACTGATGCATACTCTAACTTGGAACGCACTAAGGCATTGTATAAGATTTTCCTGGTATATGGGTCCTTGAAATCCTTGGCATATCGTCGCAAGAAAGCTATGTTGGTATAAGCCTTTGGTATGAGAAAGTTTACATGATTACAAAAAGTAAAAGATGAGTCAAAAATTACGCCAAGATCGCGAAACTCATTAATTGACGCAAGAGTTACATTTGAAATCGAGTACGCGAATGAAACCACATTCGTAGACTTAGTATACGTCATGTGTCAGCATTTACTAATATTGGGTCGCAGATTATTTTGACAGGCCCAATTATTTATAGCATTCAGATCTTCTTGCAGACGCAATGCATCAGAAGTACAGGAGATTCTCCGAAAGAGTTTTAAGTCGTCAGCATAAAGCAAATAATTCGAATAGTTTATGCATGAGCCAACATCATTAATAAACATTAAGAACAAAAAAGGACCAAGGATGCTACCTTGTGGTACACCCGAAGTTGCTGAGAATTCATAAGACTTAGTTCTCTCGATTTCAACAAAAGATATTCTATTTTCCAAATAGGACTTCACCCACGACAGAAAGCTTGAGTGAAAGCCCATGTTTTCAAGTTTCCACAGAAGTAACTTGTGCGAAACTGTGTCAAAAGCCTTAGAAAAATCCGTATATATGGTGTCAACTTGACATCCATCCTTAAACGCAGAGACACAAAACTGAGAGAAAACAGCCAGATTTGTAGCAGTCGAACGTCCCGCAATGAAACCATGCTGACATGGATCGACTATTTTATTTATAGCGAATGATACTTTGTTTTTAACTACCTTTTCAAAAAGTTTTGAACATGTTGACAGTTTGGATATTGGCCTATAATTCTTTACTTCATTTTTATTGCCTGACTTGAAGATAGGAGTGATAGACACCAGCTTCCAGCGATCAACAAAAACTCCAGACGATAGCGAAATATTGAAAATGTGGCACAGTGGCACACTTCTTAAATAAAAAAGAGGACAATCCATCAATATCATTTTTGATTGAGGTCTGTAAGGAGGATATACCCAAGATAATATCGGTCTCAGACAAGGACAGAGACCCAAAGTCTAAAGGTTTGGGGCTGTCAGTAAGATACCTGTTATCAAAGTTATCGGCCTCAACAACAAACGTAGATTTCAAAAAATCAGCAAAAAGATTTGCCGAATCGACCAAACTGTTGGAGCAAATGTCATTAAATTTGACACAGGTAGGTATATTAGAACAACCTTTCTTTGAACGAACATAGTTCCAAAAAGATTTAGGATTAACTTTCAACTCATCTTCAACTCTAGAAACGTATTTGTTGTACAAAAACTTATCAAGAACATTGAACTGCGTCATATAGGAAGTATACTGATCTTTAAAAACAGTATCGCTGGTATCCTTGTATAATTTAAAGTACTTATTTCTTTGATTTTTCAACTTTTTCAACCTAGTATTGTACCAGGGTAGTTTGTGAACTTTAACTGGTAGGAGAGAAAGATTCCTACTGAATATGTCAGCCATCTTTACCAGAAAAATGTCGAAACATTCAGTTGCATTTTTAGCAAAGAAAATAGATGTCCAGTCTATTTCAGATATGAGAGAGTTTAAGGATTCGTAATTTGCATCCTTAAAGTTATAGGCGCGCTCATTATTATTTATATTGTTTTTCGGCACCATCACTATATAAATATAGGGCTACATGATGCATATCTGATTTATATATAGGAAACACACATTCAGTCAAGTGAGTTATGAGGTTCTCATCGACAAAAATTAGGTCCAAAATATTGTTTAACTGGTTCACGAAACTGTTAATCTGAATTAAATTGGCACTAAAAAGGGTGTCTAAGAAATTAATCTCATGGGGATAATGAAAATTAGTAGGTGTTAAGATATCATCTTCTAGTAATTTCGATCAAACAACCTTGCTGAGATTAAAATCTCCCAGGACGCAAAAATTACTATCAACATTATATTCATATAGGTCAAATATATTATTAACATGAGCAAAGTAGAGCAAATCTGTGCTGCAAGGCGGAATGTAAGAAACGCAGATAAATAAATTGCCAGAAGGCCTAGTAATACAGACACAAAGCTGGTCCAAGAGAGAGTCATCGTTAGAAATAGAATAGGAGTAACGTTCCTGCCAAATTTCATCATGATATCTTCAACGACTCCCAAATTACAGTTTGCAAAACTTTTAAATTACCTTCTTTTAAAAGAGGGCGGTGCCACGCCCATTGTCCAAAATTTTTCTAATTTTCTATTTTGCGTCATAAGGTCAACGCACCTTCCAGGTGTCATCGCTTTATCCGTCTTTGGTAATGAATTATCGCACTTTTTCGGTTTTTCGTAATTTTCGATATCGAAAAAGTGGGCGTGGTTGTAGTCCGATTTCGTTCATTTTAAATAACGATCTGAGATGAGCGCCCAGGAACCTACATACCAAATTTCATCAAAATTTACTCAAGTTATCGTGTTTACAGACGGACGGACGGACGGACGGACATGGCTAAATGAATTTCTTTTTTCACCCAGATCATTTTGATATATAGAAGTCTATATCTATCTCGATTAGTTTATGCCGTTACGGATTACCGTTGTGCGAACAATGTTAATATACTCTGTAAGCTCTGCTCAGCTGAGTATAAAAATGCACAAACATTTCGTCTCAAGCAAACTCTCTTCAATTGAAGGATCTTGAAATGAACTGTTGCAACTTTCTTTTTGTCTTTTGATCACGAACCTGCAAACAAGCCACAAATTTAATCAACTTATTACACTTTAAAATAGTTAAGGGTTCCTACTTTACCATCACTATATTTCTATGAAAAGCTTGCTGTGTTCTTCAAATGCTTATTTATTGCGTAGTGAAAAACAATTGTAGAGATGCGCAGTTCGCACTGAGAGTCGATGTTTTCGAACATCGATGGCTTTGCGAAAATTTTGACAGTAGCTGTATTTCTTTGCTAACTATTACAATTAAAACTCTAGCTAGCTCACCGCATTGGATGGAAAGCAACAGTAAAAGTAATAGAGTTGAGTTGGCTAAGCGCTTTCAGTTGAAACCGCTTAGGTAATTGTCGACCTGATTGATAGTGTCGTATAGTGTTGCATATTCAAAAATAGGGCACTATTGTGAACGAGCGAATGAAATGAACATGCGAATGTGCAGATAAACAAAAATAATAAAATAACAGCGTGGCGGCAGGGTGACATACATACAAACAAACACGCGCTTTTCATGTATTTTGTTTTTGTAATTCTCTGGTTGAGCGACAAAAACATACTACGCTAGAAGTAGAAATGTCATAGCAGCTAAATAAAGGAACAATTAGCTGATAAACTTCCACCATCTGTATGGTTTTGCCATAATGAAAGTGTTTAGCTAGTTGAAGCGTTTTTTCAAGCTCGCTTGGAAAAAAAAAACAACTAGTGTTGTCGATTTAAATGCGTTAACGTTCTGGTTTACATCTCAGTACTTCTAATTGACTAACAAAAGAAATATATGAAAAAATAGATTAAAATAAGTAAATAATCGCTTTCTAGGACAAAGTACCTACATCAAAAACAACGTACCGACGTACCAAATCGTTTTTAAAGTACCAGTTTTGGTACGAAAGTACCAATTCCGACAGCCCTGTTTGTGGTCAGATTTGGTCCATATTTGGAACACATAATACATACATGAATAGAAAGCGACCTATGATGTCCGATTTCGCTCATAAATGGAACAAATATTACATTCAGTCCGGTAGAAGTAACATCAAAATATTTTGGGTTGGAGGAGGGACAAGAATACGTGGCGCAGAGTCGAGTAAAGTCTTTGGAAGGATTATGTATTGACTTAGATTGTAACAAATTGTCAGGAAAGAGTCCTTGTAATAATGAGTCACTAAATGAACTAAATAGAATTAGAAATAGCACGCAATTAAATAAAGACTAAAAACTTGAAAGTACGATAATTAAAAAAAAATGTTTTAGTTAAACGGTTTTATTGAAAACAATACTTACATGAAGTAATAATAATACGAAAAGCTAGAAAATAATTAGGTTGTTCCTAGGTACTAGTCATCACACTCCTTATCAATCTAGGGCGTTGATCATACAATTAAATAAAATCGTTGGACGCGTCAAATTTATATTGATAGTCATAAGTAAGACCAACTGAACCTTAATCAGGCTATGCTACGCCTCACATTTTTAGAAATTTCACGCGCCCAATGCTTATATTTAATTGTCTGTTCAACGCCCTAGATTGATAAGGAGGGTGATGACTAGTACCTAGGAACTACCTAATTATTTTCTAGCTTTTCGTATTATTATTACTAAATGTAAGTATTGTTTTCAATAAAACCGTTTAACTTAAAAATTTTTTTTAATTATTCTATTTCAAGATCATATATTTGAAAGATGAATAGACGTTTAAATCCACAACAAGTTAATGCCTTATTAAAACTTAACGAAAGATATTGATTGTGTCAGCCCATTTAAGGTCGAGCAGTCTTTTTGCTAAGAATTTCGTGCACTTCTTCCAACTCTGGTTTTTTGGCAGTATATAATAGAAACTACTAGCAGTTTTGAAACAGATAAAACTAATAAAGAGTACTTTTCTGTATTTATTCACTAAAAAATAGTCATTGTACACACATCAATTTGATAACACAATTCAACTGTGCAAATATACATATATACATATCAACAAACAATTACTAGGAAATTTTCTTTTGAAAAAGTATAGCACAATGTTTTGTCAAAGCCACGTTCATTTCATTTCGCTGGTATATGCGTCAATTAATTCTGTTTGTTTACCTGGTTAAAAATTTCCATTTTATTTATTAATTAAATAGGCTTATTAGGCTCCTATACCAGACAATTTGTATGGGAACGCTTAATAAGCTTTTTGTATTTGCCATAACTAAACTTTTAGATTTAGCAGGCACTTTCACCCAAAAATTTACACAAGCTATAATTGATCGAGGCGTCCGCAGTGTTGCTATATTAGCATGCTCCGCCTACCACCCCGAGGTTCCTGGGTTCAACTCCCGGGCAGAATAAAATCAAAAATGAAGAAAAAAGTTTTTTAATTAGAAAAAGTTTTTCTAATTGACATCGCCTCTCCGAAGTGTTTAGCATACACTCCGAATGTATTTATGCCATGAAAAGCTTCTCAGTGAAAACTCATCTGCTCTGCAGATGCCGTTTGGAGTCGGCGTAAAAGCACGTAGGTGTCGTCCCGCCAATTTCTAGGAAAAATTAAAAGAATGACGACGCAAATTGGGAGATAAGCTCGGCCTAAAATCTCTTCGGAGGTTATCGCGCCTTGCATATATTTGCTTATTTAATTTATAATGGACCGAGTGAAAACAAACAAAATGTATTATTGTGTTGCCTTGACTTTAATTAAGATGTATTGTTGTTATTTCAAATTCCTAAAAATTTTGACTGAAAGGTTGTTGTTTATTTTTTATTCACATTGCTCAATTAGGTATAAATAGCGCCCACTAAATTAATCTCGGTGTCTTTTATACTTAAAAAGTGTTGCAAAAGTTCTAAAATGAAGTCGGGCCATCCCTTCGCGATCATTTTTGTCGTTCTACGCTGCCTCTCATCCTATACGGAAGCGCAATCTCGCATTCTATGTGGGCAAAGTATTGAAATAAAGGACAGCGCACATTCTGTAGCAATATTTTATCGTTCCGACTATCGTTGCGCTGGTTCCCTAGTCTCTATGAAATCCGTGATTACACTTGCGAAATGCGTATTCGGGAAAAAAAAGACAGATCTACAAGTTTTAGCTGGTGTAGCTGATATAGAATGTTATAACAAAGATATTGGTCAACAACGCAAAGTGCAGGAAATATTTATTGACCCTGTGTATGATGGATTATCACTACTTATGGATGTAGCTTTGGTTCAAGTGGAGACAGAGTTTCAATGTGAGCCTGATGTAGTGGTGCCTGTACGGCTTTACGAATCCGAATTAAAACCGCGCATGGAAATACAAGTTAATGGATGGGGATCGGATGATGTAGATGTAATGTATCCTAACCGTTATCTCCACACTACTAAAATGCCTATAATAGAAAAGGATCGATGCCGGAACCGTTTTCTATGGGACTATCCACCAAGCACAATCATTTGTGCTGAAGGGTATCGAAGTTCTCTAAGTTATGGAGATTCTGGAGCAGGGGCACTTGTGGGTAAAGAACTATGTGCGGTGGCACACGCTGATGAAAATAAATTCCTTTTTCAGGGCGTATTTACAGATTTAACAAATGAAAGAGTTAGAAAATTTTTAGGACTCCACATATCTTAAAGGGCTTTGTTATAAATTCACTGTTGAGTTGAATATTATCCTTACACGACAGAATACCAAATTTCGAAAAATTTTGAGATAGGTTGTTTTTGAATTGAGATATGGTGATATTCCACTCAACAGTCGATATTTGTTTTATGTATCATGTATCATTTTATATATCATTTGTTTTATACATTATGTACAAATAAATTGTTATGATTGGAGTAAATAAATATTTTTGATTGTATGCAATGAAAGTGGTACGTAAGTAAATTCCTTAAATTGTGAGACCAAAGTTTGATCACTACTGTAAAGTTCCCTTGTATATGAATAGATCATGAGATAATTGCGGAACAACTACTTTGAGACCCTGGCAAACTCCGTGTATGAGTAAAACAGCTGATCCAACCAACTCTATGGAAGTCAACGTAATCGGTTATTGAAGTCATAGAATAAAGCCTTAGTCATAACGATACCATAACCAACCAATTAGTTTTTGGTTTTCACCCGTACCCATAATCTATAAATTTTTGCGCTGGCGAATTTATTCACATGTTGGAGATTATAATTTTCGTATTGAAATTTTCTACATTTTCAATTTTACGAAGTTATCACATATTTTAGGTTAAGGCACCAATAACCGATGCTAGTATACATATGTATATCTATGATTAAGTCAAAATATGTTTACGAATTGGGCGTTATGAATATGGAAAGTTTTTCAGGGCTTTAAAGACCATAGAGTCCCTTATAGTACCCAGGGAGAGTTCTTAGGTCCTCCCTGCTTAGGTTAATGAGTTTGGCTGATACTTTCGTTACCGGAAGTATAAACAGTTTGGCCTGTCTTGTCTTTGTCCTGGGTAGTCAATCCAGTGATGTCTACAAAAGGGCTTTGGACCATAGAATGCTGCTATAGCACCCTTCTTTGCTGGTTAATCTGCATGTTGATTACCTTCATGTCTCTGATGTCCGGGAACCCATCCTAACAAAACCTTGTTTTTGGCTCCCAGGTTGTTGTTGTTGTTGTAGCAGTGCTTCGCCCCATTCAATAGGTGCGACCGATCACAAGTTGTCATCAATATCCTCTGATGGGAGTCCAAGGAAACTGGCTTTGTATGTCGGGGTTGATTCTGGATAGGTAAGAGTTTGACCTGTTACAGTATCCAGACCGAAGTTGAGCTAGAGTGACTCGCATTTCCCTGGGGAGTATGCGTTCCTCTTCCGCAAGTTTTGGGTATTGTTCTTTGAGTACTGGCTTCACCGGGCAATTCCTGGCATAAAGGTCCGACGCCTGTTTTTGGAGTTCACTGAGGACCTGCTTGTGTTTTTTGCTTCATACGGCTGAGTTCTTAAATGCCGTAATTCCTCATAATACTTACGGAAATGACTCCCCTGGGCGGTGTTGGCTTATCAGTCAGATGTCTGTTGGTATGCCCAGGTTTCTGGGTATTCAACAGGAACTGTTTGGTTAGCATCTCATTTCTCTCCCTGATGGGGAGTGTTCTCGCCTCATTATGTAGATGGTGTTCTGGGGACATAGGAAGACAGCCCCTGGCGGTTCTGAGAGCAGTATTTCGGCAGGTCTGTAGCTTCTTCCAGTGAGTAGCTTTTAGGCTTGGGGACCATATAGGGGACGCGTAGCATGCAATGGGCTGGCCAATTGCTTAGTAAGTGGTAATGAGCGTTTCTTTGTCTTCTCCCCAACAATTGCCAGCAAGATATTTGAGGATTTTATTACGGCTCTGGATTTTCGGTACAATTGCGGTTGTATGCTCTCCAAAATGTAGATTCTGATCAAACGCCACACCCAAGATTTTGGGGTATAGGACAGTCGGTTGCGTAGTGCCATCGACGTGGATGTTCAGAATGGTCGACATGGCTAGGGCGTAGACTAGGGGACATCCTAGGGCGTGAACAGCAAGGAGCCACAAAAGATTTATAGAAGTTACGTGGACGTCTGGTTTTGGGATCTAGCCCAGAAGAACCTGTCCAATGCAACCATCCCATGCACGAGACACAATTACAAGAGTATGACCGTCCTAAAAATATTCTTTTCCGGCAGATGCAGCAAAACCATTTCTCAGGACTGGGGACAGGAGACGGACCCGGATTGGGTTCGATACCTTCCCGGAGCAAGAGAATATGGAGCAGTCCCGCTGCAAGGAGCTGCTGGGAGGATGACAATTTGTGGGAATGGCGCAAAAAATTAAATGGGGTTACACTAAAAGGACTGTCCTTGGTCGGGAAAAATCCCGAGTGGCTCCGATACATAGAACCGACTGCCTTGGGAAGCGTGGCTCCCAGGTCATCAAGGATGTAACTGTGTAGGATTGCAAGGCACGCAGGGCCGCCTGGCTGTCGGCCATAATGTAGATGCTCTTCGATGTTGAGCATATCCGCAGACATTCTCTACCACAGACTTCTATTGCATGGATTTCTGCCAGAAATATGGCGAAGTAGCATCCCATTGATATAGATTTCTTGCAGTTCTACTCATAGATGCCAGCCCCCATTCTTCTGTCATCGAATTTCGTTCTACCGTCAACCAGACCTCTGAGTGGGGGTCATTATAGGGATTTCCTGTTTTCCAGTGGGTCCTGTCCACAATGGACACTTCAAAGTTCCGTGAGATTTACGCCCTATCATGTTTCCTGACTTCATCTCCGAAATATTTGGATGTCTTAGTGCGCCTAGTGTTGCATCTTTCTCTATTACAATAGGGAAGGGAGGTATTCCCCAAAAGCACTAAGTGCCTTAGCAGGGGCCCTTCTCTTCGCAATCGCACTCATTATCCCAATGTAGTTTGATTTGTTTTGCTGTTGCCGTTCTTTGCGTGGCCTTCCGTCACCAAACTAGGGAAGCATAAGTGACTATTCGCCTTACAGCAGTATTAAATGTACATTATACCATTTTTGGAGATATCCCCCATGTTGTGCTGTAGAGTAGAGTACACGAGAAGAAAGTTCTTGTTGCTTTGTTTAGCATAGCATCCAGATGAGCATTCTACGTGAGGGTTCTATCAAGTGTGGCCCCTAGGTATTTTGCTTCCATTGAGAATTGTATTTTTGTAATACCCAGGGATAGTTCTGGTATGGATACTTTCTTCTTAGGGTGAAAGGCACTACCACAGTTTTGTTAGAATTGATAGACAATCCTTTTTTATCGCTGCACTTCTCTATGATGCGAAGGCCTTGTTGCATGCGAGCTGATATTGTTACCTCGTGCATCCCTCTGATGCAAATAAATAGGTCACCTGCATACCCTTGTGTGTAAAATCCCTTAGTTTTTATTATCTGAAGGAGGTCATCTATGACCAGGGTCCACAGGAGAGGGGAGAGCACACCTCCTTGTGGGCATCCTCTTGTGGCCGCAATTGATTCAGTTGTCCCTCCCAGTTCCAAATGGATTTTTCTACGCTTTAACATGGACAGCGCCCATCGAATTATTGTAGGGCTTATGTCCTTGTCAATCACACCTTCTTCGATAGCTTGATGTGATGTGTTATCAAAAGCCCCTGATACGTTAATAAAAGTGCAGAGGGCTAAAATTTTTTTGATTTTTACCGTGAGACTATGAATAGCCGTATCTGTGGATTTCCCTGACTGGTAGGCGAACTGATTTCCACACAGAGGGAGTTCATTTAGATTGACCTCCCTGATATGCTGATCTAAGATTTTCTCTATACTCATTAGAAGAAACGAGCTCAGGCTTATTGGTCGATATGGCGAGCGCAGTTGCTGGGGCTTTGGTAAAAATTCTACCTAAAACTCTGCCCATGAAAAGGTGGCTTATGACTAAAAAAAAAAAAGAAAACTACTAAGAAACTGAAGATATACATTGTTCATCTTTAACAGCTGTTTCCCGCATTTCTTTTTTGAGTCATAAGCCACCTTTTCATAGGCCGGGTCACATATAACATAGTAGATGGAAATTCACTAAAGTGCCAAATTAGCGGTTCATTACTTAAGCGCATCATAACAGAAGCAGTATAAAAGAAATGAGTTTGCTGTAAGCACTTCATTCCTCGCAAGTTAGGCGCAGGAGTTGGTTGCCTTATTAAAGGCAGTCCGATCTCTTCTCCTGATCAACTGACTGGAAGGCGTGCTGCCTTTGCACGGGTCACGCTTTGCTTGCGGGGTCAACGGACCACGCCTTTAAGGTTAGCACGTCCGTACGCAAGCTAAGCGATGGGGGCTCGCCGCCTTATGGCCACCCGATCCTTCCCCTCCTCCCCGGCTCCGACCGTAGACCGCTACATCAGCTAAAGGGGCTACTGCTGTGCCGCCAAGGTGCACTTCCCTCAGCTTACGGATCGGCCTACGGAGTTCCGGCTGGTGCAACTTCGCGTCCAGCCCTGCTGTCGCCCAAGAATCAAGGCAGTGGTATCCAGCCAGCTATCCAGCACTGACTATGCTTGATTCTGCGCAGGTCACCGATCCGTCCGTTCCCACCAATACCGCTGACGACTACCCCTGAAGGAACAACCTGCCGCTGTAAAGGTGAAACCCGTCACCCGTATTCATCCCCTTCCTCCTACGCCCTGGTACGCGTTCCGTAGCCCACTGCCGCGGCTGTCGCCCATCTGGTACCGCCACTGTTACCATACCTCCGCTGCTACGACGGCCGTGTTGACTGCGCCACTGCTACGGCGACCGTTGGCCGTTCACTACCATACCGCCGTTCAGCCGCCGTGCTGACTTCGACACTGCTACGATGACCATTGGCCGTTCACTACCATACCGCTCCTCAGCCTCCGTGCTGACTCCGCCAATGCTACGACAACCGTTGGCCGTCCGCTACTCTACCACCGTATAACCGCCTTGCCGATCCCTTCTCTGCTTCGAAGACTGTTAGGCGCCGCGCTCCTTCCTTCTCCACCATCTTGGCACGGAAAGCTTCTGTCCTCGCAACACTTCCAGCCGTGTGTGTGTGGGTGTTCGTTACACATAAATACTGTGTTTGTATTCACTAGGGGTTTATGGGACCTTTATTGGAATCTGCATTGACTGAGCGTTACCTCAGCTTTCGACAAAACCCACCTCATACCGCAAATCGGAAGGGCGGTACCTACATGTTTAGTGCCAATAGAAATACCCTCGGAGTGTTTGCAAAACTACTGCCAAAGCCGGACCCCGCTTAGAAGAACTTCTTTTCTAATTGAAACAACGTGTTCCTTAGTTGTTGATTTGTCCTTGCGCGGGACTTTAACGCAACACATTCAGTGTGTTTGTCGGAGCACGCTACCATTTTCCCAGCGAATACAGTGTCTAACGTTACAGAAATATTGTGATTTTACATTAGAACTCTAATGTTGTTCTTTAGTGCATCTATTATCGAAAACTGGTCAGAGTACTTACTTACTTACTTAATTGGCGCTTAACCGTCTAAACGGTTATGGCCGTCCAACAAGGCGCGCCAGTCGTTCCTTCGCTGTGCCAACCAGCGCCAGTTGGTCACACCAAGGGAGTTTAAATCGTTTTCCACCTGGTCCTTCCAACGGAGTGGGGGCCGCCCTCTACCTCTGCTTCCATAGGCGGGTTCCGATAGAAACACTTTCATGGTCTAGCCAGCGCAGCCGCTGCGTTTTAATTCGCTGGACTATGTTGATGTCTGCGTATAACTCGTACAGTTCTTCATTAAATCTTCTTCGGTACTCGCCATCGCCAACGCGTAGAGGTCCATAAATCTTTCGAAGAACTTTTCTCTCGAACACTCCGAAAGCCGCTTCATCTGCTGTTGTCATAGTCCATGCTTCTGCCCCATATAGCAGGACGGGTACGATAAGTGACTTGTAGAGTATGATTTTCGTTCGCCGAGAGAGGACTTTACTTTTCAATTGCCTACCTAGTCCAAAGTAGCATTTATTGGCAAGATTGATTCTTCGCTGGATTTAAGTGCTGATGTTGTTGCTAGTGTTGATGCTGGTTCCCAAATAAATGAAGTCTTTTACTATTTCGAAATTATGGCTGCCAACAGTAGCGTGGTTGCCAAGGCGCATATGCGCTGTCTCTTTGCTCGATGACAGCAGGTACTTCGTTTGTCCTCATTCACCATCAAACTGGTCAGAGTACTTGGTTATAATTCGATTAGAAAACGATTTAAGAAACACTGGAACGAGATTATGTAACAGTCATCGATGATTATTCGTAGGACATGATAGGGCGAAAGTTGTGCGAAAATATTGGTAGCTGCAAATCAGTTTTTCATTTGTAATAATTAAAGGTAGTAAGAGCAAATGAGTAAAAAAAAGTTAAAGAGGGAAATTGAGCAAAGTGTTGCTATTTCTCTAGCATTATGAGAAAAACGTGCCCTAATTCATATTTCATATCAACGCAGAGCTAATACTGAATGAATAAGTGATAGCGAAATTTAGTTTAGGTTAGGCTTGAATTATTATAAGAAGCATTTGAAATATATTCATATCAAGTATATAAGCTTACAACCCATTAAAAATATTGATAAAAGAAAGCAGTGAAAATCGAATTGATTTCAAATCATTGCACTTAATTGCGCTTCAATTAAAAATTCCCATCAGAAACCAATTTGAAATTGATGCTACAATTCGATAAGAATTTTTACCCTTTCTTTTTTTCCCTTTGGTCGAGAATGCTTTAATTCTCGACAGTTTCGCGAATTGTCTTCTAACCTTTTACCTTAGAGAAATACGATTCGTTTTCTAATCGTTCTCTAATGTAAATGTTTGTTGGGATATAGCATACCTCTTACAAATATTACGCTTCCTCTAACATCTTATATTCAAGATTCCCCCATACCGTGAGCAAAGGTGTTAACACATTAAAAATTTCATTTATGAAAATTGCTGCAAGTCAAAGATTATTTTTCGAAATATTTTTTTATACGTTTAAGGTATTATGACACGTTTTGTTCCACAGATGTGATAGCTCAGTCGGTACACTAGATTTTTCTTTTTTTTTTTTGTAGATGCAGTTGTATACCTCTCTGCATTAAAATTGAAAAGTAGTTTTGCACACCCATTTAAACGAAGACCGGTATAATCCAAATTTGAAACCAATTTGGTTTGTCCATATACACATGTAGAAGAAAAAAGTTTGATATTTATGTGAAACTGTTAACCGTATACTAGCGTAGACGTCGTCCTGCCCTCGTATTTTAAAGCTGGACTTCCCTTTCCTTTTATCCCTCTCTATATCCATCGAACAGGCTACAACTTTACTTTTCATCCCTCTATCTCCCCGAACTTATTTACCTCATATATGGAATCTGTACACCAAATAATGGATACCCTTTCAAATAATTACGGATATATCGGGAATCAACGTTTTGGTTCCACTCCCACTCCCACTTGTACTCCTATTTACATGCTTTCTACCCCTCCCACCTAAATTTTAGAACGAAATATAAAGAAAGCAAGCAAACAAAAATAATTGTGTCAAAAAAATAACGATCACAACTACAAACCTACAAATGTCGAATAAATCAAAAATGTAATGAATGATCAACTAACTTGATTAAAGATTTAAAAGAAGTTTCATTGAAAAAACTGCAACAAGAATGTTAATCAGCACAATTCCATTGTGTAGTATTCGACTTTACGATGCACACTGCCAAACACAAAGTAATAAAATACTTGGAGAAACTCGATTTGGTTTTGCGTATTGTGTTTGTCCAGATATTACACAAAACTCTTAGTGTGCATTGAAATACACAAGATAGGGAACGTAGTGTGCATGCACGAATGCGCGCACAACTCGTGTACACTACGAAGGAGTTTTGTGTTTCACTACGCAGACAGACAGGGCAAGAATTTTAGTTTAAATGGCGAAGGCTTGTTTGTTGAGCCATTTTCTTAAAATCTGGTAAGTGGACCAGGGACCAACCTATTAAAAAAAAAATTAGTGCGCGATTACTTATGTAGGCGCTTATACTTCCTTGGGATAAAAAAATTGGTTTTAATTGCATGCTAATAATTTATTACAATAACATAATAAAGGGACTGGAAAAAAATGGTCAACACACTTTATAAATTTAATTAGTTAATTAGTTTAAATTTGAATAATTTAATAAATATTTATTATTTATACTAAGCGTAACATAATTCAGCGCATAAATTTTCTGGTAATGACAGGATCGGAACTTCAGTTATCAGTGGCTTATGATAAAAAGGGCTTCCTATATACCAAATTTCAAGTAAATCGAACCATTAAAGATACTTTTCAAAAATACTCTCCGCGTCGCTGTGAAGCTTTCCTACAAATTTGAATACATATTTACACACACCCGTATGCACCCCACTCAAAGCAAGTTTCCTCGCACAATCCACAGCAAACATACACACGAATGGCATATTCAACCTATGACTTTTGTGTCACACTGTTTTTTTATACTCAGCTGAATAGAGCTTATTTGTTCGCATAACGGTAATCCGTAACGGCATAAACTAATCGAGATAGATATAGATTTATATATATCGAAATTATCTGGGCGAAAAAATAAATTCATTTAGTCATGTGCGTCCGTCCGTCCGTCCGTCCGTCCGTAAATACGATAACTTGAGTAAATGTTGAGGTATCTTAATAAAATTAGGTATGTAGGTTCCTGGGCACTCATCTCAGATCGCTATTTAAAATGAACGAAATCGGACTATAACCACGCCTACTTGGGTAGCGGATTGTGGTTATGACGCATAATAGAAAATTTGAAAAATTTTGGACAATGGGAGTGGCACCGCCCACTTTTAAAAGAAGGTTATTTAAAAGTTTTGCAAGCTGTAATTTGGCAGTCGTTGAAGATATCACTTTTTAAAAAAAAAATATTTAAAAGTCAAATTTTACCAAAAATTTAAATATCTTTACAGTATATAAGTAAATTATGTCAGCATTCAACTCCAGTAATTATATGATGCAACAAAATACAATAATAAAAGGAAATTTCAAAATGGGCGTAACTCCGCCCTTTTTCATTTAATTTGTCTAGAATACTTTTAATGCTATAAGACGAACAAAAATTTACCAATCCTTGTGAAATTCGACAGGGAAATAGATTCTGTGACGATAACTGTTTTCCGTGAAAATGGGCGAAATCGGTTGAGGCCACGCCTAGTTTTTATACACAGTCGACCGTCTGTCTGTCTTTCCGCTCGGCCTCTAACACGATAACTTGAGCAAAAATCGATAAATCTTTACTAAACGTAGTTCACTTACTTATATGAACTAACTTTATTTTGGTATAAAAAAAGGCCATGACCACGCCCACTTTTTCGATATCGAAAATTACGAAAAATTAAAAAATGCCATAATTCTATACCAAATATGAATAAAGGGACAAAACATGGTAATTGGATTGATTTATTGACGCAAAATATAACTTAAGAAAAATCTTTGTAAAACGGGTGTGACACCTACCATATTAAGTAGAAGAAAATGAAAAAATGCTGCGGGACTAAATCAAACGTCCTTGGAATCTTGGCAGGAATGATGTTCGTGGTATTACATATATAAATAAATTAACGGTACCCGACAGATGATGTACTGGGTCACCCTGGTCCACATTTTGGTCGATATCTCGCAAACGCCTTCACATATACGACTAAGGGCCACTCCCTTTAAAACCCTCATTAATACCTTTAATTTGATACCCATATCGTACCAACACATTATAGAGTCACCCCTGGTCCACCTTTATGACGATATCTCGAAAAGGCGTCCACCTATAGAGCTAAAGCCCCCTCCCTTTTAATGTACTCATTAACACTTTTCATTTGATACCCATATCGTACAACCACATTCTAGAGTCCCCATGGTCCACCTATATGGCGATATCTCGAAAAGGCGGCCACCTATAGAACTAAGGCCCACCCCTTTTAAAATACTCATTAACACCTTTCATTTTATAACCAATAACGTACAAACAAATTCTAGAGTCACCCCTGGTCCACCTTTGTGGTCATATCTCGAAAAGGCGTCCACCTATAGAACTATGGGCCACTCCCTTTTAAGATACTCTTTAGTACCTTCCATTTGAAACCAATGTCATACAAACACATTCCAGGGTTACTCTAGGTTCATTTTCCTACATGGTGATTTTCCCTTATTTTGCCTCCTAAGCTCTCAGTTGAGTATGCAATGTTCGGTTACACTCGAGCTCAGCCATCCTTACTTGTTTTTTTTTTTTAATTTGACTGTCATAATTTTTCATAACGCTCCTTAAGAAATATAATTTTAAAAAGTCAAGAATTTTGTGCGAGTCAGCTTCTACAAATGCTTCATTGCAGAAAAAATGTGGTATATATTTCATCTTCGTCGCTAATTACATTTTACTACCTTTATATTAAGTCCCTTTCATGTTTGTCCCCTCATTTCCATACGAATTTTTGACCCACGGAAAAGTATATTTCGGTAATTTCCCGTTGAGCTAGACACTTGATACTTAGAAGATAGTTCAAATCTGGAAGACCTTACAATTCAAGTGAAAAAAATCCGCTAGGTGGCGCACGGATCGATATATACAGAAAATTAATTTTAAAATGGAAATTTTGCGATCAACTTTTAACTAACTTCTCGGTGATCCAGAGACTTAAAACTTAGCACATAGTTTGCGTGTCGATGGCGCTACAACTCGTGGAAAACAAAATGCCACCAGGTGGCAGACGAATCGAGATAAACGAAAATCCTTGAAAAGCCCTGAAAAAACGAAGGGTATCTTGGGATCGATTTTAAATAACTTCCCGGTGAGCTAGAGACTTGAGAATCAGAGCCCGGTGACAATGTATTATTTTGATCAAAAAAATTCGCTAGGTGGCACGCGGATCGAGATAGTAAGAAAACAAATTTTAATTTGGGAATTTTTCAATCCATTTCTAACTAACTTCCCGGTTACCTAGAGACTTGAAACTTGGCACTTAGTTAGAGGCCTGGTGACAATACATTTTATAGAAAACATAGTTCCGCTAGGTGGCGTGCTAATTGAGATAACTACAAATTCCTGAAAAACGAGCGGATCTTGTGATCGATTTTCGAGTAACTTCCCGATGAGCTAGAGACATGAAACTTGGGCCGTAAGTCAGAACCCGGTGACAATGCAATATTTTATTAAAAAATTTCCGCTAGGTGGTGCATGGAGCGAGATATTGAGAAAACTAGTTTTAAATTGGGAATCTTGCAATCGATTCTGAACTAACTTCCTGGATATATAGAGACTTGAAACCTGAAATATAGTTTAAAACTCGGTGACATTGCAATGTTTGATCAAAAAATTTGAGCTACGTAACGCACGAGTCGAACTGTTTAAAAGATTAGGCCATACCTTCATGGCTAGCCTCCTAAGTGTTGCAGGCGTTGTAGAATTCCACCTCGTTGAAGTCCCAACTCAATGCACGTCCTTGCAAACACTGCCTTCGTATAGAAGAGCTAGATTGCACCAAATTGACAGGAAATACTCCACGCACCGAGGATGCGAAAAAAGAAATGGAGCGGATGCGATAATTAAGGCCTCCATAACAAAATAATAAATTCCGAAATATATAATATCAATATTTAAACAGCGGCACTATTTTACCGCTTTCGGATGTGTCGTATTCACAATTATGATCACCCCACAAACGACGATGATTCAACACATTCATCTACTATGTTGTACGAACCCGCCATCAATTGTGATCACAAGCCTTTATAAAAAGCTTGACGAGTTGGGTTTTCTGTCAGAAGGCTCCGATATTGATGTCATATGTGTTTCAGAAACATGGTTTTCTCCGTTTCATAAAAATGATATGGTGAAGATAAATGGATACCTACTTTTCAGAGTTGATAGAAGTGGTCATGGTGGTGGTGTTGCGATATATGTAAAAAGTAGTATGTCCTGTAAATTGTGTCGTTGTTCTAGTCCAGGTGATCCTGTGGAATATGTGTTTGTTCATATGTTCTTATCGGCTGTGTATACAGACCGAATCGACTAGTAGATTTTTCCGCGTTTATTGAATTTCTTCAATCGGTACTATTAGACTATGACAATATTATCATCGCTGGAGATTTTAATAGTAACCTACTGGTGGATGCCACTTTAAAACAAAGCATGGAATCTCTGGGACTTTTTCCCACAAACTGTGCTATACCAACGAATTTCACAAATACTAACTCTTCTCTATTAGATTTATTTTTTGTCAATTATCTTCATAAAATGATTCACTACACGCAACTATCCGCCTCCTGCTTCTCAAAACACGACCTGATATTCCTAAACTACAACTTCCAAACATCATGTAGGCCAAGTTCGTTCGCGTATCGCGATTACAGAAGTATAGATTATTATTCTCTTGCTGAGTCCGTTGAGTCGGTTGAATGGAGCTTGATTCGTACGTTAATATCGGTTGATTACCAGACAAAGTTTCTGCAGGATAACATAAATAAGTTATTCGATGATCACGTTCCACTTACAATAACGCTACATTAAAACACCTTATCCACCTTCGTAACCAAGCCTACTCACAGTGGAAAAGGTACAAAACAGTCGAAGCGCATAGCTGCTTTAAAACAGCTCGGCTTACTGCAAACAAAGCCATAAGGCTGGTAAGGCAAATTATTTTAAGTATAAGATTAGTTCTGCTTTGAATACAAAAGAAAAGTGGAACAAAATCAAACAAATAGGAATTGGTAAGCCCAAAAGTGACCTGTCTCATCCCCCTGATGTCGACATCAACGAAATAAATAATACTTTTGTAAGACTACCAAACTCAGCCGACAATGTGTGTATTGATAACTACTCCGTGCGTGTTAATGTTGACACCAGCCCTTTCGAGTTTGTTTGTGTCGATAATTGTGATGTTGTCCAAGACATACTTTCTGTGAAGTCTAACGCAATGGGCCTTGATGGTATATGTTCAAAGTTTTTAAAAGTCATTCTTCCCAAAATCCTTCCACACATTACTTACTTGGTCAACTCAATTTTGACGACCGGTGTCTTCCCAATATACTGGAAAGCTGCAAAAGTTATTCCAATCCGTAAACAAAATAATGAGTATCGACCAATAGCCATATTCCCTTTCCTCTCTAAGTTCGTTGAACGTATTCTACATGGGCAAATCGTATCATATGTACATGAATACAAGCTCCTGTCAGACAGTCAGTCTGGTTTCAGGTCAAAGCGGAGCTGTACAACGGCACTATTATCTGTGACAGAATAAATTCGTGAGCGAGTGGATGAAAGTTACATTGCCTTCTTAACACTTCTTGACCACTCTAAAGCTTTTGATTCTGTAGACCACACTCTGCTCTGTAGGAAGCTGGTAAACTTATTTAACTTCTCTGGTCTTGCAGTTGCCCTTATAAGATCATATCTTGGCGATAGGACTGAAGCATTATGTATAGATGTTGAAAAGTCTGACTTCCTACATGTCTTAACAGGCGTCCCTCAAGGCTCTATCCTGGGTCCTCTGTTATTTGTTCTGTATATCAATGACTTACCCGATGTCCTTAAGTATTGCAATGTTCATATCTACGCTGATGATGTGCATTTGTTTACGTGTTGTCCCCGTGATCACACTAGCTTGTGCATAAGTAACTTAAACCACGATTTGAATCAAATATTTTCATAGGCTAATATGAATGGATTATGTATAAACCCGAATAAGTCAAAATGTATTGTTATTTATAGACGGTCTTTTCCCACTAATGATTTAGAGAATGTAGTGTTCGACAATTCCGTTATAGAATACGTAGATACGGCGAAAAACTTAGGTGTAATTTTTAACAAAACATTGACATGGAAAGACCATATTTTTAGAACGGTTGGAAAAGTGTATGGAATGTTTCGTACACTATGGTTAACACAGTATTTCACGCCTTTGCACATAAGACTACTTCTGGCTAAAGCGTACTTAATACCTGCGCTACTCCATGGTTGTGTGATTTACTCAATCTGTGACTATCTGTGCAAGAACAAACTAAATGTTGTTTACAACAACATTGCTAGATATGTTTGTGGATTGAAAAGACTTGGCCACGTATCACAACATGCTGAAAGGTTGCTAAACATTTTTTCGAAAATCTTTTAAAAGTCAAAACACTGTCCTTCCTCCATAAATTGATACACACGAAGGAACCTGACTATCTATATCGTAAGCTTATTTTTCTGCAATCATCAAGATTGGTGCTTCTTCTTAAGCACATTAGATACCGCACGCTAACCTCTGAGCGCCAATTCTTTGTTACTGCAATACGTCTTTGGAACTCCCTACCTACAAGTCTTCGACTCTTAAGTAATGCTCTGCACTTCAAAAAAGAGCTAACATCATTTTTTAACGACTCTTAAACTGGATCTCAAATTGTTGTTGTTAAAATGTTCATTTCTAAGTTCTTTTCCTTTCTCTGTGTTTTCTTCCTTTATTTGTTAAATACTATTCGATCTATAACCAGCCAAAGGTTATCATCACTACTGCTGTCTTTTAATATTTATTAATTACTTTTCTTTAGTTTTAAGATTTACATTTACATACATAAATATTTCACTATTATCCGTTATATTTAATTTAATTTCATTAATCTAATTTATTATTATTATAAATGTTCAAATTTTATAGCTCATGCTATTCATGACTAGCACTGTTAAATAATTTTACGAATTTTTGTGCTAGGAACAAATTTTCAAATAAATACATACATACATACATACATACATCTACCAGCGAAAATTCATTACCGTCATCGATGTACTTACTTAACGACTAAACAAATTTTGATCACATCCACTAACAAAGAAAATTGACAGGGTTCATCGATTTTGCTGTATTCACAGGCTTCGCCAATTGTGAGCATATCCACCAACGACGACAAATCACTGCGTTCATCGAAGGTGTTGTATCCACCGAATCTACCAATTGTTAGCACATTCACCAGCAATGAAAATTCACCACGTCATCACATCATCAATTGTGTTGAACTTACTGCCTTGTGATCATATTCACCAACAACGATTGCTTTGCACTATACGGCTTCGCCAATTATCTGAATAATCGCCAACAAGGATTCACCACATTCATCCCCTTTGTCCAACTCCAACCTGCTCCACCAATATCAAGAACATCGTACAGCTATAATAATAGCACACATACATTTTTCTACAGTCACCTAAGCCGAATATAGATATAGACGTAGTACGTCCGAGCAACGCCAAAGAACGGGTAGCTATTTTGAACAAATAAATAAAGATAAGAACTTTCACTTAGGAATTACTTAAATTACTAATCAAAGTTGCAATTGCCTTTTTGTAGGCAGTACTAAAAAATTGAAAATAAAAAGATGATAGAAAAATTCTAAGGACTTCCTTTATATTAATGGACCAAAAAATAGAAGACAATTTTTCCTTTGTATAGGTAGTCCTTAAAATTGTTTATCATCTTTATATTTATATTGAAAGGAGGGTGCTTGTGTCAATGGTGCGTTTCTATGTGTGTTAAATTTTGCTTAGAAAACGTGTAAAATATTCTGCGTTTTCTACAGATCCTAGAGAAAAATTCTTAAATGAAAAGTCAGTCGAGTCTCTTTGGATTAACCTCTTTAATTGTCTCTGATTTGCACTAATTAGTTGGGAGGAAAGATAAAAATGCCTACTAGTAAACCTCTATCGATAGATCGGAGAGAGTAACTTTTATGGTTGAAAACGCTGTCTTTACTATAACCTGGGTTGCAGGAGAACTAAAGGCTAGATTAGGTTAGGTTGGGTGGTAGCTACCCTGACAGGGGCAGCTCACTTGGACAACATGAAGGTCCGTTGTGATACCATATACAATAAAATAAAATAATGTAACGGTGACGTAGATAAAGCTACTTAGAGAATCGATAAAGTTACGAATGATACCGATCTCAACCTTGGATAAATCCTCTGGAGATCCAAGTGAGGCGCGACCAAAGTACTTTCGCCTTGTTATGGCAAAAGCTGCGATTTTCTCAGAAGGCCCGCGATTAGAGGTCCTAACACATTTTTTTTTTTAATTCAGGAGAGTCTTTAGTTGTTTCGTGTGCAAAATTTAAGCCGAATTTCAAAAGCAACAAATATTGATAATGATTTTTTGTCTGGGCCTTCGAACAGTGAGGAGACAATAAAAACGTCAAACAAAAATATATCTTTGCATGAATCCGAAATCGTAAAGTTCTCGTGGTGACACTGATGAAGGTTCATCTTCAAAATGTCTTCCAACAATACCACCAAGTCTGTATCAAAGTCCAAATTACTTAAACGATATTAGTACCGTGAACAATGAGTTTTTGCGATCTGAAGAAGTCAACGAAATATCTCGTCGAAGTCATCAAAAGTGTGCTGTTATTTTGCCACGTGATTGTCATGAAGAGGCATATCCTACCTCGTTGTTAAACAGAATCTTGCCAAATGGAGAGAAAGTTGAGCGTGACTGGTTAGTGTGGAGTGCCAGTAGCAACGCATTTTATTGCCTACCATGCCGCCTGTGAAGCACCAATACTTTAAATCGACCTAAAATATGTTCTGCGGATATTCGAAATTCCAGGTATGGAAGAAGCTATACGATAAACTGCCATCACACGAAAATACTCAAGATCACATTAAATGTTATACTCAATAGCGATCTTTACAAAATCTAATTCAAAAGGAGGCTACAATTGATACACTCATCAATGAACAGCTGCTAAATACTGAAACTCAAAAATGGAAAGAAATTTTATATAGAATTTTGGACACTATTTTATTTTTGGGTGAAAGAGGTTTAGCTTTCAAAGGCGAAGGTATATATCTTGGTGAACGAAACGATGGACATTTTTTGGGCATCTAAGATGTCATAAGCTATTATGACGCGATACTTAGAGATCATTTGGAGAAAGTTAGGATTTCACAACAGCAGCACAAACGTTTACAAGTTCACTATCTTTCCCCAGACATTCAGAACGAGTTTATAGAAATTTGTGCAAAGCACGTGAGGGAACCTATATTAGATCAAGGCAAGAAAGCCAAGTATTTTACTATTATCGCTGATGCTAAGCCTGATGCTAGTCACGTTGACTAGGTTCATTTTGCGCTAATTTAATTTCAATTCGAAAGCAACAAATTTTACAATTAAAGAACGGTTTTTGGCTTTCGTCAATGGTAACCAAACAATTGTCCAGAAATTCGCTGATCTAATTTGCCATACCCTAGGTAAACATGAAATCCCATTAAAAGACTGTCGTGCACAAGGGTACGAGAACGGCGCCAATATGAAAGAACTTTACAGCGGAGCACTACGTCACATTCTCGACAAAAACTCTAATGCTGATTACTCGCCTTGTGCAACCCACAGTCCCAATTTATGTGGTGTTGATGCTGCAGAATGTTGTACGGCTGCAATTACTTTCTTCAGAGTTGTACAAAAAGTTTTACTATTTTCAGCAGCAGTCTACAACGATGGAACATCCTCAAAAAAAATGTACCGAGCTCTCTTCATAGTCTTTCAGCTAAACGCCAAATTTGACTGCGCAAGCATACGGAGATGTTACCGGCATTCTCAAGTACATCAAAAAGTTCGAATGTGTCTTGCTGTCCTTAATTTGGTTCAAAAGTATCATGACTATCATTAATGAAAGAAGCGTGGTCCTCCAAGCTAGAGACGCCACCATAGATGTTGAGGTCCGACATCTAGATGCCTTATAAGCTGATTTGAAGTTAATCAGGAACCAATGGGAAACAATTTTAAACGAATGCAAAACAGTTGCTATTCAATTGAACATCTCGCCAAAGTTTCTGGACATTCGAAAGAGAAAACCCTACAGACGTTCTGAAGATAATTTAAATGAGATGATTACGGGTGATTCAGAGCCTGATTTTAAAAACAACACATTCCTGGTGATCGTTGATTCGGTAATCACTGGCATTACTGAACGATTTGCAGGTATGTGAAATTTGAGCGAGACGTTTTCCTTCTTGTGGCAATTTGAAGACATGGATGAAACTACGGTTCGGGCGAGCGCAGCAAAATTTGTCGAAAAATACAAGTCGGACATTTCTCAAAGCTTAGAATAATAATAAATAATTCACTTGAAACACATTTACCAAGCAAATTTTGATAAAGGTCTGTCACCTTTGGAATTGCTAAATGCCATCTATGTTCAAAATCTGTATACAATTTACCCCAACATTTGTGTTGCTTAACGTATCTTTTGCACTCTACCTGTCACTGTAGCTAGTGCAGAACGTTCCTTCAGCGTCCTTTTTTTTTTCCGTTTTGGCAAGACAGTTAAATTTTGATATTATTATAAAAAAATTTGCAGCGAAAAAAGCAAGAAAAGCCACTCTTTGATATACGAACCTTCTATATTGAATAATTAAAATTTATAATCATCATTAAATTTATCAGAAATGTATTAAAATGTTACCAAATAACTAGAGAAGATTATTTGAAACAATATGTGGTTATTAAAAGAGAATTTTATATCTACGTTAGAATAAAATAGTATAAATTGTAAATATTCTGTGTTAATTTTATTGTCAGCCCTTAGTCCAAAAATCATTTAGTTGATGTGGCAAAAATTTTATTTGATGTATTCCATCAAAAATTATTCATGAATGAGACGTCATTAATTAAAATTAATCAAATATATTAGTGGATTTTTTATAGGGGGCCCGTAAATTGTTTAGTCCCGGGCCCGGATTTTCTCTCTACCCCCCTGGATGTTAGTCCAGATACAGGACAATTCCGACATCATTCCAGGACCATTTCCGTACTCCCGAGATTATATCAAGACAGTTTTGGATAATTTTCAGGATGCAATCGGAACTATTTGGGCCAGTTCGAAACCGTGTATTGAATTTTTCGAAACTACTTTCATCTCAGGATTATTTCGGGAGTGTGCTCGAAATCGTTGCAGAACTTTTTTATGAACAAATTGTTTTTGGTTTATAAATTTTTTATAGATTCGATATTTTGAGACCATTAAAGGACCGTTTCTGGATTATTTGAGGAACATTTTCGGAACTATTTCAAATTTTTCTAGGATTATTTCGGCAACGTTTAGAGAATGTGTTCGAGATCTTCTTGGGGCTGTTTCGGACCCGTTTCTGGATTGTTTTCGTAATAATATAGTCGCGCCTTTTTGGGAACTAACTCCATATAGTTTCAAGATTGTTTTCGAGATCATATCTTGGCTGTGCGGACTTAGACGCGGTCTTAGGCTAGTTTTACTAATATTCGAAAGATGAACAAACGTTTAAGTCCACAACAAATTAACGCCTTATTAACTCTTAACGAAAGATATTGATTATGCCAGCCCATTTAAGTTCGAGCAGCGCTTTTGCTCAGAATTTCGTGCACTTCTCCTAACTCTGGATATAAATAGAAACTACTAGCAGGTTTGAAACAGATAAAGCTAATTAAGAGTACTTTTCTGTATTTATTCACTAAAAGAACAGTCATTGTACACATATCAACTTGATAACACAATTCAACTGTGCAAATATACATATATACATACATATCAACAAACTACTACTGTGCACCTCTCGCCTTCGCTTTATCTCGCCCAAGCTAACTGGGACGTCTACGGAGCAAGCTTCAAGTGATGCGCCCTTTTTAGCTAGTTCATCCGCTTTTTCATTCCCATCTATTCCCATATGCCCTGGAACCCAATATAGATGTATGCTTCTCCCTGTACCTATTCTCTCCAGAAACTGCTTACACTCTAACACGCATTTAGATGATGTGCTATGCAAGATTATTACCTTAATTGCTGCTTGACTGTCAATATAAAAGTTAACACGGTTGCAGCTTAAGCTATTCTCTTCCAGGGTTTCTACTGATTTGGTTACGGCTACTATTTCGGCTTGGAAAACGCTATAGTAATCCGGCAGCCTGTAGGATCTGCTTATTTCCGGATCAGCACAGTATACCGCAGACCCTACTCCTTCCACTACTTTGGAACCATCTGTGTACACATATATCGCCTCGTCCGCCATTTGCGCACCCTTGCGCCAACCGTCCACCTCTATTGTGGTCTTAAGATCTCCCTCAAAGCGCAGTTAGGGAATCAGGTAGTATGTTCGTCTTGTGATTGTTGACGCTATACTACTATGGCCATATGGTCGGCGCTAAAGCTGCCTCGAGGCACCTAACCTGGTTGCAGTTGTTAATGCTATGTTCTTTGCTACCAAGTCTATAGGTAGAATGTGCAGAATGGCATACAGTGTAGCCGTTGGGGTTGTTTTCAAGGCTTCCGTAATGCTAAGCATCGATAGTCTGCATACCGCCTCTAATTTTTTGAGGTAAGTTATTTTTTGGTTGGCATTCCACCAAACAAGAACTCCATAGTATAGAATAGGGCTTACAATCGCTGTAAAAACCCAATGAGAAAGAGAGGGCGATAAGCCCCACGTACACCCCAGCATTCTTTCACATGTATAAAGTGCCGTTGAGGCCTTCTTCACCCTCTCCTTAACGTTGAGCTTCCATGACAGCTTACTGTCTAGGATGATTCCTAGATATTTTGTGCAAGGTTTCTCGTGTAAGGTCACCCCTCCTAACTTAGGCCTGGTCCAATTTGGGACCTTGTACCTCTTTGTAAACAAGACCATATCCGTCTTCTCCGCATTGAATTTCAACCCGACATTAGATGCCCAGGTATGAATATCCCGAAGAGCCCGATCCATCAAAGAGCTAATCGTTGGACGGCACTTTCCACGTATGACAATTGCAACATCATCCGCGCAAGCCGTAAGTTTTACGGGTCCCTTATCCAATCGCCTGAGCAGTTGGTTGATGACCAGCGTCCACAGGTGAGGTGATAGCACCCCTCCCTGCGGCGCGCCCCTGTTCACTGATTTCGTGGCCTCGTACAATCCCCATTGTGATGTAATCTTCCTGCAATTTAACATGCAGCCGATCTGGTTAAGGTTGGATGTAATTTAATGTAATTAAGGCCATCCATAATCGCCCATTTAGAAACATTATTGAAAGCCCCGGCAATGTCCAAGAAGACCCCTAGAGCATATTCCTTATAATCCAGGTATTTCTCTATACTTATTACCACCCTATGCACTGCGGTGTCTACCGACTTGCCTTTGGTGTACGCATGCTGTGTTGTGGAGAGCAGCTTTTCATCCACGTTGGACTTTATGTACACATCTATCAGCCTCTAAAAGGTTTTGAGCAGGAATTATGTTAAGCTCATAGGTGTATAGTCTTTAGGATGCACGTGGCCGATCTTCCCCGCCTTTCGTAGGAAAGCTACACGAGCAGTTCTCCAAGAGGGCGGTACATGACTCAGCCTTATGCACCCGTCGAATATTATTTTAAGCCATTCCACGACCGCCATACTTGAAACTTGTAGCATGGCCTGGAATATACCATCTGTGCCCGCCGATTTAAACTTAGAAAACGTCTTCACTACCCATTCGATCTTGGTATCGGTCACCAAGTCCGGCACTACCCGCTTCGTGGCCGAAGTGTGAGTGATGTCTGCTGGCTCTTCTGAACCGTCTCCCGATGGGAAATGTGTGTTAAAAAGCACCTCAAGGGATTCCTCACTATTACGTGACCATTCCCCTTTCCTTTCTTTATTAGTCCCTGGATTATATTTCCCCTTGCTAGGACTTTTTTCGACAGTGCTCTTTCGCTGGAGCACTCTATGTCCGTACAGAAACTTTTCCATGAGATTCTCTTCGCCCTGTAAATTTCACGCTTGTAGATCCTCAGTAGATCATTGTACTTGTCCCGACACGCTTCGCTTTCCGCGGTCTTTGCGAGCATAAACATTTCTTTTACCTGTCTTCTTAGAAGACTCAGCTCATTGCTCCACCATGGCGGCTTTGCTTTTCCTCTGAATCTTCTTAGAGGGCAAGCTATGGTATACGCCGTCATAAGCGTCCTTGTTAGGAATTCATTCGACTCCTTCAGTTCCTCCACATCGGCAACCTCTTTGGGTTGTCCCAGTTTTGTTTCTACCTGTTTCTGGAATTTAGTCCAGTTCGTTGACCTAGGGTTTCTAAAGGTTCCTCCCTTCTCTACCCTCTTTAGGGGGATGCTGAAGCTGATATACGCATGTTCAGAGAAGGATGGTCTATCAAGAACCATCCAATCATACCTTGATATATCACGCTCCGAGCTCAACGTAATATCCATAACATTGCCGGACGTTGGACCAATGTATGTAGGGACATTTCCCCTGTTGGCTATCTGCAAATTGGTTTGCAGGATGCAACAAAATAGAGATTCGCCTCTCTCGTTCGTATCTGCTTCTTCCCACGCATTGTGGTGCGCATTTGCATCTGCGCCTATGATCAACCACCGTTTGCTCCCTTCCTCCTGTACAAGCCTTTTGCACTCCACCGGTGGAACCTCCTCAGCATGGGCCATGTAGCAGGACGACAGGATAAATGCCTGCTTATTCTTTTGCTCAATAGTCACCACCACGAGGTCCTCAGTAGTGTAATTAGGCAGCATATATGAATGCAGCTGTTTCGTTTCCATTACTACAGCTCGCACCCGTCCTTCCGTTAGCGCGTAGTAAACGCCAAGCCTGCGCGCGCTAAATCCAGAAACATTTCCTCTTCCTCCCAATGAGAGTAACGGCTCCTGGATCAGCGCCACGTCAAACGAACCCTCCTCAAGGGTTAGAATAAGTTCGCTCAACGCCCTTTACTGCGTTGGCGGTTTATCCGTAGGACTCCCAGCACCATTTGGCTCTTTGTCCCCCTCCAGCACCTTCGTCGTGACGTCGTCGTCCTCCCCTTGCTTTTTCGGTTTAGAGTATTCGAGGCCCCCTTCAGCCTCTCGTAACTGTTGTTCCGGGTGTTCCTCTGTGCGAGTCACAACAGCATTTGGCGGGTGGTTCTCTTCTAACACCTTCGTGGCGACGTTGGCAACCTCCACCTGTCTTTTTTCCTTAGGCTTTTGAGGTCCTCGGGACTTCTTTTCCTGAGTCGCATGTAAATTTTGCCTGTGCCAAAGGACATTTTGCCAAGCTGCGTGTGCAATATATCCTCCGCCTGCTTCTTTATTTGGAAGATGTAGAACTGACCTTCCTCCGTAGGTCAAGATACAGTAAGTACCTTCCAATCCTGTGCCGGTATGTTCGGATTCTGATTCCGCAGAAGTTGCAGTGTATCCTCCGACTTCATCACGCATGGTATCCATGCCTTAACTTTTGGTACCGTATGGATTTGCGCTTTATCCACCACCTCACACCGCGCGTTCGTGCCTTGCCTTTGGAGGTTTGGAACAACTTCCTCCAGCCACTGCAAGCTCGCGATGTTGTCGCACGCTATCATCTTCACACCATTATACCATCTCCCCAAAGCAAAAGTTGGAAGGGGCTTACTTGGTTGTTCCCGCATTATCTTAACCATTAAGCTAATAAGGGCCCTTTCTACAGATCTCCACCTTTCAGTAGTCATCTGTCCGAAAGGAGTGCTACATTCAACCAGCGCCACCGTCAGTGACTGCTTTGCCACATTACTCATATTCTCGAGAAAAGCCGGAGTCTTAGTGTTATCTCCCTTTGGCACCTCCGATAAAGCCAGAGTCTTAGCGTTAACTCTCTTTAGCACCTCCGAGAAAGCCGGAGTCTTAGCGTTTTCTCCCTTTGGCTTATCTCCTAATTCCGTAGTTGGAACTTCCCTCTGACTCGCAGATTTCGAGGTAGTTGCTACCTCGTTATTTGGGCCCATCTGTCTTAAAGCTTTGAGCCTACTTGTCTTGTCTATGCGACTTCCCTGCCTCGCAGTTCTAGGACTGGGTCCTTTGCTGGCTTGTCGCCTTCCGCCTAACGTTACCTCTTCATTCTGCCATTCGACGCTTCTTCCTCCTCGTCCCGGTTGCAGAACCGAAGGTTTCTCGCAGCAAACATTTTGAACTGCCTTCGACTTACTTCTACCCCCTCATGGGCCCGTTCTCAGCACTACTCTCGCTCCCCGAGTCCGACGCATAGCTTAATGCGTATTTGTCGTCCTTGACTTGCGACTCAGTCCTCCTCTTATCATCGTCCTTATTACAATCAGGTAATGAGTCGTTCATCTTGGATGTACGACCACCTGCCCGACAAGGCGGTCAGCGGTCCAGTATTATATTCGGGGAAAAAACCGTCCGCCACAGCAGCGCACCTTACTGTGGTAAGGCCATCAATACTTTCCGAGGTGGCCCGGTATCGGGAAGGCTCCGTTCGAATACAGGCGAATTTATCCCCTGACTGCCAATCGTCCAATAGGCACGGTCAGCATAACATTCTGAATTGGGGGTTGGCAGTTCTTGGTCACCGACATCCTGCGGCCCTCCTATGAGGCGAAACGGCGTAGATGTCAGTCCTAAAGAGCTCCGCCTCATAGTCGGGCGCTATGGAGTTCGGCTAAGCCGTCACCCCAACGACAAGGTGCCTACCCTAGTGAGGGTTTAGCTATCAAATTTAAAGGATCCGTTGAGTTATATGCAATTCCTAGGTCATCCGCAAATGCTTCGACTTTTCCCTTAAAAGTTGAATAAATAGTGAGTTCACATAGATAAGGAATAATATGGGACCAAGAAGCGATCCTTGTGGTACACCAGAGTTTATGGCTTTGGTCTCACAGAGTGTTGCCTATTTTCACTCTTTGGATTCGATTTCCTAAATAAAAAACAAACCAATTGTATAACAAGCCACGAATTCCCAAATTATAAAGCTTATTTAAAAGACGGCCATGATCAACCATATCGAGTGCTTTGTAATGTCCACAAAAAG
This sequence comes from Eurosta solidaginis, assembly GCF_040869045.1. Lineage (NCBI taxonomy): Eukaryota > Metazoa > Arthropoda > Insecta > Diptera > Tephritidae > Eurosta > Eurosta solidaginis. The sequence goes on from NC_090322.1 coordinate 146,111,473, forward strand.
CCCAGCACAAGCTTTTTTTGAATCTATACCCTTGTATATAGTTGAGCAGAAGTCCAAAACAGCATCTTCCGTAGAAAGACCATCCCTGAAACCAAATTGCAAAGGACTAAGAAAATTTATTTTTTCAAAGAAGTATAACATCCTTACTTTTACAATTTTTTCAAAAATTTTAGTAATTGATGACAAAAGTGAAATCGGCCGATAGTTAGCCATATCTTTTTTATTACCTTTATTGAAAATCGGTATTACAATTCCTAATTTTAATTGTTCTGGGAAAATCGCGGTTGTAACACTTAAGTTAAAGATATGTTTTAAAACATCAACAATATTGTATGAGATTTTCTTTAACATAACGTTAGAGATTCCATCATGACAGGAAGAATAACTATTTTTCAAAGATTTTATTGCAATTAAAATTTCCGATCCTGAGATTGGCTCAAAAAAGAAGATGTTGCTTATGAAAGAATCTTTAGCTACTCCAAAATCAGAGCAACAATCGCAAGTGGGTGTCACATTTGGAGGAAAGTTTGACTTCACAATTGAAGTAAAGTATTCATTAAAATCATTAGCTATTTCTATGGGAACAGAAATATCAACGCCTTCTTTTTGTAAAACAAAATGAGAATCTTGACTTTTTGTGTTTTTATCAATAATCCTATTTATTACTTTCCACTCTTCTTTTGGAGTACCTTTGGATTTATTGATTAAGTTATTATAATAATCGTCCCGGCATTTGCGAATTTCTCCATTGATTCGTTTGCTTATTTGCTGAAAACGAGTATTCAAATTGGTGTTATATGGATGTTTGTTGTCTGAGTCTGATTTCTGATGCTTTTTTATTAACGCAGTATGTGGAGGAGTTAATGCATTGCATTAAATTATCTAAAAACAAGCCGTATGCCCTTGATATATTTTCTTCGGCGTATACATTGCTCCAAATATTAAGTTCAATATTTAGTTGATCAAAACTAATTTTTTCCATAACTTGCCTATTTCTTTTTCTAACGTCTTTCTCAACCATTGTGTTTTTAAAGAGAATACCACTCATACAGTGACCCGTGATACCCAGGTCCGAGTTAACCCAATACTGCCCACTGTTACATATGCGTAACGCAGACCGTTTGAATTTGAAACACCCGTTAGTCATAGCAGGCTAGTAAAATTTAAATGTTTGCATTCCGAGAAATATAATAAAATGTAGATAACCCTGTCATTCAAGCACTGAGTCAGTTGCACTTTTTATTTCATCGCGATTGGTCGTTGTGTGAAAACGACTTTTTTGAAAGTGAGTCGAAACGCAAAATTACAACGAGACGAAGGTAAGAACAAATATTAAAATAATAAATAACATTTTAGCAGTGAAAGTTTTGTGTTTATTAGCTTAGAGATATATATTTATAGAATTAGGCAAATGCAAAATGAAATGTTTGGTACCGGTAGGCTTCTAGGGATGACCGACAATCGGAGCGTTACGTAGCAGATTGTTTTTGTGCATGTGTAAGGCATAGATAAGTTAGTAAGCCATTACGATTTGGATACAAAATGTGGAGCCTGAATACTCCTTTAGGATATTTAGTAAATTTAGAGATGTACCAAGGATCGAATCCTCGTATGAAAGAGGAATATTCATTCCAATACGGGAAAAACATAACGCCGCTATTTTGCATGTTGGACGCGTTTGACGAAAGTATCAAGAGTTTAGAATTCAGTTTTTATTTTGACAACTTATTCACGTCACCCTCAGCCTTAGTTGGACTAAGGCAACGTGGTTACCATGGAACCGGAACCATTCGACCAAACATAATTCCAAAATCATGTCCTTTGCAGTCGAAAGAAGAATTCAGAAAACTTTAACGTGGTTAGATGGAAAGCGCGAAAATGGAATCAACCGATATTAAAATAACTAAATGTGTTGACAATGCAGTGGTGAGTGTAGCTCCTACTATATGTACATGGCAAACTACCTGTTACCACGATTGGTAGGTATTCGCGATTGGAAAGGAAACGTATTATGTTACCTTTGCCAGATTCTATTCAACAATACAACAAACACATGGGTGGAACGGATAAAATGGACCAAAATGTAAATGCCTGTAGAATTGGAGCACGTGGTAGAAAATGGTGGCACTCAACTTTTACTTGGCTAATAGATGTTTCAATACAAAACACTTGGATTTTACATCGAAAAGGAGGACAATACCTGAGCCAACTGGAATTCCGGAGAGCTACGGCTTGTCGCTATTGCTATTGCAGAACTTACGGGGTAACAAAACCCCCTCAAAGTTACCGTAGAGTTGCCACTTATGAAGCTCAATATTCTAGCCGTTTCTACAGCATAAATCATTTTGTGATCGAAACTATAAGTAAATCTTTATTCCTAAATGGAGCATATACATATGTATTTATTATAAGTTTTTATATATTTGTTTCGAAAGTTGCCTGAATTTGTTTATTTTCTCTACATAAATAAGTCAAATACAATAAAGCAGTGAACTGTTACTTAAAGTTCAACAATTTTCGTTTATTGTCAGTTACCAATAAGGCAGTCAAAATGTACTGAGTAGTGCCCACCGTTACACATATGTTACAGCTCATAACTACAAAACCAGCAGAGGTAGAAATTTTATTTTTTCATATTTTGCTTCTATGAGCAAATAAATACTTGTCTGAAAATTTTACGTTCCTAACCCATCTGGACTCTCTGGGCACTAATGGGTTAATAGCGGAACAGGCAGACCAAGAAGAACCAAAGAAGCGGCACAGTACGTGATCAAGACACGTACCTGCCACTGGTCTAGTAGCTTCGCTTATAAGGGAATATAATCCATGATCTGACAATACCATGTTATAATTATTAAGTACAGGGCTTGTACTTAATAGATCCAAATTAAAATCGCCCAAAATTACAAGATTCGTCGTTGATACACTACTTAATAGTAAATTGATCTCATCGATAAATAATTGAGCAGGTTGCGAATGAAGTCTATAAATACAGACAAATACAAAGTTTAATTTGCAAATGCAGCACGAAACCTTTATAGCATCAGCACTAGTGAGACTAAGTCGTTCAATTTTGCTACAGTCAAACGAATCATGAACAAAATCCCCTACACCGCCAGCTGGACACGAATCATTAGCACTTGCATAGAACTTATAATTAGGTAAATTATATTCATCAATCTCAAAAGAATATATCCAGATTTCTGATACAAAAATAAGGCTAGGTAGGTTCTGGAAACCATCAAGATTTGTTGCCAATAGATCGACACAAACTACGTATATTTTGTTGTACAGCATAAACAGATTTAAATTGATAAGAATTCGAATGACTCTCTCCTATTTATTGTTATAAATCCACTTGGGAAATGAAATACCATTGATATAAAGCTCTGTTTTGCAAAGATATAGTTTATTTTATTCATCCAACACCTTTTTAAATTTTTTTATATAAAAGTGAGCGTGGTCCTTAACCGATTTCGTTAATTTTTCTTCAAATCATTTCTTATAGTAAAGGCAACCTCTCTGCCGAATTTTGTTACGATAGGTTTAACGGGTTTTGAGTTATGATTAATAATATTTGTAAAATTGATTTTATCACAAGTGGGCGGTGCCACGCCGATTTTAAAATTTTTTTTCAAATTTTTATCAAGAGTCTCAACATCAGTCTACGTGCCAAATTTCAACATTCTAGGTGTATTATTTACTAAATAATCAGGTTTTTTGTGTTTTCCATATTTATTTATTTAATTTATAAGGACCAAGTGCAAACAAACAAAATTTTTTATTGTGTTGCCTTGACTTTAATTAAGACGTATTGTTGTTATTTAAAATATCTGAAATTTTGACTGAAAGGTGTTTGCTTATTATACTCAGCTGAGCAGAGCTCACGGAGTATATTAACTTTGTTCGCATAACGGTAATCCGTAACGGCATAAACTAATGGAGATAGATATAGACTTCTATATATCAAAATGATCTGGGTGAAAAAAGAAATTTATTTAGCCATGTCCGTCCGTCCGTCTGTAAACACGATAACTTGAGTAAATTTTGAGGTATCTTGATGAAATTTGGTATGTAGGTTCCTGGGCGCTCATCTCAGATTACTACTTAAAAAGAACGAAATCGGACTACAACCACGCCCACTTTTTCGATATCGAAAATTTCGAAAAACCGAAAAAGGGCGATAACTCATTACCAAAGACGGATAAAGCGATGAAACTTGGTAGGTGCGTTGATCTTATGGCGCAAAATAGAAAATTAGAAAAATTTTGGACAATGGGCGTGGCACCGCCCACTTTTAAAAGAAGGTAATTTAAAAGTTTTGCAAGCTGTAATTTGGCAGTCGTTAAAGATATCATGATGAAATATGGTAGGCACGTTACTCCTATTACTATATGTGTGCTAAATAAAAATTTGCGAAATCGGATGACGAACACGCCCACTTTAAAAGAAATTTTTTTTTTAAGTCAAATTTTAACAAAAAATTTAATATCTTTACAGTATAAAAGTATATTATGTCAACATTTGACTCCAGTAATGATATGGTGCAACAATATACAAAGATAAAAGAAAATTCCAAAATGGGCGTGAATCCGCCCTTTTTCACTTAATTTGTCTAGAATACTTTTAATGCCATAAGTCGAACAAAAATTTACCAATCCTTGTGAAATTTAGTAGGGACATAGATTCTATGACGATAACTGTTTTCTGTGAAAATGGGCGAAATCGATTGAAGCCACGCCCAGTTTTTATACACAGTCAACCGTCTCTCCTTCCGCTCGGCCGTTAACACGATAACTTGCGCAAAAATCGATATATCTTTACTAAACTCAGTTCACGTACTTATCTGAACTCACTTTATCTTGGTATAAAATATGGCCGAAATCCGACTATGACCACGACCACTTTTCCGATATCGAAAATTACGAAAAATTGAAAAAATGCCATAGTTCTGTACCAAATACGAAAAAAGGGATGAAACATGATAATTGGATTGGTTTATTGACGCAAAATATAACTTTAGAAAAAACTTTGTAAAATGGGTGTGACACCTACCATATTAAGTAGAAGAAAATCAAAAAGTTCTGCAGGGCGAAATCAAAAGCCCTTGGAATCTTGGCAGGAATACTGTTCGTGGTATGACATATATAAATAAATTAGCGGTACCCGACAGAAGATGTTCTGGGTCACCCTGGTCCACATTTTGTCGATATCTCGAAAACGCCTTCACATATACAACTAAGGGCTACTCCCTTTTAAAACCCTCATTAATACTTTTAATTTGATACCCATATCGTACAAACACATTCTAGAGTCACCCCTTGTCCATCCTTATTGCGATATCTCGAAAAGACGTCCACTACGTTTTAAATAATCATTAACACCTTTCATTTGATACACATGTCATACAAACACATTCCAGGGTTACCCTAGGTTCATTTTGCTAAATGGTGATTTTCCCTTATTTTGTCTCCAAAGCTCTCACCTGAGTATGTAATATTCGGTTACACCCGAACTTAGCCTTCCTTACTTGCTTTTTATTCACATTGCTCAATTAGGTATAAATAGCGCCCACTAAATTAATCTCGGTTAGTTTATAATTAAAAAGTGTTGCAAGAGTTCTAAAATGAAGTCAGGCCATCTCTTCGCGATCATTTTTGTCGTTCTACGCTGCCTCTCATCCTATACGGAAGCGCAATTTCGCATTCTAAATGGACAAATTATTGAAATAAAGGACAGCGCACATTCTGTAGCAATATTTTATTGTTCCAACTATCGTTGCGCTGGTTCCCTAATCTCTAAGAATTCAGTGATTACACTTGCGAAATGCGTATTCGGGAAACAAGCGGACACCTTCGACGTTCTAGCTGGTGTAGACGATATAGATTGTTATAACGAAGAAATTGGTCAACAACGCAAAGTGCAGGAAATATTTATTGATCCTGCGTATGATGGACTAACACTACTTATGGATGTAGCTTTGGTTAAAGTGGAGAGAGATTTTCAATGTGAGGCTGATGTAGTAATGCCTGTACCGCTTTACGAATCCGAATTAACACCGGGCATGGAAATACATGTTAATGGATGGGGTTCGGATGATGTAGATGTAATGTATCCTAACCGTTACCTCCAAACTACTAAAATGCCTATAATAGAAAAGGATCAATGCCTGGACCGCTTTTTAGGGGAGTATCCACCATACACAATCATTTGTGCTGGATTGGATCGAAATTCTCTGAGTTATGAAGATTCTGGAGCAGGAGCACTTGTGGATAACAAACTTTGTGGGGTGGCACACGGTGATTATTTCTTACATATGGAGGATGTATTTACAGATTTAACAAATCCAAGAGTTAAAATATTTTTAGGACGCCATATATCTTAAAGAGTGTTGTTATAAATTCACTGTTGAGTGGAATATCACCCTTACTCGAGAGGACACCGAATTTCGAAACATTTTGAAATAGGTTGTTTTTGAATTGAGATATGGTGATATTCCACTCAACAGTCGATATTTGTTTTATGTATCATGTATCATTTTATATATCATTTGTTTTATACATTATGTACAAATAAATTGTTATGATTGGAGTAAATAAATATTTTTGATTGTATGCAATGAAAGTGGTACGTAAGTAAATTCCTTAAATTGTGAGACCAAAGTTTGATCACTACTATAAAGTTCCCTTGTATATGAATAGATCATGAGATACATGAGATAAAAAGAAAATTGCGGAACAACTACTTTGAGACCCTGGCAAACTCCGTGTATGAGTAAACAGCTGATCCAACCAACTCTATGGAAGTCAACGTAATCGGTTATTGAAGTCATAGAATAAAGCCTTAGTCATAACGATACCATAGCCAACCAATTAGTTTTTGGAAATCACCCATACCCATAATCTATGAATCGGAGCCGCTATAAAAACAAAAGTTGGCGCCATTTACCTCCGATGAGATATAAGCATAAAATTTCGCTTCCAATTTACGTTATTCTTCTTTTTAGTTAGTGCTGTAACGTAGGGTTACAATAGTACGACCCCCATTTCAGCCTAATTTTGTATCTGGCGGCTTTTTGTGTATCTAAGTACCTCTTCAGGATTTTTAATCCATATCACATAGGGATTAAGAGTCACACCACCTATATGGGAGAGTCTCTGCCTCCAGAATCTGAACCGGTGTTTCATCCTACAGCTCAGAGAAACGACAAATTTGGGTATCGGATAGTTTTAACTTACTTCATTGGTCATCGTAGACCATAGAGTCCCGTATAGTACCCAGTGTGAGTTCTTAGGTCCTCCCTGCTTAGATTAATGGTTTGGCTGACACTTTCGTTGCCGGAAGTATAAACAGCTTGGCCTGCATTTTCTTCGTCCTGGGCAGTCAACCTAGTAACGTCTACAAGAGGGCTCTGGACCATAGAATGCTGCTGTAGCACCCTGCTTTGCTATGTAATCTGCATGTGCATTACCTTCATGTCTCTGATATCCGGAAACCCATCATAACAAATCATTGCTTTTGGCTACCCGGTCATTAAGGATGTAACTGTGCAGGATTGCAAGGCACGCAGGGCTGCCTGCATGTCCGCCATAATATAGATTGTATTCGATGTTGAGCATCTCCGCAGACATTCTCTACCGCAGACTTCTATTAATGAATTTCTGCCAGAAATATGGTTGGGTAGCATCCCATTGGTATTGATTTCTTGAAGTTCTGCTCATAGATGCCAGCCCCCATTCTAGGTGAGGTATTATAGGGATTTCCTGTTTTCCAGTGGGCTCTGTCGACAATGGACACTCCAAAGTTCTGTCAGATTCACGCCCTATTATGTTTCCTGACTTCAACTCCGAAATATTTGGATATCTTGGTGCGCCTAGTGTTGCCTCTTTGTCTATAACAATAGGGAAGGGAGGTATTCCCACAAAAGCACTAAGTGCCTCAGCAGGGGCCCTTCTCATCGAACTCGTTATGCCAATGCAGTTTGCTTAGTTTTGTTGATGCCGTTCTTTGCGTGACCTTCTGCCAACAAACTAGGGAAGCATAAGTGACTATTCGCCTTACAACAGTATTAAATATCCAGTATACTATTTTTGGAGATAGTCCCCACGTTTTGCTGTAGAGTCGAGTACTGGCGAAGAAAGCTCTTGTTACTTTGTTTAGGATATCATCCAAATGAGCTTGCCACGTGAGGGTTCTATAGAGTGTGACCCCTAGGTATTTTGCTTCCATTGAGAATTGTATTTTTGTACCACCCAGGGATGGTATTGGGATGGATGATTTCCTTTTCCTGGTGAAAGGCACTATGAAAGTTTTGTTAGGATTGATATACAATCATTTGGTATCGCACCACCTCTCTATGATGCAAAGGGCTTGTTGCATGCGATCAGATATTGTTTCCTCGTGCATCTCTGTGATGCAAATAACTAGGTCATCTGCCTGCTTTTGTGTCAAATCCCTTGGTTTTCGTTAACTGAAAGGGGACATCTTTGACCTGAGTCCAGAGGAGAGTGGAGAGCGCAACTCCTTGTGGGCAACCTTTTTTGGCCGCAATTGATTCAGTTGTCCCTCCCAGTTCCAAATTGATTTTTCTATTCTTTAACATGGACAGCGCCCACCGAATTATTATAGGGCTTATGACCTTGTCAATCATAGCTTCTTCGATAGCTTGATGTGTTGTGTTATCAAAAGCCCCGATATGTCAATAAAAGCGCAGAGGGCTAAATTTTTTTCGATTTTTAACGTGAGATTATGAATAGCCGTATCTGTGGATTTCCCTGACTGGTAGGCGAACTGATTTCTACACAGAAGGAGTTTTTTTTCATTTACCTCTCTGATATGCTGATCTAAGATTTCCTCCATACTCATTAGGAGAAACGAGCTCAGGCTTATTAGTCGATACGGCGAGCGCAGTTGCTCGGGCTTTGGTAAAAATACTACCTTAAACTCTGCCCACCGGTTTGGTATATAGCCGATCAGTAGTGATGCCTTATATAAAGTGGATAAGGCTGGGGCTATGTAATTTATTCCTTACTCTAACAGGCAAGAATAGACCCCGTCCGGTCCTGGTGACTTGAATGGGCTGAAATTAGATAAGGCCCATTTCACTCGTTTGACAGGAGTGAGCTTTGTTGCAAGGTTTTTTTCATTACCGCTGATGGTTGGCAAATCTGCCATTATAGCCTACTGTGCAGTCAGGAAAGTAAGTTTCGAGTAAGAGTTTAGACGTCTCCTTCGGCCGCATGGTGCGGCTCCCATCTGCTTTTTAAGGTGCTAATTACTTTTCTGTGATCTTAAAAAGGGGTTTTTGTAGTCGCCCCGCTGCTAGAAGATCATTAATGTTTTCACAGTGTTCTCTGCTAGTAGCCCCTTTAGATTTCCTAAGTTCTTTATTGTAAGATGTTAGAGGGACTTTGTAAGAGTCTCAGTCGCCCGTAGATCTCGCTTTATTAACATCTTGGCTTTAGGGCTTTGATAGGGAGGGAAGACACTAGTTACGATCTTTGCAGCCACGTGTACCCACTTTCCTTTCCCTATTGCTACACAACATTTCGGCTTCTTCAGCCGTTTCTCCTCTTCCTTTTTTGTTCCCTCACCTGTCATTGGCGCTCCCATGAGGTGGTTGCCTTGCTGTCAGGTTTTGGGGGATAGGCTGGCGGACTGTCGCTTCCTCGGTTGGCCTTTATGGGCATTGAATTTTTTTTGTGGGTGTACGATTGACTCGCCATACTCTGATGACATTTTGGGTCTCAGCTTAACGCAAGAAGTCGTCGTTTGAGGGGCATTACTCGTCCTCAAAATACCCCAAAAGAATGATGGAACATGTTATATCTGCCTCAGATACCACGCTGCCATGGAGTGAGCTTTGGGGCGATAGCCCTTAGCCAATCCGCAGTGGTTGCATCCCTGCAGGTGATAGAAAGCATGCCTGGGCGAAGTGTGCAACCGCTAAAGGTGGGCTTTATAGCGCCATATTTGGCTCGTCACCACTCCCAGGATGGCTTTCTGTATGGCCTTAAGTTCCTCAGAAGACCAGACCGTGGCTGGGTAGTCGGTTGGTATTATGGCCAACCTTGCCCCACTCACGATGAGGAGGCATGATTGGATCAACATTCGATGCACAGCCTTCCACAGCTTTAGACAATATTTTTATATTACCACCTGTGGGCAGCGACATCTTTTTGGGTTCTCTATCTGGTGGAGTCGAGCTATATGAGCGGCCTCTTTTGGATGACCCCTCACCACGGACCGATCCCCAGGGTTCTTTGAAAAGAACCCTAGCTTCGTCGTAGCTAAGCGCCCTGACAAGAAGTCGCTTAAGATGGTTGCGAGCGGCACCATTTGGCCGATCGGGCTCTGCAGTTTGGTCAGGCTGATCACTTTTCACAGGAGAGGTAAGAAACATCTGTTCATCCTCCGGCGATATTGTAGATTGTGACTCCACCGAATTTGCATCCTGCAGAGTAACCGTATCTGCCATCTCCACATCATGCAGGGGACTATTTGGCCCCGACATGTCTGTGGCGACAATTGATTCGGCTCGCACCGAAAGATCGCAATCGAGTTGATCTATTCGAAGCTGTTCAGCTCCGTTTTGGTCTTTTTGTGTATTATTTGGTTCCATATGAATACCCACGAGTATGGGGGAAGATAGGTCACCTGGGACATAGCCCCCAATATCCCCATAAGACTAATTACCACCCGACGGTGTTAGGTATCTGGAGGCCACCTCTATACGACACACTAACGTAGTGCTATTCATCCCGTGAACACGGTTCGGATGACACTTGGAATTACTGGTTTTATCGAGTTGTCCTCTATAGATCCGCCATGTTTCTTAGCAAAGCATGGGCACCTTATTCAGGGTGTGACTCTTCACCACGTATGGCCGGCCTTGAGCTAAAATAGCCCCTGTTTTCAGGAAACTTTGCCCAGGGGAAAGGGGGTACATATGGGAGCTGGGAGAAGAAGGAAAATCTGATTATAGGAAGGAGAAAAGGGTCGCCGCTCGCATTCGTCGAAGAAGCGTTACCAGGTGTCACCGCGCGAGGCTCCGCCCCAATATATAGAGAGGGCGCAAGCACCTACGAGTCGAATTTTTGGTATGACGACGGTGTGTGCAAGGCGAGACATCCCCATCAAAGACACCCTATACAACACATAGCGTATTAACAGACAGCCAAAAGCATTAACTACATACCGATCCAGTCGAGTGGCATAGCGACCCACAGTAAATGGCAATTCTCTGAAGTGCCAAATTAGCAGTTCATTTCTTAAACCCATCATAACAGAAGCAGTATAAAACAAATGAATTTGCTGTTGGCACTTCATTCCTCGCAGGTTAGGCGGAGGAAGTGGTTGCCTTATGAAATACATACCGATCCCTCCTCCTGATTAGCTGCCTTAGCACGTGTCACCCTTTGCTTGCGGGCACAACGGACCGCGCCTTCAAGGTTAGCACATCCATGCGCAATCCAAGCGATGGGGGGCTCACCGCCTTATGGCCACCCGACCCTTCCCCTTTCGCCCCGGCTCCGGCCGTAGGCCGATACACCAGCGGCTACCGCTGTGCCGCCAAGGTGCCCTGCCGTCGCGCAAACATCGAGGCGGTGGTGTCCAGCCAGCTAGCCGGCACTAACTATACTTGATTCCTCGCAGGTCACCGATCCGTCCGTTCCTGCCTATGCCGCTGACGACTACTCCTGAGAGAACAATTAGCCGCTGCAAAGGTGAAACCCGTTACCCGCACTCATTCCCTTCCACCTACGCCCTGGTTCGCGCTCCGTAGCCCACTACCGCCGCTGTTGCATCGTCGCCCACCTGGTACCGCCACTGCTACCATACCTCCCCTGCTACAACGGCCGTGTTGACTCCGCCACTGCTACGACGACCGTTGGCCGTTCACTACCATACCGCCGTTCAGCTCCCGTGCTACTGCAACCGTTGGCCGTCCGCTACTCTACCACCGTATAACTGCCTTGCCGACCCCTCCTCTGCTTCGATGGTCGTTTGCATATTCAAAAGCCATTTTTAAATAATCTACACATAGAAACGAGTTAAAATTTTGTGGCATCGCATGGGCAGTGCACGGACTTTTTAAAAGAGAATGTTGGTAGGCGAAAAATGAAAATAGTGGTAGAAGTTGGTACTTTTTTTTTGGGAAGAAAACAATAGCTACAGTTTATATTTGTACAAAACAATTCATAACTTATTGTATAACAAATAAAGCCAATTTCAAGCAAATAACACATTTAAAAACATGTAAACAAAACAAAAAAATACATGTAAATTTGTATATACATAGCTTATGCCTATAATTTACTTGCTTTTTTCCAGTATTTCGGGCTTGAAATACTGACGTAAATTTACCGAAACGTATAATAACAACAACTATTTTCCAATGTACCAAAATTACTGCCACAAAATAATCGACTTCCGATTGTTATCGCTTACTTAAAACTTTTTTTTATTTTCGTTCAAATTTATTCACAAAAAACTGATGAAAATAGCGCAGGAAAATATTTGCGTGCTCATTTACTACATTTATTACATAAACAAATTTATTTCTTTTTGTATGAGTTTTTTTTTAAGCGGGGATTACCCTTATTGCTTTAAATGTATGAAAACATTTATTTGAAGCAATTTTTAATGTTTAAATTTTTCCCAAATTATTAAAATTTATTTCTTGTTCGAATTTAAGCACAAATTTTTCAAAATTGGTTACTTTGGTTAGTGTCACCTCTTAATGTTATTTGGGTGTGCTCGGCAATTAAATACGCTTGCCCAATGATCGCAGTATTTGGTTTCAATATTGAAATGTTGGTAGATTTGATAGAAAATGAAAATAGGCAAAAAAGTTGGTAGATCTACCAACAAAGTGGTAAAGTCCGTGCACTGCGTGTGGGAATAAGTTTTCTAAAAAAGGAGAGAAAATTTTTTTCAAATATACTTTCATAAAGATGGTTTTTTAATAAATTAGTTTTTTATTATAAATTTTTATTATTTATAAATTAGTTTTTTATTACTAAAATTAGTTTTTTGTTGCTAGTTCGCATGGCTGGGATACCCGGTACCACTAATAGTTCTCAAGTATGAACTGCCTTGTGGTACCCGTGTACCCAACCATGCGAACTAAGAAGAAAAATTAGTCATGAACAGGACGGTTAAGGTATTATGACACGTTTTGTTCCACAGATGTGATAGCTCAGTCCACTAGATCTTTGTTTTTTTTTTTTAGATGCACTTGTATACCTCTCTGGATTAAAATTGAAACCTAGTTTTGCACACCCATTTAAGCGAAGGACGGTATAATCTAAATTTGAAACCAATTTGGTTTGTCCATACATACATGTAGAACAAAAAAGTTTGATATTTACATATGCTCAAACTGTTAGCCGTGTACTAGCATACCCGCAGATATCGTCCTGCCCTCGTATTTTAAAGCTGAACTTCCCTTTCCTTTTATCACTATCAATATCATCGAACAGACTCCAACTGTACTACTGTTTCATCCATTTCCATTTCTTAATTAATCTCACTCCCGCTCTAATTTCCACTCCCGCTCTGTCATTCCCATGCTTACTCCCTCTTCCACTCCCTCTATCTCTCCGACCTTAATTACCTCGTATATGGAATCTGTACATCAAATATTGGATACCCTTACAAATAATTACGGATATATCGCGAATCTACGTTTTGGTTCCACTACCACTCTCACTCCCACTCGTACTCCTACTTGCAGGCGTTCTACCCCTCCCACCTAAATTAGTAAACGAAATATAAAACAAGTAAAGATGTCTAAGTTCGGGTGTAACCGAACTTTATATACTCAGCGTGAGCTTCATTTGTACATTTCATTTCCGATAAATTACTTTTCTACATAACACGTGGCACCGCCCGTTCGTTTAGAAAAATGTCTCCCCATTTCCTCTTACAATAAAACTTGATAAATGAAATATCATTGATTCAAAACTATTTCTTGCTAAGTTATAGCTTATTATTCTAGTCTACGACCCTTTTAAACTTGTTTTATACCTAAGTTGCCGTGGTATTTAACCGATCCCGTCCATTTTCACTAGAAATATTTTCTGCTATAAGGAAAATATGTGTCCAGAATTTCATTACGATATGTTAATTTTTCTTCGAGTTATGGCTCCCGAAACATAGAAAATTGCTTAGTCATAAAAGGGGTGATGCCACACCCATTTTTTAAAATTTGAAGTTTTTCCTATTTATTGTTATAAATTACATCATGCATAGAGAGATCGTTTTCCTTCATGGAATACTGCCTGGCAGCCTTCCTAGACATAGAAGGGGCATTCAGTAACATTAAACCCGACTCAATCATTAAGGTACTGATTGATCTGGGCATCGAATCTCAGCTGGTGGGCCTTGTGCACCAATTGCTGATATGCAGGGTAGTACAGGCAGAACTTGCAGGGGTATCGGTGAGCAGTTTCGTCAGTAGGCGAACTCCCCAAGGTGGAGTACTATCCTGTGGGTCTTGTGGGGCTGTGGGTCTTGACGGTGAATCAGCTGCTAAGGTACATGGAGGAGGGGAGGGGCTGTAAAGCTATAGCATATGCTGACGATCTTGCCTTGGTGATAAGTGGGAAGTTTTCACAAACTCTCTGCGATATGATGCAGGTGGAATTAAGAAGGGTCGAAGCTTGGACCGTTGATAATGGTCGTGGCGTGAACCCAAATAAAACGGAGCTGGTGCTCTTTATGAGGAGGTATAAGATACCATGTCTCTCAATTCCAGTGCTGGGGAACACAGTGCTTAAATACCCCAGCGGGTTAGGGGATCAGAATATACCCGCGGTAGGTATGCCTGTCGTAAGAGGCGACTAAAATACCAGATTCAAATGGCTGTGTAGCGCAACCTTTTAGGTTGCCAGCGCAATATATAGCTTCTCCAAACCCAATTGTCAACCTCACCTATCCGCGGCGAATCCTGTTTCACTAACAGACGAGGCTCTGGCGACCCCAAGCTCCTCATGGAACTTGGGGGTAGGGAGGGAGGGAATGGCCTGAAGGTTTAATGTGGCCACATAAATCGTTCCCGAGATGGTCGGGCTAGCACCTTAATGGTGCTGTGGTACCGGAGCGTACCGAATTTGTATCCGGCAAAGGACCATCACATCGATAGCACTCCCCAAAGCCTTCGGGGAGCAACCTTATCGCTACAACAACAACAACAACAACAGTGCTTAAATTAAGTGAGTCCGCCAACTATCTAGGGCTCACACTTGATAAGAAATTGAACTGGACCCAAAACACCACGGAACGTGTCCGTAAGGCCACGGTTGCCCTCTACACATGTAAAGGGGCAATTGGACGGAAATGGGGTATGTCCCCTATGGTAGTACATTGGATAAACACGGCCATAGTTAGGCCAATATTGGGTGGCGGTATGGTGGCCCGCCCTGAAAAAATCCTCGACGGTTCTTGCTCTTCAAAAGGTGCAAAGATCTGCACTACTATGCATAAGCGGAGCCATCCGCACAACGCCAATGGAGGCTATAAATGTAATACTGAACCTACTACCCATAAATATAGTAGGCATTAAATATGCTGCATGTACAGCTATCTGGCTGAGGAAACTGACCATGGTCGCACTGCAAACATACTGAAATTCTCGACAGATTCTGCATACCAGAATGGACAGATTTCTGCAAACCACATACTAACTTTAAGAAGGAATGCGAGAAATTAATCCCTGAGAGGGAAAAGTGGGTGAATGACCCTGATTGGCCCACTAACAGCATTCAGATCTACACAGATGGATCTAAACTGGATAACAGGGTCGGAGGGGGTGTCTATTCGGAACGATTGGAGATACAAAGATCGTTTCGCCTTCCGGATCACTGTAGCGTATTTCAGGCCGAGCTGGCGGCCATACAAGACGCTGTGGACTGCCTTAGGGAGAACGCAGTCTCTCAGAAGCACATTTATATTTTCTCAGACAGTCAAGCAGCACTGAAAGCCCTTGACTCTGCACAGCTAATTCTGAAACTTTAGTAGGCTGTCGCAGATCACTTAACGTGATGGCTGAACAGTTTACTCTGCATCTGGTATGGATTCCGGGACATGAGGGCATACCATGGCGAATGAGCTTGCAAGAAAGGGTACATCCCTTCCACTTTCGCCATCCTGGAAGTGGTTGGGCATGCCGCTCTCCACCTGCAAGCTCAAGATAAAGGAGGCTCTACTGATGGAAACGTGAGCCAGGTGGAAGCATCATGATAGATGTCACACGGCAAAACTCACATGGCCGGAATGGAATGAGAAGAGATCGCGAGAGCTTCTCACCTTCCGTAAGAGTGATATTTCCTTAGTGTTAGATCTTCTTACGGGTCCGCATGCGGAAAGGATTGGCGCTCCATTTAATGATAATTGTAGAAGCTGCGGCAACGAAGACGAACCTCAAACTGTTACTCATCTACTCTGTGAATATCCAGCGCTCGGTAGAAGAAGGCAACGTTTTATGGGCAAGATGTTTCTCGTAGATACGACTGATATAGCTGAGGTCAATTCATGACGCATAGTTAGCTTCATAAACTCAACGAAGTGGTTTGATAAGGAAAGTAGGAACAAATCCGACCGATAGGTTTAACGATTTTTGATTTATGATTAATAATATTTATAAAATAAATTTTGTCACAAGTGGGTGGTGCCACGCCCATTTAAAAAATTTTTTTCAAATTTTTATCAGCAGGCTTAATATCCGTCCACATGTCAAATTTCAACATTCTAGGTGTATTATTTACTAAATATTCAGGTTTTTTGTGTTTTCCAAAATGTTATATGTATAAAAATTGGGCGTGGTTATCATCCGATTTCGCTCATTTTCAATACCACTCTATTCTGGGTCCAGATAAGCTCGTGTACCAAATTTGGTGAAGATATCTCAATATTTACTCAAGTTATCGTGTTAACGGACAGACGGACGGACATGGCTCAATCAAATTTTTTTTTCGATACTGATGATTTCTCGATTCCTTTATACCTGTACAACCAACCGTTATCCAATAAAAGTTAATATACTCTGAGTATAAAAAGCAAGCAAACAATAATAATTGTGTCAAAAAAATAACGATCACAACTACAAACTTACAAATGTCGAATAAGTCAAAAATGTAATGAATGCTCAACAAACTTGATTAAAGATTTAAAATAAATTTCATTGAAAAACTGCTACAAGAGTGTTAATCAGCACAATTCCATTGTGTAGTATTCGACTTTACGATGCACACTGCCAAACACAAAGCAATAAAACGCTTGGAGAAACTCGATTTGGTATTGCGTATTGTGTTTGTCCAGATATTACACAGAACTCTTAGTGTGCATTAAAATACGCACGAATGCACGCCCACCTCGTGCACGCTACGAAGGAGTTTTGTGTTTCACTACGCCTACGCAGGCAGTCAGGACAAAAATTTTAGTTTAAATGGCGAAGGGTTGTTTGTTGAGCCATTTTCTTGAAATCGTAATATTTAGAAAACTTTTTTGTCCGGGAAGTGGAACAGGGACCAACCTATTAAAAAAAAAATTAATTAAATTACGCTAAGTGTAACATAATTTAAAGAATAAATCTTCCGGTAATGACAGAATCGGAACTTCAGTTATTAGTGGCTTATGGTAAAAAGAGCTTCCTTTATACAAAATTTCAAGTACATCGAACCTTTAAAACAATTTGTTCCAATAGATCGGTCCTTGGTCCATATCTCGGAAAGACAATTTTCGAAAACACTCTCGGCGTCGCTGTGAAGCCTTCCTAGAAATTCGAATATATATTTACGCACATCCGTATGCAACCCATTCAAAGCAAGTTTGCTCGCACAATCCACAGCAAACATACACACGAATCGCATATTCAACCTGTGACTTTTGTGTCACAGTTTTTTTATAATTTTACTGTCATAATTTTTTCATAACGCTCTTTAAGAAGTATGCGAGGCTGCTTCTACAAATGCTTCATTGCGGAAGAAATGCGTCATATATTTCATCATTTTTTTTGTCAATCGTGCGTTTTCTATATGTGTTAAATTTGGCTTAGAAAAGGTGTAAGATATTCTGCCCTTTCTGCGGATACTAGACGAAAATTCTTACATGAAAAGTTAAAATAGAACTGCTTAAAACTTATATCACAGTCGAGTCACTTTCGATTAACCTATTAAATTCTCTCTGATTTGCAGTAATTACCCGGCGGCGAAGGAATGCATTACGTAATCCAATACTTCTCCAACACTTCTAGTTCAGTATGCAATACAGAATCAATTACAATCAGTATTACTTTTCCATAAGCATGGCCGCTTTGTGGACAGAACTGATTATTTACATCATTACTGGTAATGGAGTAAGCAAACGATATCCGAACCATCTTCGGATGTTTATTGTATTGGCATTGTAGAGAGGTCACCCACATAACGATACACAAATCTGAAGTGGTAAGTGATCTTGGAACAAAATCACTGTACAACTAGGGCAGAATTCAAAGGCAGGGTAACAGCAAAGTAAATTATGTATTTGCATTCATGCCATTTTTAAAATGTTTATTTTTATTTAGTCATTTTAGAAATTAACAAACGTATGTGAAATTTTTCAACAGAAATGCTTCAAAAAACTAAAGTAGCAACTACAAACCTAACCTACATATATACATACTGTGAGGACCCCAAAACCGAGGGTTTTGTACCCTCACAACATATACCTATTTTTCCATTTTTCTCACATACATGTTATACAAGAATTGAATCTAACTCTGAATTTAACATTTATACATTTTTATGACATGAATTATATCTTTATGAATTACACGTCAAAACACATACATGCGGTTGCATATTGAATTATTATTTACTAAATTGAATGACAAACCAGACTTGCGCACTTTTGCACGCAAGCAAAATATTAACATTTTTCGCCCACATAAATTTCAAATATAGGTCACCCTAACATACACTCAAACATTTGGAAGGAAAGTGGAAATGCACAAAACATAAAATTGTACCGGTCAACCAACCCTTTGCGCATCCAATGCACTCAGCTACAAATACAACATACATAATAATTTGGATAAACGAAGACCAACAGTAAAAGTCGCCAAACTAAGCGCCGCTACTAGTTGGGACTTTTCTCTACATACTTACGTACAAGCATACGACACACCAACGCACGCCCTAAGCAGAAGCCGAAAGCATCAAACGAGGCCAACGCACCATCAAAACCAAGTGACAGCGAACATACGCATAAACACAAATGATCGAATTCGATAGGTACAGCAAAGACTGGAAAACACGGCAGGCATACAACAAGCGTACGTACAAGATTTGGTACATTGTTCGCTATGTATATTAGGGCCCCCGAAAATTGGGATATGAAATGCCGGGATAGCGGATTGTCATACATGATCGAAAATATCCATATACATATGTATATATACAGATGTACAACCATATGTATGATAATGGAAAGAGGGAAAACGCATGTTAGCATGTAAGCGTATGTATGCACTAATAGAATACAGCGAAAGTAGCGTTAAACTAGAATTCCATTTTTGCATTCTCACCTTTTATAATTGTTAAAATTGGTATTGTAAAATTACTGACTGCCTGCGCGCAGTCCCACATAATTTTATAACGGAGGAATTATTACCAATGAATTGTTTTTAGGAAATAACCGTCCGCCGGCGTACAAAATCATATATAAGGGCGGCAAATTAGCTTCTAAGATCAGAAGCTAGGAGATAGGCATACGAGTCAGTGGGTTTCTACCACTGATCAGCACGACCTGAAGGTTTCTACTTCATTTCGTGATTATTTTATATTCAGTAGGAGGTTTCTACTCCAACTGACGGAGAGCTTAGCAGAGGGGTTCTACCTCCGCTACTCTTATTTAGACAGAGAGTAGGAGTAGCCATTAAGGATATTGATCCCTTTGAATAAATATTATAACGTTTTCCAAAACCCCTTTGCTTATTTATTTCAAGCGGAATAGGTTCCCCACCAAATATAGGAACCCTGGACGGACTGGGCATACCTCAGCAGGAATAAGTCCGTCACAATACTCTTTCTTATAATTAATAAAAAATCTGAAATATTCTTTGAGATAAAAAACGTCAAAAGGATAAAAGAACAAACTAAAATACGAAGCCCATATTATGCACATATTTTTCTTATGACTATATCTTTACTAACTTGGTGACTTTTTATGTATTCCCAGCACTTCCAATATTTTCCTTATTTTTATGATGTTTAATTGTATTGTCGTACTTTCGTTTTTCTAATCGACCCTTTTGCGTTTTGAATACTTGTCATATTGTTTATATATGAGCTCATTGGTTCCATCAACTTTTAAAGCATCTGTAAATTAAACAAAAATTAGGACTTGATTTGCACATATATATATATGCTAGAACTCCACAATGCACACTCTAAATAAGAAGAAACCTATTATTATATTATGTAAATCTAAGTAATTTAACTGAAAAACTCACTTAAATAATTAAAATTTCTTTTTTATTATTTATTGCCTGAGGTTTTTTGCTTTTCAATTTTTTCACTACTATTTACAGCGCATAATCTTCACACGAATAATGGACTGACGCGTGCCACAAAACGATCTACATATACATATATATACATATATATATATATTTTTTTTTTTTTTTGGCGGGGAGGCTGAAAAATGTCTAATGCACCATAATTGCTGCCGTCGCAGCAACCGTTTGTCCGTAGACTAAAAAACAGCCCCGTTTTGGAACCGTCGCCCACCCCGGCACCACTTTCATATTACTTCAGGGTGGCGTTCCATATTTCTCATTTTTTAAGAGCTTACTGTTGTCCCTGTGTCCAGGTTCCGCTATTTGCTCTGAGTGTCCATTTAATCGCCACTGCTTTGCATGCGCATTTCTCTGCGCTCCCTCTCAGCATCCACCAGGCGTATCATTACTATAAATGCCATTTTGCTCACTGCAGTCCAGCACTCTTTCCTGTTGCACATATGTGATACTAAATTTCTCGTGGTAGGTTCCTCCCCAAAGACTCCATGCAAGGCGAGTCTTTCCTCGTGGAAACGGGGGCAGTGGAGCATAACGTGTTCTGTGTTTTCTAACTCCGTGGTACACATTGGGCAATGAGGATCTTTCTCTATCCTACGCTTCCATAAATACTCTTTGAAAACGCCATGTCCACTCATTATCTGCATGAGATGGTAGTTCAGTTCGCCGTGCTTCCGCTCATTCCATTGAGCTACGTTCCAAACTAGCGTGAAAGTCCAACGCCCTTTACTCGAGGCCTCCCTCCGTTCTTGCCACTTAGCTATTGTTTGTGTCCTTGCTCTTTTCTTGTCTTCTTCAGATGGTCGCTCGATATTTGTGTTATACAGATCGGCCATTTCGATTGCCAGTAAGTCCACTGGGATTTTCCGGGTTAGAACCAGGATCGCGTCATCGGACACCGTCCGATAAGCACTTGCTATCCTTAAAGAAGCAAGTCGGTACGCTGCTAATATATATTTTTGATGGGTCCGTTTAGATCCATACCACACTGGTGCTGCGTATAGTATTATTGAGCTGGTTACTGTGGACAATAGCTGACGTGTAGCTTCGCTCGGACCACTAATGTTAAGCATTATTCGCATAAGTTCTCCATTAACTTTGGTAGTTTTCTCCCCACCGCTCTGAAGTGCTATTTGAAAGTTAACTTAGAGTCAATGTGCACTCCTAAGTATTTTTAGGAATCCTTTGAAGTGATTTGATGATCCCCGAAAGTTAAGAGTAACTCGCTCGCCGACCGTTTTGAGCTTACTAATACCACTTCCGTCTTTTAGCTAGACAACTCCAGTCCCGTATTGGTCAGCCATTCCGTTATTCTTGCTACGGCGTCATTATATAATGCATGAAGCAGGTCCAGTTTCTTGGCCACTACTATCACTGCAATATTATCAGCATATCCCACAGTTTGCGTATTTTTTGGGAGATCAATCTTTAGCACCCCGTCATACATTACATTCCAAAGCGTTGGACCGAGAACAGATCCCTGTGGGACGCCTACTGTGATTTTGTACTCTTTTGCTCCTTGATCCGTGTCAAAGAGAAGTACTCTGTCTTTAAAATAGCTACCTATTATTCTGCGTAAGTAAGCTGGAGTGCCGAAGCTTTGCAGCGCTGCCATTATCTGCATCCATTTCGCAGTGTTAAAAGCATTCTTGATGTCCAATATAATCAGTGCACAAAACTTCCTTTTATTTTGGCCTCCAGAGATAGCTTCTCTAGTATATTGACGACTGTTTGTATTGCATCTACGGTGGATCTTGATTTGCGAAATCCATATTGACTATTCGATAAGCCACCTGGTCTTTCTAGAGTCAGCTGTAGGCGCTCACTAATTATACGCTCGAAAATCTTCTCTAGGGAATCCAGCATACAAAGTGGCCTATATGAGGATGGTTGGTCCGGCTGTTTACCACGTTTCAGCAATAGGACAAGTCTTTGTCGTTTCCACGGGCGAGGGAACACGCCTTCTTGCATACAGGCATTAAAAAGATCAGTAAATAATGTAGCCCTAGTTGTGATAGCGGCTTTAAGGGCTATGTTTGGTACTTCGTCCGGTCCTGGGTATTTTTTATTAGCAACTCTTTTTGCAGCGTCCAGCACCTCTTGCTCTGTAATTTAAGGAATTTCCGTACTTTCTAGATCCTCGCCTGGATAAGTCCAGCGATTTTGCACCGGGAAAAGTGTTTCAACAATAATATTCATCAGTATCGGGCACGTAGGTTGCTGTGATATCGGTCCTTTAACTTTGGCCATCACAGTTCTGTAGGCTGATCCCCAAGGATCTAGGTGTACATTATCCAGCAGTTCCCTAAAGCACAACTTCTTGCTCTTTTTTATGGCATTTTTAAGTGCCTTTCTTCGTGCGACATAGGTGCTGTGTAACTCCGCATATCGTGATGATGAGCGTGCCCTCTGCGCTATTCTTCGTGCTTTGTGACATTTTCTACGCTCTTCCGCAATTACGTAATTCCACCAATATACCAGAGTGCGCTGTGCTTTTCCGCGACTTCTGGGCATGGCAGCATCACATGCCATACATAGCAACTTAGTTATTTGAACCGACCGGTCTTCCGCATACGATTCTCGTACTATGGAGTCCTTCCAGATTATGTCAAATATTTGTGGGTCGAAAAGGTGCTGTTTCCATTTCCTACTTTGTCGATGTCTTGCTGCTACCGTTCGTGGAGTTTCGAGCAGCTCTACGCTAATACGTTGCTTATGGACGATTTTGTTCGTCTTGCTATTTCGCTGCTAGCGAAGGTGAGATCTATAATGGATCGTCTGGTACCTCGTCGAAGGTATATATCCCTGGTTCATTTAGGAGTTCTAGCCTCAAAGAAGTAAGGCTTTCGAGAAGAACTCTCCCTCTTTCGTTGGTTGGTCTACTTACCCACACAGTTCTCTATGCATTGAAGTCTCCACACACTAAAAGCGGGTGTTTACCTCGTTCTTCAATGGTGATCCCGTATATCATGTACATATATATGTAAAAGTATGAACATACATATGTATGTATATATGTATTTTACACGAACCTTCACGAAATTTTAAAATCTCTATTACGAAGAATGCATAGAAATTTCTTCATTACAAGTCACATGCACGGTTCCAGGGGGGGGGGGGGGGGGACTTTTTTTTGTATTGACTGTAATGAAGTATATAATACTAATCTACAGAGTAATTTCCTATCACAAAACGGATTTGAACTAATTTTTACTAATTTTTAATTTTTCTTGCGTTTTTACGTTCAAGGGGGGGGGGGGGGGGGGGGGACTTTTTTTTTAAATATATGTAATAATAACGTAAAAAAGCAAGAAAAATTAAAAATTAGTAAAAATCCGTTGTGTGATAAGAAATTACTATGTAGATTAGTATTATATACTTCATTACAGTCAATACAAAAAAGTCCCCCCCCCCCCCTGGAACCTCGCATGCAAGTCTGCATACAATCTAAATGAATGTAATACATTACTTATAAGGGTTTCGTAATGCACGTGAAAGGATCGCAGACTCACTTCGCCGCTGGGTAGGAGAGATAAAAATACCTACTAGTAAACCTCTATCGATAGGTCAGAGACTAACTTTTATGGTGGGAAACGCCGTCTTTATTATAACCTGGGTTGCAGGAGTACTTAAGATAACCTGGGCCACTTCAGTTAGGTCTTTATTTGAGTGGTTTTTCCAATAATGTAATAAATCAAGAGGGGAGTTCAGGATATTGTGCAAATGGTCTACCGTCATTGTATTTGTAAACTGTTTTAATATTTTTACACAAAAAGCCAACAAATTTTACCGCTATGCATTTGCTACGTCATGGAAACATCAAACACCGTAGGTTATTTTTCATCATTGAAAAAAAACAAATCGTGAAAATCAAAATTTTAAACTAATAAAAAGAAAACAAAAACCTTTTAAGCATTTCCTTTATGTACATAAATGGATAAAATCAGCAAAAAACCTATCCTTATATAAAGACATATTCTTGCTGAACTTTGATTTTAAAATATTGACTTAGAAATTAAAATATAAAAGTGGGCGCACTTAATTGACTAGTATTGATAAGTTGACTCCTTTTCTGTCTTAAGGCTTTTGACGGCAGGCCGCCAACCCAAAACCTATTTTAAAGAACTTAAATCGCGCTCATGTCATTTTAAATTTAAAATAACTTTTTAAATATAAAATAGGATTTAAGTTGACTACAACAGACTTAAAATGATGCTTAATCATTCCAGGACCATTTCCGTACTCCAGAGATTATAGCAAGACAATTGCGGATATTTTTCAGGATGAAACCGGAAGTATTTGGGCCAGTTCGAAACCGTGTATGGAATCTTTTCGGAACGACTTTTAGAATACATCAGGATTATTTCAGAAATTTTTACGAACAAATTGCTTTTGTTTAATTAATCTTTTATAGATTCGAAATTTTGAGACTATTAAAGGACCGTTTCGGGATTATTTGGGGAACGTTTTCGGGACTATTTCAAATTTCTCTAAGACTATTTCGGGACCGTTTCGGGATTATTTGGGGAACGTTTTCGGGACTATTTCAAATTTCTCTAAGACTATTCGGGACCGTTTAGAGACTGTATTCGAGATCTTCTTGGGGCTGTTTCGGATCCGTTTCTGGATTGTTTTCGTAATAATATCGTTGAGACTTTTTAGGAACTAACTCCATATAGTTTCTATATTGTTTTCGAAAGTATTGTACGCTTTTTTAGGGAATCATATCGGAAGTCCTGCCACCGAATAGTTTTTAATTAACGCCGGATCTGTTCGTTTTTTTTCGGGACTATTTAAAAGTATTTCAGGCGAGTATTGGATCCCCCTTTTTAAAGAACTCCACTATATACTTCCTTCTGTTTATCACCCTGTGCTTTTCTCCGTGACTGCGCGTATTTCGTGAATTGTTGGGACTATTTAAAGATTATTTTCTGGACGATCTCATTACCTTTTTCAAGATCATATCTTGGCTTATCGTGCGGACTGCGACGCGGTTTTAAGCTAGTTTTACGAATATTTGAAAGATAACAGACGTTTAAATCCACAAAAAATTAACGCCTTATTAATACTTAACGAAAGGTATTGATTATGTCCGCCCATTTAAGTTCGAGCGGTGTTTTCGTTCAGAATTTCGTGCACTTCTCCCAACTCTGGTTATTTGCCAGTATATTATAGAAACTACTAGCAGTTTTGAAACAGATAAAGCTAATTAAGACTACTTTTTGTATTTTTCCACTAAAAAAACCGTCATTGTACATATATCAATTTGATAACATCTTTCAATTGTGTAAATATACATATATACATATCAACAAACAATTACTAGGAATTTTTCTTTTGAAAAAGTGTAGCATGATGTTTGGTCAAAGCCACGTTCATTTCATTTCGCTGGTATATGCGTCCATTAATTCTGTTTGTTTAACTGATTAAAAATTTCCATTATAGTTATTAATTAATTGGGCTTATTAGGCTCCTATGTCAGACAATTTTTATGGGAGGGTCTCCGTAAAACAGTGATCTCACGGCTACGGATACGAATTTTTAGTGCTACATGTTCTAAGAACAAATAAACCACAATCTCGGTGCTAGAAATTGGTGGCAAGATCATGACAAATGAAAATCGCCAAAAAGATATCTTGCGGCACCTGCCACTTCAATAGCTTTGGAAAAGGTATTTCCGGTGCCGAAAATGCAGTACATAAGTCCCACACGTAATGGTTTATAGTCGAGTAAAGACACTGGCTTATTTTCTTAGACCTGAATACGAATAGCTCAATATCAAATAATATATTCCTCGATACGAGCCTTTTCTGTATTCAATGCTTATTGGAATGATAAATACTGCCAGTATTTAAGTAGTGTGATTACCGTTAGAGGCCACCTTGGGTAATGGAAGCGTGCTCTGCCTACTACACCGATGATCCCGGGATCAAGCCCCGATCAAAGCAACAAATTTAGAAACAAGTTTTTTCAATCTCAGTGAAAATTCATCTGATTTGCAGATGCCGTTCGGGGTCCGTGTAGAACATGCAAGTCCCATCTCGCCAATTTCCAGCAAAAATTAAAGGGAGCATGACGCAAATTGGAAGAGAAGCTTGGCCAAATATCTCTTCTGAGGTTATCGCGACTTGCATAAAAATTTTTTTAGACCGCTAATAAATGAATATGATACATTAGTCTGTTTCTTTCCCTATATATCCGAAAAATGGTTATTAAAGGGATCTATATAAATGCGGATAGTTTCACAAACGAATACTAACCGAATATCCATACTTCCAGGATTTTATCCGCATCAACGGATAATCCGGATTTTCAAATATGCAGATACTCCCAGCCTTTGCTAATGTAGTTCAAAATTACATCTACAGGTGCCTAAGGGTAGTGGTTGAAAATATCTCGAAGGCCTAAAGGGGAGATTGTATATAATTCCACTTAGCAAAAACGGGCTCGTTGCCCTCTTTCTTGTAAATTTTACCATAAATAAGACACCAAGCATCAATCTACGAGTCTGTAATGTATCAAATGAATTATTTTTAGACGTCTGCTGTAGGGAATGAGATTTCGTTCTGGATCCCATGTTAAGTCTCTCCACGCGAAAAGTAAACATTGTTTTTGCACCGATTTAAATTTTTCGGAATAAAGTTGATAGCGCGGGTTCCATACTACTGATGCATATTGCACTATTGGTCTACTCTGCCAGGTAAAAAGCGTTTTGGTAATGTTCGCGTCATTGAATCGCTTAGAGCAACGTTTAACAAATGGCAAAACCCCTTAAACTCTGTTGACGCTACTTTCAATATGAGGTTTGAAATCAAACTTAGAATTAGACAGCAAGCCCAACTTCTCGGATCACATGCGAGAAACCTGCGAAAGAACCAAACGCACAATAGCGAATTTGAGTAGATTAATGGCAAACACAGGCGTTCCAAAGCCATATACAAAGAAGATGCTTTTATCAGTCTCGAATTCTATACAGTGCAGAACTCTGAGTGAACGCAATGAAATACCAGAAGAACCGAATCGGCCACAACTCGGTCCAGCACAGAGGGGCGCTGCGAATATATTCGGCTTACTGCTCGGTCTCGGCTGGGACCATACCAATATGTCATGTCGCTGAGGAAAGCGGATCGGAAGTGAGTAGAGCTGCTGTTGCCATGCAGTCGTGAAGAGAATCGAAAGAGAATGGATTCGACGCTGGCAATAACAGTGGGGAAACAGAACCGTAGGAAAGTTTACTAGGGAACTAATCGCTGAACTGAATCCATGGTTGAAGCGACCACATGGAGAGGTTTCTGACACAGTTTCTAACTGGATGCGGTTATCTCCGCAAATATCTGCACAGAACGTGCAAGGTTGGTAACCCGAGCTGCTTGATTTGTGGGAAAATAAACGATGTACGCCACACTTTTTCGAATGCCCGCACTACTCCGATTAGCAAAGGATAATTGGCGACCTATCCCTGGGCAGTGTCATCAATAACATGAGCTGCCGAAGCGACAAATGTAGTACGAACAGCACATGTGTGAGGCATATACTTATCAGTAAACGAGAAAACGGATGCCTATCCCATTAGCGAGAGAGTATCTATGGACCTTACGTAGCGCACACCCGTACCTAAAGTACTGCGAAACACGGTCCCAGGGGGGATTTCCGCGGGCCGTCAGAGGTGAGGTTTTAGGGGTAACCTTTTATGGAAGAGGAGAGACCTACACTCGGGGAGTCTCGCATTGAGGGTTAAATATCCCGGCCAGTACATAAAACATTTCCTCCTTCCACGAAACCGAAAAAAAAAAATATATATATATATATATATATATATGCAGCTACTTACAAAAACAACTTATAGATTAAAAACTTATTTTTCACTCCATCTTTTTAAATAACCAAATCCACCGTCTTTTTTGCTTGCGAGCGTCATAATTTCTCAATTAATACGTTCGATTGTGTTTGGTCTTATGTCTAACATAAAAGCGTTTTTAAACAATCGAAATCAGCAGAAAGCCTCAACAATTATAAGAATGTTGTGCCAATGAGTGACGCCGCCTGCCACAAAAATCAAAGTCTTCCCCCCTACTCTGTTTCTTTGACTTATCAACCCCCCAACCCCTCATGTATGTCGAACTTGAAAGTAAATTGAAAATGCCATTAACCCATTCGCTGCTACAGCTGAGATATGCTGCATGAATTATTAAAAATAATGCCGAAAAAATTTTAAATTTTAATAAGTATGCCACTCGATACAGACTAGAGATTACGCCGCCGCCGATTTTGGTCGTATTTCGCACGCCGCCGCCGAGGGATTCTGCCAGTTATAAGAAACTAATTGCGAAATTTAACTCTTTCTAACTGTTCAAAAGTTATTTAAAACAAGTAAAGGTGTCTAATTTCGGGTGTAACCGAACATTATATACTCAGCGTGAACTTCAATTGTACATTTCATTTCAGATAAATTACTTTTCTACATAACAGGTGGCACTCCCCGTTTAAAAAAAAATAGCTCCCCATTTCCTCTTACAATAAAACTTGATAAGTGAAATACCATTGACTTTCTTAGTCATAAAAGAGGCGGTGCCACGCCCATTTTCTAAAATTTTAATGTTTTCCAATTTAGTGTTATAATTCAATTTAGAAAGTAAAATTCTATTGATATAAAGCTCTTTTTTGCTAAGATATAGCTTACTATTTTCGTCTACAACCCTTTTAGAAACCTTATTTATAAAAGTGGGTGTGGTCCCAAACCGATTTCGTAAATTTTTCTTCAAGCATTCCTTATAGTAAAGGCAACCTCTCTGTCGAATTTTGTTACGATAGGTTTAACGATTTTTGATTTATGATTAATAATATTTATAAAATTAATTTTGTCACAAGTGGGCGGTGCCACGCCCATTTATAAATTTTTTATTAAATTTTCGTCAACAGTCTTAATATCAGTCCACATGTCAAATTTCAACATTCTAGGTGTATTATTTACTAAATAACCAGATTTTTTGTGTTTTCCAAAATGTTATATATATAAAAAGTGGGCGTGGTTATCATCCGATTTCGCTCATTTTCAATACGAACCTATTGTGGGTCCAGATAAGCTCGTGTACCAAATTAGGTGAAGATATCTCCATATTTACTTAAGTTATCGTGTTAACGGGCGGACGGACGGACATGGCTTAATCAATTTTTTTTTGATACTGATGATTTTGATATATGGAAGTCTATATCTATCTCGATTGCTTTATACCTGTACAACCAACCGTTATCCAATCAAATTTAATATACTCTGTGTGCAAAGCACGCTGAGTATAAAAAGAGGTGCTTTCGATGTCAGTTTAACACGGACTTTGAAATGATTCTTACCTCATACTTAAGTTGAGGATATATGTACGTATGAGAAGGGTTTGAAAAATCACTTGGGCTTACATTCAAACATCTGTTGTTTATTTGCGAAACTATACAATAGCGTCTGAAATATTAATTTTGATTTTCACACTTCATCCTTCAACACCCAAGTCTCCCTGTTTGACATTTCCTAATGTTGGCGGCCCTATCCAAAACTAGACCCTTGGAGTGAATCACATTGATTATAGCCTATAAACAAAGTTTAAATATCACATACACGTTAGGACTCCTTTTGAAAATGTGAATACGTAGGCACATATATTTGCCTGGTGAGGCTTTGTCCTTCGCAAGAACACTCAAAGTGGTGAAGCAAAAGCTTTCCCAAGACAGTCGAACTAATGACCGCGTGTGCTACTACCCTAACGTAGTGGACAGTCGAACTAGTCTGAAAACTGAAGCTACGCGGCCATCCATAATGAGCTCTTATGTCATAAGGCTGGAAAACAGCAGTTAACATCTTTCAACTTAAAATCGGTCGACTTTCATTTTAAAACATCATTTTGATTTAACAAAAACTATTGAAAACAATGTTGAGAATACAAACTTCTGCAAACTTTGGTCTACATTTAAAAAATTGTATCCAGGGTCCTTGTAAAATTTTAATTATGTGGATTCGCCGAGGTTTATAAGATTTTCACCCATGAGTTACGCAATGGCATCCACTTAGACTGCTTATTATTTCGAGGGCGGGGTCCTTGGCTTAGGAGCTATACCTAGAGCTTCTAGGAAAGTGAAGTCGACGAATGTATGAGTTCGAAGTCGCAGTCCTAAGCTTCTGTGCTGGCATATGGTTTGAGGGTAAGGAGGAGTGGTAGCGACTGGTGGTGGGGATTGCTACTGTTCGCACATCGGGAATTGTAGCTCGAAAAAACTACATGCGCCCTGTGCTACGAGATTCATGACTATTAATAGAACATTAATAGAAACCATCAGTCGCCTTTGTGCGTATACAGACAAATGTGTGACCATTTTCTTAAACGGTTTTGTTTAGCTTGACTTGACATTGGCATTGAAATTTAAGTAACTTTCCGATAGGCTACAAGCTTGAAACTTGGAATATAGTTCAGAACCCGATGGCAATGCAATAATAAAGAAAAAAACTCTGATAGGTGGCACAAGGATCGAGATATTCAAAAAAATTGTATTTGTGATACGATTTGCTCCATATTGGGAGCACATAATACATACATGAATAAAAAGCGACCTATGATGCCCGATTTGGCTCATATTTGGAACAAATATTGCATACAGTCCGGTAGAAGTGACATCAAAATATTTTGGAGTTCGAGGAGGGACAAGCATACTTGGCGCTCAGTCGAGTAAAGTCTTTGCAAGGATTATGTATTGGGGACTTAGATTGTAACAAATTGTCAGGAAAGAGTCCTCATAATAATAAGTCACTAAATGAACTAATTTGAATGAGAAATAATAGGCAATTAAATAAAGACTAAAAACTTGAAAATAAAACAAGTAAGGAAGAGCTTTGGAGACAAAATAAGGGAAAATCACCATTTAGCAAAATGAAACTATGGTAACCCTGGAATGTGTTTGTATCACATGGGTTTCGAATGAAAGGTGTTAATGGGTACTTTAAAAGGGAGTGGGCCTTAGTTCTATAGGTGGACGCCTTTTCGAGATATCGCCATAAAGGTGGACCAGGGGTGACTAGAATGCGATATGGCTATCAAATTAAAGGTATTAAAGAGGGTTTTTAAAAGGGAGTGGCCCTTAGTCGTTTATCTGAAGGCGTTTTCGAGTTATCGATGAAAATGTGGACCAGGGTGACCCAGAACATCATCTGTCGGGGACCGTTAATTTATTTATATATGTAATACCACGAACAGTATTCCGGCCAAGATTCCAAAGCTTTTGATTTCGCCCGCTTTTACAAATTTTTTTCTAAGTTATATTTTGCGTCAATAAACCAATCCAATTAATTACCTTACCATGTTTCATCCCTTTTTTTGTATTTGGTATAGAATTATGGCATTTTTTTCATTTTTCGAAATTTTCGATATCGGAAAAGCGGGCGTGGTCATAGTCGGATTTCGGCCATTTTTTATACCAAGATAAAGTAAGTTCAGGTAAGTACGTGAACTGAGTTTAGTTAAGATATATCGTTTTTTGCGCAAGTTATCGTGTTAACGGCCGAGCGGATGGACAGAAGGCCGACTGTGTATAAAAACTGGGCGTGGCATCAACCGATTTCGCCCATTTTCACAGAAAACAGTTAACGTCATAAAATCTATGCCCCTACCAAATTTCAAAAGGATTGGTTAATTCTTGTTCGACTTATGGCGTTAAAAGTATCCTAGACAAATTAAATGAAAAAGGGCGGAGCCACGCCCATTTTGAAATTTTCTTTTATTTTTGTGTTTTGTTGCACCATATCATTACTGGAGTTGAATGTTGACATAATTTACTTATATACTGTAAAGATATAAAATTTTTTGTTAAAATTTTACTTTAAAAAAAATTTTTTTTTTAAAAGTGGGCGTGGTCCTTCTCCGATTTTGCTAATTTTTATTAGGCGTACATACAGTGACAGCAGTAACGTTTCTGCCAAATTTCATCATGATATCTTCAACGACTGCCAAATTACAGCTTGCAAAGTTTTAAATTACCTTCTTTTAAAAGTGGGCGGTGCCACGCCCATTGTCCAAAATTTTACTAATTTTCTATTCTGCGTCATAAGATCAACTCATCTACCAAGTTTCGTCGCTTTATCTGTCTTTTGTAATGAATTATCGCACTTTTTCGGTTTTTCGAAATTTTCGATATCGAAAAAGTGAGCGTGGTTATAGTCCGATATCGTTCATTTTAAATAGCGATCTTAGATGAGTGCTCAGGAACCTACATACCAAATTCCATCAAGATGCCTCAAAATTTACTCAAGTTATCGTGTTAACGGACGGACGGACGGACGGACGGACATGGCTCAATCAAATTTTTTTTCGATCCTGATTATTTTGATATATGGAAGTCTATATCTATCTCTATTCCTTTATATATGTACAACCAACCGTTATCCAATCAAACTTAATATGCTCTGTGAGCTCTGCTCAACTGAGTATAAAAATTGTTTAAGTTTAACGGTTTTATTGACAACAATACTTATAGCATATCTCCACCTAGAGCTTTAACTGAGAAGATTTAATAAATCTCTTATTTTAACCTGCACTGTCTCTACTGTAGTTTATATGACGTTTTATTTTTTCGTATTAAAAACTTATAAAGCGCGGCTACACTGCAAAAATCGCGAGTACTCCATGCATGCATGTATGGAGTACTAGGTATGGACCAACCCAGTACTCCAAAATTAGCCACAATTCATACAAAAGATATGGTCCAATTAACATTGCGATGTCCCAGGAGTGTACCGTATACTCCAGCTCCGCATTACATCAGAGTAATCCATGGAGTACCCACAGTCCAGTAAACATCGTGTAGTGATTACAATCGTTAAAAACGAGCAATGATCGGCTTATAATATGTATGTTCGTGTAGAAACATGAGTTGGTCCATTTCTGCATTACAGTGGAGTATAATGGTAAGTACTCCAGTGGACCACATGATCCAACGATTTTTGAAGGGTACGTGCACAGTTTCGCTTTGGGGTACAGTTGGTATAAGTCAGGTTGAAATCTATGTAGCCCATTTTAAGAAACATAATGAATAAGACTGGGTCGAAAAAAAAGTTGTCAATGTCCGCCCTTAAATTTAAAGATTATGTTGAGAAGGTTTCAAAAAAAAAAATTTTTTTTTTATCCTTCGAAATACAGCCGAAAATGTTTTTTGTTGTAACTTGGTTATTTGACGTCCGATTTTTAAAATTGATATGTCATTATTTTGAGAAGCTTCAAACTTCCGTTTAATGCCCTTTTAAGCTATGAAGTCGTTTTCTCATGATTAGGGCAGCTAACAAAATTTTAATATATGCTTTTTTCCTTACCAAACGAAAGTACTTAAAAATTCAAGAAAATGTTGCTTTGTAACCATATTACTAAAATAATAAACAAAGAAGTTATAGCACTTTCAATATATATTGTAACTGTTATTTTACCTGATTCTTATTATACCTAAACCTGAAACTCATGATATTTTTGGAGGAAAAATTTGCAGGGTTTGCATTGAAAAGTTAATAAAGATATACCAAATATCATGAATAGGGGAAGTCAAAGTAAATAAGTGAGTCAAACCTGTTGTTTCGTAGTTAAAATAATAACGCTATGCGACAAAATCAACTTTTTTTCTGGGTATTGGACAAAGCCCACTTTTTTATAGAGATTGAGGCTTAAGTAAACAAAGTACTATCTCCGTTTTTCGAAGATAGCCTCCAAAAAATAGATATCGGCCTACGAAGTTCGAAATTCTACATTTCGAAATTTTATTATACTCAGTTGAGCAGAGCTCACAGAGTATATTAACTTTGATTGGATAACGGCTGGTTGTACAGGTATAAAGGAATCGATATAGATATAGACTTCCATATATCAAAATCATCAGTATCGAAAAAAAATTCGATTGAGCCATGTCCGTCCGTCCGACCGTCCGTCTGCCCGTTAACACGATAACTTCAGTAAATGTTGAGGTATCTTGATGAAATTTGGTACGTAGGTTCCTGGGCACTCATCTCAGATCGCTATTTAAAATTAACGATATCGGACTATAACCACGCCCACTTTTTCGATATCGAAAATTTCGAAATCCCGAAAAAGTGCGATAATTCATTACCAAAGACGGCTAAAGCGATGAAACTTGGTAGGTGAGTTGAACTTATAACGTAGAATAGAAAACTAATAAAATTTTGGACAATGGGCGTGGCACCGCCTACTTTTAAAAGAAGTTAATTTAGAAGTTTTGCAAGCTGTAATTTGGCAGTCGTTAAAGATATCATGATGAAATTTCGCAGGAACGTTATTCTTATTACTATATGTCTGCTTAATAAAAATTAGCAAAATCGGAGAACGACCACGCCCACTTTAAAAAAAAATTTTTTTTTTAAATTCAAATTTTAAAAGAAAAGTTAATATCTTTATAGTATATAAGTAAATTATGACAACATTCAACTCCAGTAATGATATGGTGCAACAAAATACAAAAATAAAAGAAAATTTCAAAATGGGCGTGGCTCCGCCCCTTTTCATTTAATTTGTCTAGGATAGCAAAAATCGATATATCTTTACTAAACTCAGTTCATGTACTTATCTGAACTCACTTTGTATTGGTGTAAAAAATGGCCGAAATCAGACTATGACCACGCCCACTTTTTCGATATCGAAAATTACGAAAAATGAAAAAAATGCCATAATTATATACCAAATAAGAAAAAAGGGATGAAACATGGTAATTGTATTGGTCTATTGACGCAAAATATAACTTTGGAAAAAAACTTGGTAAAATGGGTGTGACACCTACCATATTAAGTAGAAGAAAATGAAAAAGTTTTGTAGGGCGAAATCAAAAGCCCTTGGAATCTTGGAAGGAATACTGTTCGTGGTATTACATATATAAATAAATTAGCGGTACCCGACAGATGATGTTCTGGATCACCCTGGTCCACATTTTGGTCGATATCTCGAAAATGCCGTCACATATACAACTAAGGGCCACTCCCTTTTAAAACCCTCATTAATACTTTTAATTTGATACGCATATCGTACAAACAAATTCTAGAGTCGGGCCTGGTCCACCTTTATGGCGATATACCTAAATGGCGTCCATCTATAGAACTATGGCCAACTTCATCTTAAAATACCCTTTAATACCTTCCATTTGATACAAATGTCATACAAACACATGCCAGGGTTACCCTAGGTTCTTTTTACAACATGGTGATTTTCCCTTACTTTGTCTCCACAGCTCTCAACTGAGTATGTAATGTTCGGTTACACCCTAACTTAGCCTTCCTTACTTGTTTTTTTGTTAACGCGTTCAGCAAATTGAAAAAGTAAAGGTGAAAAGTCACAAGTTAGAGCCTGAATTTATTCAGAAGTCAGAGTCTGACTTTTCACCTCGTATAACAGCTGTTATACTAAATTTCTCAAAAAAAGAATTCAGCCCTTCAAATAAGGGAAAAGAGCGGACCACGCCCACATTTTTACTTTTTCAATTTGCTGAAGGCGTTAACAAAAAAATATAATATTTCGAAATGTAGAATTCCTAACTTCGAACTTCGTAAGCCGATATATATTTCAGGAGACCCTTTTGTTAGCTGACCTAATCATGTGAAAACGACTTCATAGCTTAAAGGGACATTAAAAGTGAATGTGAAGCTTCTCAAGGCCAAAATAATGACATATGAATTTTAAGAATCGGACGTCAAATAACCAAGTTACAACGAAAAAACCTTTTCGGCTGTATTTTGAAGGATCAAAAAATAAATAAAAATTTTTCCGAAACCCTCTCAACAAAACATGTATGGGGACCAACCCAGTCTAAAAGACATATTCTTGCTGAACTTCGATTTTAAAATTTTGACATAGAAAATCTACAAATCTTTGTGAGAAATAAATATATAAAGGTGGAGCGCAATTACTTGACTAAATACGATAAATTTACTCCATTTCTGTCAACTTTCCAATCCATGTAATGTGCGCTCCCTTTATATATTTTTATTTCTCATAAATATTTTTACAATTTATATGTCAAAATTTTAAAATCAAGTTCAGCAAGAATATGTCTTTATATAAGGATACATTTTTCGCTGATTTTGTCCATTTATATAAAGGAAATGATTACAATTTTTTTTTGTTTTCTTTTTATTTGCCTTCCATTAAATTTTTGCGCATTTATATAGTAAATTGTTAAATTTCTTATGGCTTTTGAGGGCAGGCCGCCAACCAAAAACCAATTTTAAAGAGCTTATATCGCGCTCATGTCATTTTAAATTTAAAATAATTTTTGTAAATATAAAATAATATTTAGGTTCACTATAAAAGACGTAATATGATGCTTAAGCATTCCAGGACCATTTCCGTACTCCCCAGATCATAGCAAGACAGTTTGGGAAACGTTTCTGGATGAAATCGGAACTATTTGGGCCAGTTCGATATAGTGTATGGAATCTTTTCGGGACCACGTTTACCTCAGGATTATCTCGGGGTTGTGCTGGAAATCGTTTCAGAACTTTTCATGAACAAATTGCTTTTGTTTTATTAATCCTTTATAGATTCGAAATTTTGAGAATATTAAAGGACCGTTACTGGATTATTTGAGGACTATTTTCGGGACTATTTAAAATTTTTCTAATACTATTGCAGTACCGTTTAGAGACTGTATTCAAGATCTTCTTGGGGCTGTTTCGGATCCGTATCGTTGAGACTTTTTGGGAACTAACTCCATTTATTTTCAATCTTGTTTTCGAAAGTATTGCACGATTGTTTAGGAAGTACTGCCACCGAATATTTTTTAACTACCGCCGGATCTGTTTGTTGTTTTCGGAACTATTAAAAAGTATTTCAGGCGAGTGTTGGATCCTCCTTCTTAAAGAACTCCTTCCTTCTGTTTATCGCCGTGTAGTTATCTCCGCGACTGCGCGTATTTCATGAATTGTTGGGACTATTTAAAGATTATTTTCTGGACGATCTCAGTACTTTTTTTAAGATCATTTCCTGGCTTATCGTGTGGACTGGGACGCGGTTTTAAGCTAGTTTTACGAATATTTGAAGGATGAAAAGACGTTTAAATCCACAACGAATTAATGCCTTATTAATACTTAACGAAAGATATTGATTATGTCAGCCCATTTAAGTTCGAGTACTGTTTTTGCTCAGAATTTCGTTCACTTCTCCCAACTCTGGTTATTTGCCAGTATATAATAGAAACTATTAGCAGTTTTGAAACAGATAAAGCTAATTAATAGTACTTTCCTGTATTTATTTACTAAAAAAACAGTTATAGTACACACATCAATTTGATAACACAATTCAACTGTGCAAATATACATATATACATATCAACAAACAATTACTAGGAAATTTTCTTTTGAAAAAGTATAGCAAAATGTTTTGTCAAAGCCACGTTCATTTCATTTCGCTGGTATATGCTTCAACTAATTCTGTTTGTTTACCTGATTAAAAATTTCCGTTATAGTTATTAATTAAATAGGCTTATCAGGCTGCTATATCAGAAAATTTGTATGGGAACGCTTAATAAGGTTTTTGTATTTCCCATAAATAAACTTTTAGTTTTAACAGGCACTTTCATCCAAAAATTTACACAAGCTATAATTGACCGAGGCGTCCGCAGTGTTGTTATACTAGCATGCTTCGCCTACCATCCCGAGGTTCCTGGGTTCAACACCCGAGCAGACTAACATCAAAAATGAAGAAAAAAGATGTTTAATTAGAAAACAGTTTTTCAATCGACATCGACTCTCGGAAGTGTTTACCATACCCTCCCAATGTATTTCTACCATGAAAAGCTTCTCAGTGAAAACTCATCTGAATGTGCTTATGTACGCAGATGATCTCGTCTTGCTTACGGAATCACCTGAACAGCTACAGGAAACAATAAACTTCCTTCACAACTATTGTAGTCAATGAGCACTAGCTGTCAGCACCCGGCTCATGAAAATGGATCTACGGTAGCCAGGTTATTGAAGTAGTTAACGAATACAAGTACTTTGGTGCGCTTCGCACTTTCTTTTAATAATAAACATTTGGACTCAAAGTTGGTAGATGCTAAAAACGATATTAACGCAACCTGGCTGAGTATATTAATAACTCTCGCATCTGTCACAGATAATAAAAATCTCCGACGCTGATTCCAGGTCCATTGTGTTTTAAGGCACGCAGGTATGGGGGTCAGCGGGATAGGGGGTCAGGACACCCAGCAGGATAAGGGGTCAGAATATACACGCGGTACGTATGGCTGTCGTAAAAGGCGACTAAACTACCGGATTCAAGGGGCTGTGTAGCGCAATCTCTTCAGGTTTCCAGTGCAATATATAGCTTCTCCAAACCCAATTTTCAACCCCAACTATCCGCGGCGAATCCTGTTTCGCTAACAGACGAGGCTCTGGTGACACCTAGCTCCTCATGGAACTTGGGGCTGGGGAGGGAGGGATGGCCTGAAGGTTTAATGTGGCCACATAAATCGTTCCCGAGATAGTCGGGCTAGCACCTTAATGGTGCTGTGTTACCGGAGCGTGCCGGATCTGTATTCGGCAAAGGACCATCACATCGATAATACTCCCCAAAGCCTTCGGGGAACAACCTTATCGCTACAACAACAACTTGGGGGTCAACGAATTCGACCAAGTTGAGAAACTACTTAGATTTTTAATATAGTAACTGATCTTCTTCCCTCTAATACGTCAAACTGCATGTTGCATCTGGAAACAGGCTGCAACCCCAGTATATACTGTAACGAATTTACTGCCAATCCTCTTATTTGCAACCTTCTGCTAAGTTCGAATCACTAAACAGTTGAATAAATAACACCACTATTCAGTAATGCAAAATGGTCTTTATTAGACTACTTTCAATAACTCTACTATTGCTCGACAGATAGCGTGCTTAATCAAAACTGATTCTCGCGCCTCTACTGGTGTCGCCTTTTATACTGTTTGGTTTACCCTTTGACATTTCTAGGCGGTTCTGTTTTAGAATCTACCAGTTGGTTATCTGCTATAAGTTTCTCAGCTATAATTACAGATGCACAATTTTTATAGCTTCTCTGACAGCTCATGCGCGTGTGTTTGTGAGCGACACTTCCACAATTATATTGCATATCTCAGATAAGATATCTGCATGTGTTTGTGCGTTGCTTCTCCGCTGCGTGTACGTACATGTGTAGGCATAATGATTGAATTGTTGATGTGAATCAAATAACTGCTTAGCATCGGCTTAGAGATGGCAGTACCCCTTGGTGTTGCTAATATTCGTAACAATGCATTTGCTTCGCCTGTATATGCTCTATATCGCTCGTTACTTCAGCCCATCACATGACAGACTTCCGCGTGTTCTAGCAGAGGAGACTGCCAGCCTGGCGATTTCTTTGATAAACACTTGGAAAGAACTCGCTAATCCGTCAATCTACCTTTCATTACGCAGTTGCATATTATCAGACCTTCACTTCCTCGCCCTTAGAACGCTTAGCTGAGTATAATACAAATAGGTTCCTTGAAATGGCTCGGAAATATACTACCAACGACCTTTACCATCGTTCTCTTTACTTTGGTGAAAGAACTTTAGATTTGGCCTTTAAAATTAGAAATCCATTATTAAATGAATTTTCGTAGCTCGTTAGTATTTTATATAACACCTGGTGTGACACACAACATACTCTGTTGTTGTTGCTAGTATCAAAATAACTTTATTTATTTAAAAGTTTCGATTTACGCAATAGCATAAGTTATACTCTGTATCTGATTATTTGAAAAAAAAAAACAAAAAAATAATAATAAATATATACTACTAATACATTGCTCAATTGTGTATAAATAGCGCCCACAAAATTTATCTCGGTTTACTTTATACTTAACAAGTAAAGGTGTCTAAGTTCGGGTGTAACCGAACATTATATACTCAGCGTGAGCTTCGATTGTACATTTCATTTCAGATAAGTTACTATAAATAATAACACGTGGCACCACCCGTTTGTTTGCACTTCAGAATTCTGCAGTTAAACTGTAATGGATCAACTGGGAAGATCACGGAGATAGTCGATTTCATGAAGCGGCACAACATCCGCATTGCTCCAATTCAAGAGACTAAACTCACAGCAAGATCTGCTCTGCAGACCTGTTCTGGGTATAATGTCCACAGAAAAGTTCTCGAGAGCGGAAATGGAAGCGGCCTCGCGTTTATCATACATCACTCTGTGAAATATCATGCATTTGATCCTGACTTCGGCCTCAGGGACAGTGTCTTAGAACGTCAAGGCTTATCTGTTCGGTTAGGCGATGCAAACCTAGAAATCATCAACATCTACATCCCTCCTGCCACCTGTTGCCCCAGTGGATACCTCCCTAATATCAGCGCCTTAGTCACTGGCAATAATCGCATTAACTTAGGCGATTTCAATGCCCATCACGATGGGCATATGGCATTCAAACTTGCGGGCAACATGTGTGGTGAGATGTTGGTGGATCAAAAAGAAGAAACGACGTTTTGCACAATAAACGAAGACGCCCCACACGTATGGCAGGAAGCTGTCACAGTTCGCCGGATATATCAACCGTGAGCGCGGGTCTCGTAAACTGCGTCAACTGGCAGCCGATGGTAACATTGGCATTCGACCACCTGCCTATACTTATTTCGCTCGAGCGTACTGCCGACTTCATCGTCACAGAAAAACGCACTTTCATAAACTTTAAAAAAGGAAAGTGAGACGAATACAAATCCTTTTCAGACAACCGCTTTGCTGCCCTCCCTATCCCCACTGATGACCGCCAAGGGGAGCGTGCTTTCCGCAAGGTCATTGAATCCGCCTCGGCTCGCTACATTCCCGCCGGAAGAATTCTCGAAATTCAGCCCCACTTTCCGGCGGAGGCCGCAAATTTAGCGAGAGAACGTGACCTTATAAGAAAGCTCGATCTCGGCAAGCCCCAAATATGGAATATAAACCAACGCATCAGATTGCTTATGGATGAACACAAGCGGGCGAAATGGGAGGAGCACCTAAGCGGTTGTAACCTCTCTGCCGGTGTAGGTAAACTTTGGTCCACCGTAAAGTCCCTATCGAATCCGTCTAGGCATAATGACAAAGTTTCCATCGCCTTTGGCGATGAAGTGCTGTCGGATGCGAAAAAATGCGCGAGCGCTTTCTACTGACGGAGGGCCAACAGACACGCACATACACATAAATTCAACGCGTCACCAATTACCGTCACCAAAGAGGTTGAGGATGCCATCGGTCATGCTATACCATCCAAAGCAGTGGGCCCAGACGGCATAGCCATGCCTATGCTTAAAAGCTTAGGGAAAGAGGGTTTCAAATATTTAGCACATGTCTTCAACCTGTCTCTTTCCAGATTTGTCATTCCCGAAAAATGGAAAATGGCCAAGGTGGTCCCGCTACTAAAGCCTGGGAAACCAGCAAACATAGGAGAGTCATATCGCCCGATATCTTTCCCATCTCCAGTAGCCAAGGCGCTTGGAGCCATTTTGCACCCTACTTAAAAGCAAATTTGCAGCTAGCCTGTCATCAGCATGGCTTCAGAACACTCCATAGCACCACCACCGCGCTAAATGCCATTATCACCCAGATAAATTGCAGGGTGGTATCCTATCCCCACTTTTGTTTAATTTCTACATATCTAAGCTACCTTCGCCACTAGAAGGAGTTACTATCGTTTCCTACGCCGATGACTGCACAATAATGACCACAGGCCCAGGCCCACAGATCGATTAGCTTTGCAACAGAATATGCGGCTACCTGCCTGATCTCTCCAGTTTTTCGCCTCGCGGAACCTGGCATTATCACCGACTAAATCCTTCGCCACCTTATTTACAACATTGACGTCCCAAATGTCGACCATTTTTAACATCCACGTCGATGGCACTATGCTACCGACTGTCCTACACCCCAAAATCTCGAGTGTGAAGTTTGATCAGGATCTACATTTTGGTGAGCATGCAGACCGCAATTGTACCGAAAATACAGAGGATTAATAAAATCCTCAAATCCCTTGCTGGCAGTACTTGGGGAAACGACAAAGAAACGCTCATTATCACATACAAATCAATTGGTTAGCCGATTGCATGCTACTCGTCCCCTATATGGTCGCCAAGCCTAAAAACTACTCACTAGAAGAAGCTACAGGCTTGCCAAAATACTGCTCTCA
Organism: Eurosta solidaginis; assembly: GCF_040869045.1. Lineage (NCBI taxonomy): Eukaryota > Metazoa > Arthropoda > Insecta > Diptera > Tephritidae > Eurosta > Eurosta solidaginis. The sequence continues at coordinate 146,154,216 of NC_090322.1, forward strand.
GAACCGCCACGGGATGTCTTCTTATGTCCCCAGAACACCATCTACATAATGAGGAGAGAGTACTCCGCATCAGGGAGAGAAATGAGATGCTCACCAAACAGTTCCTGCTGAATACCCAGAAACCTGGGCATCCCAACAGACATCTGATTGATGAGCCAACACTTCCTATGGGCTTAGGGAGAACTCAGTCGTATGAAGCAAAAAAAGACAAGCAAGTCCTTAGTGAACTCCACAAACAGACGTCGGACATTTATGCCAGGAATTGCCCGGTGAATCAAGTACTCAAAGAACAGTACCCTAAACTTGCGGAAGAGGAACGCATACTCCCCAGGGAAACGCGAGTCACTCTAGCTCAACTTCGTTCTGAATACTGTAACAGGCTGAACTCTTACCTATCCAGAATCAACCCCGACATACAAAATGTATGCCCGCTTGCACTGTGTCCCCACATGACACCAACCATATGTTTAATTGTGGAATCAAGGCCTCTATCACCCATTTCATTATGGTCCACCCCTGTTGAAACAGCAAGTTTCCTTTTACTCCCGTTAGAGGATATTGATGACAATTTGTGATCCGTCGCACCTACTAGGTGGGGCGAAGCACTGCTACAACAACCCTTTTAAACTTGTTTTATATCTAAGTTGCCGTGGTCTTTACCCGAATTCGTCAATTTTCTATAAATATTTCCTGCTATAGCGAAAATTTGTGTACCCAATTTTATTAGGATCCTTTATGTTTTCTTCGAGTTATGGCTTCCGAATCATTGAAAATTGCATAGTCCTAAAAGGGGCGGTGCCACGCCCATTTTTTTAAATTTGAAGTTTTTCCTATGTATTGTTTTAAATCCACTTGGGAAATAAACTACCATTGATATAAGGCTCTTTTTTTCCAAAGATATAGCTTATTCTTCAACGAAACTTTTAAAAACCTTTTATATAAAAGGCGTGGTCCTTAATCGATTTCGTAAATCTACTTCAAAGCATTCCTTAGAGTAAAGGCAACCTCTCTGCCGAATTTTGTTACGATATGTTTAACGATTCTTGATGATTAATAATATTTGTAAATTTGATTTTATCACAAGTGAGCGGTGCCACGCCCATTTTAAAAAAATTTTAAAATTTTTATCAAGAGTCCCAATATCAGTGCACACGTCAAATTTCAACATTCTTGTTATATTATTTACTAAATAATTAGGTTTTTTGTGTTTTCCAAAATGTTATATTGTAACGAATTTACTGCAATTCCCCTTATTTGCACCCTTCTGCTAACGTTCGAATCACTAAAATGTTGAATAAATAACACCACTATTCAATAATGCAAAATGGCCTTTATTAAAGTACTTTCAAAAATAACATTGCTACTGCTCGACAGATGGAATGCTTAAATCAAACTGATTGTCGCTCCTCTACTGTTGCTGCCTTTTATACTCTGTGATTTCCTCGTTGCATCTTCTAGGCGCTTCCAGAATTTACTTAGTTACTGTTATAAAATTATAGCTACAGATGCACATGTATAGCTTCTCATATGCCCGTGTATTTGTGAGCGACACTTCCACAATTATAATTGCATAGTTTTGGGAGCATCTCAGATAAGATATCTGCATGTGTTTGTGCGTCTCGTCTCCGCTGCGTGTACGTACATATATGTAGACATAATGATTGATCTATTGACGTGCATACAAGTCACTGCTTAGCAACGCTTAGAGATGACAGTACCCCTTAGTGTTGCTAATATTCGTAACAACATATATAAAAAGTGGGGGTGGTTATCATCCGATTTCGCTCATTTTCAATACCAATCTATCCTGGGTCCAGATAAGCTCGTGTACGAAATTTGGTGATATCTCAATATTTATTCAAGTTATCGTGTTAACGGACAGACGGACGGACATGGCTTAATCAAATTTTTTTCGATACTGATGATTTTGATATATGGAAGTCTATATCTATCTCGATTCCTTTATACCTGTACAACCAACCGTTATACAGTCAAAGTTAATATACTCTTTGTGCAAAGCACGCTGAGTATAAAAAGTGATGCAAAAGGTCTTAAACTAAAACGAATCCTTTCGCGATCCTCTTTGTTGTTCTACGCTGCCTTTTCTCCTTTCATCGAAAGCGCAATTCCACGTTATAAATAGAGAAAATATAGGAATAAAGATCAGCGGATATTCGGTA